>NC_079160.1:43642319-43958395 GCF_947563725.1 Argiope bruennichi
TAATATAGACTTATATATAATAAAGATCTTTAACTGAGGCACATAACTAACACAGATAAATATTCCACACCTTTTGTTTGGAAAAGCATTGCTCCATATCTATCCCCTGCCCTATGAAATCTTAATCTATCAACAACCTAATAGATGCAGTGTTGAATATCTTCGATGCACGATATCATACTCAAATTTTCTGTAAGACGAACTTATTGGCTGACCCCTGAGCAAACACAATAAGCCAAACCAACTGCATCCCCAACATAATGATACTATTCATATGGCTCTGCCATTGGAAGACATTACACTCTCGGCATACATTCTATTATGAGGCTATCTCTTCATACACGAGATGGGACTCTGCTGAAATAATCATAAATGTCAGCGATAAGACTGTGGGCCCATTTTGTGGACGCTTCCTGCCGCCGGTTATCATCTAATATTGATTCCCTATTTATCCGTAATTCACTCCACTAGATAATGTACCACATATGTAGGAGGCAGTTTTAACTGGAGAATATGGTTTCGCTATGTTAATTCTGGTATGAACGCAATGATAGACGGAGTGCTGAGTGTAGCTACCTGGGAGATGGTGTCTCAGATAACATGGAGGTTAAAATTACGTTGGAAATGTTTCATGCCGTTATTTGGTTTGCTTTTCATTGTAAGGTATATGATTTATTTCAAAAGACTCATTATGCAAGTATTGCCTGAAATATAAATTTTGCTTATGTTTAAAATTTTATAAATGTACAATTATCTCAGTAATCTGATAATTTCGGATAAGAGGATTGCTGGTTTAATAAAAGCTCTAGATCAATAGAACATCTAAAAAGTATCATTTTAAGAGCAAAATCCTATTAAAAATTGTATAGAAATGCTATGTAAAATTGTATAAATGTACAATTATTAGTAATCTGGGAGATTTCGCATTAGAAGATTGCTGGTTTAATAAAAGCCCTAAATCAATAGAAGTTCTAATCTAATCTAATCTAAGAAGTTCTAAAGCTCTAAATCAATAAAGTATCATTTTAAGAGCAAAATCCTATTAAAAATTGTATAGAAATTCTATGTAAAATTGTATAAATGTACAATTATTACTTAGTAATCTGGGAGATATCGCATTAGAAGATTGCTTGTTTAATAAAAGCTCTAAATCAATAGAAGTTCATCTATAAAGTATCATTTTAAGAGGAAATCCTATTAAAAATTGTATAGAAATTCTAAGTAAAATTGTATAAATGTACAATTATTACTTAGTAATCTGAGAGATTTCGCATTAGAAGATTGCTGGTATAATAAAAGCTCTAAATCAATAGAAGTTCATCTATAAAGTATCATTTTAAGAGCAAAATCCTATTAAAAATTGTATAGAAATTCTATGTAAAATTGTATAAATGTACAATTATTACTTAGTAATCTGGGAGATATCGCATTAGAAGATTGCTTGTTTAATAAAAGCTCTAAATCAATAGAAGTTCATCTATAAAGTATCATTTTAAGAGGAAATCCTATTAAAAATTGTATAGAAATTCTAAGTAAAATTGTATAAATGTACAATTATTACTTAGTAATCTGAGAGATTTCGCATTAGAAGATTGCTGGTATAATAAAAGCTCTAAATCAATAGAAGTTCATCTATAAAGTATCATTTTAAGAGCAAAATCCTATTAAAAATTGTATAGAAATTCTATGTAAAATTGTATAAATGTACAATTATCTCTGTAATCTGGGAGATTTCACATTAGAAGATTGCTGGTTTAATAAAAGAAACTTCTAAATCAATAGAAGTTCATCTATAAAGTATCATTTTAAGAGAAAATCCTATTAAAAATTGTATAGAAATTGTATGTAAAATTGTATAAATGTACAATTATTACTTAGTAATCTGAGAGATTTCGCATTAGAAGATTGCTGGTTTAAGGAAAGCTCTAAATCAATAGAAGTTCATCTATAAAGTATCATTTTAAGAGCAAAATCCTATTAAAAATTGTATAGAAATTCTATGTAAAATTGTATAAATGTACAATTATTACTTAGTAATCTGGGAGATTTCGCATTAGAAGATTGCTGGTTAAATAAAAGCTCTAAATCAATAGAAGTTCATCTATAAAGTATCATTTTAAGAGCAAAATCCTATTAAAAATTGTATAGAAATTCTATTTAAAATTGTATAAATGTACAATTATTACTTAGTAATCTGGGAGATTTCGCATAAGAAGATTGCTGGTTTAATTAAAGCGCAAAATTAATGAAAGTTCATTTAAAATAGTATTATTTTAATAGTGAGATCCTATTAAAATTATACAGAAATTTTATTTAAAGTTGTATAAATGTACAATTATTACTTAGTAATCTGGGAGATTTCGCATAAGAAGATTGCTGGTTTAATTAAAGCGCAAAATTAATGAAAGTTCATTTAAAATAGTATCATTTTAGTAGCGAAATCCTATTAAAATTATACAGAAATTTTATTTAAAATTGTATAAATGTACAATTATCACTTAGTAATCTGGGATATTTCTCATAAGAAGATTGCTGGTTTAATTAAAGCGCAAAATTAATGAAAGTTCATTTAAAATAGTATCATTTTAGTAGCGAAATCCTATTAAAATTATACAGAATTTTTTTTTTTAAATTGTATAAATGTACAATTATCACTTAGTAATCTGAGAGATTTCGCATAAGAGGATTGCTGTTGTAATAAAAGCGGCAAATGAATGGAAGTTTATTTTAAAAACATAATTTTAATAACAAAATCTTATTAAAATTATATAAAAATTATATTATTCATAATAAGTATTAAAAAAATAATTTTAAGAAATCAGCATTAACTTTTCCCACTAGAGCCAATGATATCGGCATGCAATGCTTGTATTTTTTATTTAACACTCCTCGCCGACCCTTCTGAAATGTAGAGGTGTGTATAGAAATTCTAGAGAAGGGCCAAATTCCTGAAATTCTTGATAATAGAGAGAATTACATCAAAATTAGAATTTTTATAGTAAAATCTTAATAAAAATTATATTAATTATAAGTAACAAAAAAACATTAAGAAACCAGCAGTAATTCCTCCCCTAAAACCAATAATATCGGCATGAAATGCGCGCATTTTTTTTAACATTCCTCGCCGACTCTTCTGAAATGTAAATTTATGTTAGAAGGGTTAAATTCCTGAAATACTGGAAAATAGAAAGATATACAGGGTTAGCAAGAAATAAGTTACTCACTTCAGAGAGCTCTAAAATGCGTTCTATTGGTCCAAATAAGATAAAATTTGAACTACAGATTATTCAGATGATGCGCTTTGCATTTATTAAATACAAACATTTAGTACAGAAATTCACCAATAGATGGCATTTATAATTCCCCAATAGATGATCAAATAGCATTTATTTGCATATATAGAAAATGCGAAACATAAGTTGCGTTACAACGCATGTCTATTATTATTTTTCTTTGGATAAAAAGAAGGCGGATACTGCATGGACATTGGTTTCTTCTATATTAGTCATGCCTACGTTCCAAGAAAAGTGCTACTTGTGAAATTGTTCTAACAGAACCAACAAAACTCCGTTGCAGCTCTCAAGGAATTTCGTCGTATGAAACAGATACGAAGAGGTCCAATGTCACCAAGTGCCCTACGCAAGATGATGCAGAAATTTGAAAAAGCTGAGCAACTTGGCATTCTTCCAGATAGAGGACGAAAAAAAAAACCATCTTCCAGCGTAGAAAATGTTGCGACCGCGCTCGTTTAAGCCAGTAGTCAGTCGCCGCATAATAGTGTGAGTTTGCTAGTTGTTTCCCGTGTTATGGATATGTTTCCCGTATTCAACTGTACGAAAAATCGTACGGCAGATTTTGAATTTTTATCCATACAAAATCAAGTCTGTGCACCTGCTGTAGTACTGGGACTTAGAGATTCGAAAATTTTTGCACTTTCAGTTCCTTGCTCGAATGGTAGTTGACACAACTTGGCCATGGAATATTCTGTGGAGTGATGAGGCCCACTTTTGCCTCAATGGGCAAGTTAACACCCATAACTGTCGAATTTGGGCAGAGGAAAACCCTCACGTTATTTAGAAACAGCCCTTGCATCCTGAAAAAGTGACAATGTGCTGTAGTTTTACAGCTATCTTTATCATTGGACCGGATTTCTTTGAAAATATAAATTCAAATGGAATCCAAACCTGTTCCGTCACAGAACAACGGTACCATGATATGATGAGGGATTTTGTAATCCCAACTCTTCTACTGCGTGGATGCCTTCAAGACATCATTTTTATGCAGGATGGTACACCACCTCATATTGATCGTCGTTTAAAGAGATTGTTAATACAGCATTTCACAGAAGCACGAGTTATGAGCTTCCCAATAGCATGTCCTCCTCGCTCGCCGGACCTTACCCCTTGCGGTTTTTTTTTGTTGTAAAGTTATTTGAAGGACAATATCTGCCGTCAAAGGCCATCATCTCTACCAGATCTGAAGGACAACATTCGGCGCCATATTCTTAATATTTTGCAGACTCACTCTGGTCATATATAGAAAACATGGTTCTCCGATTAGAGCATATTGTTGAAAATGGAGGAGGACATATTGAGCAATGTTAATTTTACTTTATGTAACAATTATAAACCATATTAAATGGTTTCATGTGTATTACAAACGCCACCAAACGGTGAATTTTTGTACTAATTTTTTTAATAAATGCAAAGTGCATCATCTCAATAATTTGTAGGTCAAATTTTATCTCATTCGGTTCAGTAGAACGCATTTTAGAGCCCTCTGAAGTGGGTATCTTATTTCTTGCTAACCTTGTATATAAAAAGTAGAATTTTAATAGCAAAATCCTATTAAAAATTATATTAATTATAATAAGTAATTAAAAAAACTACAAGAAATCAGCAGTAATTTACCCTCTAAGGCCAATCATATTGGCATGAATACTTGTATTTTTTAACACTCCTCACCGACCCTTCTGAAAAGTAGGGATGTGTGTAAAGGCCGGATTTCTGAAATAATGGGTAATAGAGAGACCACTATGTTATAGTTGTACCAGAGAAGAAATTTTATTTTCGCAGCTAATAACAAAAGAGAATGGATATGTGTGCATGTGTTTATTGACGCTGGGCATGTGTTTGTGACTTGGAGCTACCAAATTCAGCTATCAATCATATGTAATAATAGGTTTTTTGGAGCGATTTGTTTTAAAATTTTAATTAATTAATATCAATGAGAAATATTGTCGTTTTTATAATAAATTAATAACGAAAATTTTAAACTAATTTTGAGCTATAAAATATTATAGCTCAAAATGGATGTTTGAAGTATTTTAAAATGTTAAAAAAATGGCTTTATAAAATACCATTTTAATTTCCGCTCAGTTATTTTTCCCCTGTTATTTTGACATTTAAAAATTATTTTTTTGCAGAATTTTTTGTAATAGATTTCATTATTGGAATGAAATTTAAACCAATTTTATTCTCTTATTAAGTATTCAATTGCTTGTGGTATTGGTATTAATTGGTTAAATTAATTTATTGCTACGTATTCATTTTGTAACTAATAGTTATACTAATTGCTTATGTGGAGACGTCAAACCCTTGGTTTATGTTTCAAATTTTTACTTTTTAAAGTTATTGCTTTTGGTTTAGTTTATTGAAAATAAAAGAGATTCCCATTAACTTAGCACTGGAATTCAAAATCATACGAAAGCTAGAATACCATAATTAATTTTAAATAAGTAATTTTGTCTATGTACAAATTTTCCGTATAATAGTTTTTCATATTTTCTCTTTTTTAAATCGATAAAAATTGCCATATTTTTGAAATGATGCTTTATTATTATTTTCCAGTTGTTTTTTAGAATAATGTATTATCAAAAATTTTATACATTTAAAATTTTTAAACGTTATAAAGCTTGACAAATATTTAAAAAATTAGAGAATGTCAGAAAATCCCTCGGACCTGTCTATTAATAGTGATGTTAAGGTTAATATACTGAATATAACTGGGCACTTGCCTGAATTCTTCACATTCCGTGAATCATTCTCTTCCTACCAGCAATTCATCCTCTCTACCATCTATCGATTTGCATATTTTGAATTGAAGGGTTAAGTGAAAAGGCATTGTCAACATCAAATGGAATTGAAGACTGAATATATGAAACATAGCAGATCTAAATCTTAAATGTAGGAAAATCTAAGAAAATATGTTCAATGAGCCCACAAAGATTCACTCAAACAACGTCTTTATACCTTTTTTTTTTTTTTTACTGCTTTAAGTAGTAATAGGAGTTTTTCACGTTTACCACATTATAAAACATAATTCATGACATGAAGAATGCTGTTTTCATTTTATCACTATGATGTTTGCAGGCATGATAAAAAAAAATTGTTTTAAATGTTCAACAGATTAGGGGATTACTTAGAAATGGTGTCGCAAATTAGGCTTTAAATTAAAAACTAATCAAAACTTTATGATTTCCCTCAACTACTTTCAAACATATTATTGCACGAAAACATTTCCACATCAATTTTCAATTCAAAAAAATTAATATATATATATATATATATATTTAATTTTTTTTTCTAATTTGATTACATTTTTTAAAAAATATTATTAAATATATTTTACAGTACTTTTCATTATTTTGTACTCTTTGTTGTCTGCACCTTATAAAATTGCGAGTTAATTAAAAAATTAAATTATATATATATATATATAAAGATAATAATATAATATAAAGATAAGATGTTGACAACGATTTTATATAAATATATCTTATTATATAAATATAATAGTAATCTATAATATAAAGATAATAATATATATAATGAAAAGAAATAAAATAATTAAAGATTAAAATAAAGATTAATTAGATTGAAGATTAATAAAATAAAGATTAAGATAAAGAATCAAAAAGAAAAAAAAAGTATTAAAATGTTATTATACTTCGATGCTTTAGACTAAAGATAATTTTTTCTTTTAATCTTGAATTTCTGATTGCATTGAGATTGAGATGTTAACCAAGAAAAGCCTAAAAGTAACAACACTCATGTCTTAAACCGTCTTCGCCGTTCTTCTCTTCCTAGTCCCTACCCCCACAACCCCCCAAAATATAATAAATGAAATTACTAAACTTTAGCAGTTATATTTTTAATTGTTCAGAGACACAAAAGAAGAGTAACTATTTGAAAAGAAATCACAAAACACAGTAAAAAGATATAAAAGAAATTGCTTCGGTATTTTATCTATTTGGAAATGAAAATAAATATTACATGTTAAACATGTCCTATTATCATGTGAAAACATGATGTTGTTTTGGTTAGAGGGCTTGGAAGCTCGAAATCGCGTAGGCAATGAATATTGAAGCTCGAAATCGCTTAGGCAATGAATAAAGCATGAATTGCAATTTTCATTATTATCTTTTAATCGCACATATTTTTTTACCTGCTTTTACCAGTATTGCATTATTATTAAGTATGCTTCTTTGAAAGCAGATGCGTTTTAAAAGGTTAAGCTGCTTTTACCAGTATTGCTCTATTATTACGTATGCTTCTTTGACAGCAGATACGTCTTTAAAAGGTTGACGTAGAACTATGACTCATAGCTGTTATTTCATCTCAAAATCGGTCCAGCTCCAAAACTTTGTCTTTTCCAGTCAGAAAAACTGAAAATGAAAGTTTTAAAAAATTATATAAGTAATCAAAAATTTAAGCGATATGAAATTAAAACCTATTTCTGAAACAATCTAAATTATTTCGGAAACGAAACTAAAAATATTTCAGAAACAAAACTAAAAAATTATTTCCGAATCAAACTAAAAAAAGCAAAAAAACTAGAAAAAGCATCATTGTATTTAGAGAGCGCGAATGTAGCTACTACTAAAACACATATGAATCTAGACTAATTAGTAATAAAAACCAAGTAAGCAGGAAAAAAATAGAATCAAAATGAAACCAAATTATTCTTATTTTATTTGGTTTAATTTTGATTCTATTCTTTTTTTTGGTTAACTTGGTTTTTATTTCTAATTACTCTCTCTCTCTCTCTCTCTCTCTATATATATATATATATATATATATATATATATATATATATATATATATATATATATATAGAGAGAGAGAGAGAGAGAGAGAGAGAGAGAGAGAGAGGGAGAGGAGAGAAGTCCCGTGATAGTTTCAAACCAGTTTAATGAATTAAATTAATTAAGACAAATAATGACTTAAAAATAATAATGCTCTCTCATGATAATTTGAAATTGATGATCATAGATTTCCTTTTAATTTTTTTATATTTTATATTTTTTGAGGTTAGATCAGAATTATACTCCAGGTAGCTTTTCAAAACTTTTGAATAGCGAACCCAATCAACTTTAAAAAATAAAGTGCCACCCGGTTCATATTTTATTTATCTGGATTACACACCTTTTCCGACATTTTAATTTGCATGCCGTGACATGTATTTTCGAAGCATATTATTTGTGAATGTTTTGCTCTTTTTTTCTAGCATAAAATCAAACTAAAAATCTTTCCACTGGAGACAAACATTTTGAAACAAAATCACAGACAGCATCTGGTTTTTATATCCGCTCTTCCCTTGCAAATATTCATCCCGGTGAGCGGATACTCGAACAAAATTTAAAGAATCCTGATCCTGCTAACGGATAGCAGGCCAAAGAAAAAAAAGAGAGGAGATTTTACGGTGGCTATAGTTTCTTAACGAGGTTGAGCGTCGTACGCTTGGATTGAGTAATGAGAAAAAGGCTCAAACCGAGGCCTTATTGCACGTGTTGCCATACTTAACATAATTGCCACCTTCTACTTCGATCACTCTCGGAATTCTTTCCTTGTACCACTGGTTTTTTTTACCATACCTTTTTATTTTTATTTTTCGTTTGTTATTTTTTTTAAATCTGGTTTCGGTCGATAAAAACAAATCGGAATTACGCGAAAAGCATCGCCGAAAAGCTAACAAAAACTGGTGTCAAAGTGGCAACCAGTTTTTACCGAGTATTTTAGAGTCTCAAGTTTTTAATTTTTTTTTTCCCCCTCACTTTGCTTTTAGGGATTTTTTTTTTTTTTGCTTGTAAATTGCTTCCTAATGACACGAACTTCGGAAAGGATTTCCTTTCTATATTGATTTTTTTTTGAGGGTGGAAAAAAAGAACAGAAAGTATTCGTGAGATAGAAAGGGTAGGGTTGGGATGGAAAATATTTAGCGTTGCCCTTCATTGGAAATGAGAATAAACTAAATCCCTCTTTCCACCACCGTATGTTTGGCATTGTTTCGAATTTTTCTCTTTTTTTTATGGGGGGAGGGGGAATGTTGGTATCAGTTTGTTGCCCCTAGTTTGATATGCAATTAGTAATTACCTTAAATCAATTACTTCTATACATTCTGTTAATCAATCCATTACAGTAATTAATGTAACATCCCTCATTTGATTAATTATTCAAATATCCAGTGTTTTGTCTCTAAAGCTAGCCTTTGAGAAAGAAAACAATTGATTAGTTTTTTATTTGATAAATTCTTTTTAGAAACACTACCTATTGGAATAGCTTTTATGACGTGATTTCCGAAAGATTTAGGCATTTATTCTCTAATTTCAGTCCTAGGAACCCAGACCCACCCCTAATTTAAATCTCTATACATTCATAAGTAAATCGTAAATCAATACTAAAAATTGATCAAATATAAAGCAGAAAGTGATGTTGGAGAGATTGCAAAATCCTATAAAAATTAATATCGAAGCAATTTTTTTTTAAATTGTTGCTCAATTTACATTAGAACAGTTAAAAAGTTTTTAATGTGAGATCCTTTGATTGCGCTATCCAATTAGGCTATATCCAAGCGATTTGTGCTTTCGCAAGCATTTGAAATTTTATAAATTGAATAGCAGTTGTGATTCGGTGCTTGAAATTCTACAAATTACTGCAATACATCTGATACACGCTTAATTTCCGGAACTTCACAAGACAAAAAAAAACTAAAAAAACTAAATTTTAAAATTCTTATAATAACTATTAATCGAAATTTTTTTTATTAAATCCTCATGAAATCATGAATAGAGCCTCTTGCCAGATTATGATAAATAATAATGTTATGAAAATGTTGAGTCAAGTTGTGAAGAATATGAAGCAAAAAGAGGACACGTTCACGACGCTTTAATATATATATATTCATAATATACTTCTGTTCAATAAGCAAGAATTCTCTTTAAATATTTTTAATTCATTTCTTTACGTTAAAACTTTTAATTTTAAAATTTCTTTTTCAAATAAGCGCCAGAGTTAGATAAGGCAAGGCAGAAAACAGGGAAAAGAGTCCGTTAGAAAACATTCTTAGAGCTTATATACTTTTGGAAATAATACAATCAAAAACCAGCTCAGCAAGCTTTTATTTTTAGCCGCGTGATTTTCACGTGATATTTCTGCTTAATGTTTGATAGTTAAGCTCACGGAAATTACGCTTTAAGAAAAGAATGCATAATGTTATGTTCCCTCCCAATTCAGAAGTGTTGAAACCAAAAATGTTTTCTCTTCAAAATTCATTTTATAAAATACTTTCATACGGTGTTTCCTTCTTCTGCTTTTTGCCTTCCTATTTAGACACTATTTTTTAACGAAAGTTTTCCTTAATCATGAAAATGTGATTTTCAGTTTTGTTTTTCCGTTTTTCTTCGCCATAAAAAACAATTTCGGCCACGCGCAAGCGGTTAGTTGTATGTGTCTGTATATATGTGCAATGAATGAAATATGTACCGTTGTCAAAATGAAGGCCTTGAACGAGATCGAAGGGAAGGGGACGATTTGTATGAGAGTGAATTTTATTTATTAAGGATAAGACTTACATCAAGAACTAAGAGAAATAGTGAAATACTCAAGTACAAACGAGTGCAAACATAAAAAAATATTACAGAAAACTAAACAATAAAACAAAAAAGTAATAGAAAATGCATTAAAGACAAAAATATAAAAATGGCAGCTTTTGAATTATTAGGTTTGCATCTGAATTCTACAGAATTAGTTATTGTAACAACTGTATTTTAAAATATTTTCATTGGTTCTCAGTAAAGTTTAAGTTTATATGTCACTTATCATACATTGCGTGTCAATTTATTTTGAAATCCGTAAAACAGTTTGCAGAAGTAAAAAAAAAAAGTGTTATTGACGTCAAAAGATATTTTAAGTTTGGATATTTCATAGCATGTGCAATTACACTTGTCATATGACTATGACATGAAATAAACAGATTCCATTGAAAAACCTGAATCCACCTGAGCAAAAAAATACATTACTACAATATTATCTGCAACCATGTCCTTTTCAATATTGAAACGCCCGCAACGACACTCAAGCAAAATGTTGCTTACGCCTGAATATTCTAGCGAAATTAGTGAAAGATATTTTTTGTTAGAATTTAACCTTAACCCTTTAAAGGGCCATTTTTTCCTAGTCATATTATGTTAAAATATTTTTAGGCTTGAAATTAGAATAAGAAAAGGGATTCATTTAGTTTATTAGATAAATTTAATTTGATTCATTAATTAATTTGGTTAATTAATAATTAAGTAACAAATCAAGACACATCATTTTGTCTGAGATAAAAAAAAACTGAAGCATCTAAGTTTCTGACATACTAAAAAAATGTGTCAGAACTGATGTCAACCTACTAATTTCATACAAAGATTGATAAATTTGGTGGGAAGCATACTTCCCACGGCCCTAAAAAGGGTTAAAGTGATTGGGGCTTATTGATTTTCTTAGGCACTCTCAAAAGAAATTAGAGCTTACATTTGCTATCCTATTTCGTGTATCAATCAACGTCTCAAAAATACCAGTTGTCAAAAATACCAAAATACCAAAAATACCAGTTTATCTATTTCGTGATCTCAGGGTTCAATCAACTTCTCAAAAATACCAGTTGTAGACCAAAAATATCATTGGGATTTCTGAGGGCAGAAGACCGGATTTTCATACCTTTGAAAGAAGAACTTAGGAGTTTCTATGTTCTGCGAACCCTGAGATCAAAAAGTTAAAGAAGTAGAACAAAAAATATTTACTTCTTGCAAAATTAAAAGTATTCCTCCTCTTCGGTTACGATTAAACGAAATCATTTATACTTTCTCGTATACGTAACATAAAAAAAAGTATAGTAATGGACAAAAAAATTTTTACTCGAGATATTTAGTGTTTTAGACTTCTCTGAGTTCAAAAAAACCCATTTTTAGGAAAATGTCCGTCACAGATAACTCAACCAACACAAAATTGCAACGATAGTAACACAACCAACTCTCAACTAACCAGAGATAACTCAAAACTGCTTTGAGCTAGACGGTTGAAATTTGGTACACAATCTTTACACTAAATTTGTAGATTTCTATCAAACTTTTAGCAAAATCTGTTGTGAGAAAGTCTGGCTGTCTAGCTGTTCGAAAATAAGTTAACATGATAATTACAAACGAAGAGAATTAAATAGATAAAATTCGATACACAGAGTTAGCATCTTTTATTGTAGACACCTCTCAAATTTTGAGTCAAATATAACTAAAGGTTGACTGTATGTCGGTCATTACGTAAATGCGATAATTCAAAAACGCAATGACTTAAATATACAAAATTGTGTGTCAAATTTTTGTTTCAATCGATTGAGAAAAACGTGTAAAAATTATCGACTTTTGGATACTATTAACGTATGATAGAGATCAATCATTAACTCGCCAAGGATGACATGACAGATTCATTAAAAATGCTCAATTCTCGCCAAAAGTTAATATTTCGCATTTAATCCACGCCAATGCCATGTAAGATCTTCTCTGATGTGACAAGTTTATTAGAGTGTATGCGAGAAAGTTTTGGGAAGACCATTCTGGCTGGTTTAAAAAAGTAATTAACTGTACTTGCAAGAGAACAAATTTGTAAATAAAAACCTCCTTAAATATAAAATAACAAATTTAATGAGAGAAAGGGCTGTTTAAAAGCATGCAAGAATTTTCCAGTTGTTTTCTCGTCACTTCAGGTACACGATTAGAAGCAAATAGCGAAATCGAACAAAAAAAAAACTATAAGCTTTTTCTTTTCCAAATAAGTTCTTATTAACAAAAACTGTTCCATTTCTTTTTTCCAAGATCTCGTTCCATCTGAAAGTTATTCTCCAACTTGTTAGCTCCTTCAATTAAAGTAACCCTCCCGTCCTCTCTTCACTTCACTTCGAGAAGAGGAGGAGATATTGTGGGCGGCAAACAAGGGGTGATTCGGGCATTGATTGATTAAAGGCCTCTTTCCTTGACTTAGAGAGATTAATACGATAAAAGGGGGAAAGGGACGAATAATTGAACCGACAACTTCCCCCCCCCCCTCTCCATCTAGGGTCGAGGAAAGCCAGACAAGAGATCGAAAAGGGTCGTCTTATTTAGAGTTTACCCAATTAGGGAGATTTTAATCATTATTCGTTTTGCTTTGACTCTTGCTTTGTGGCTGGGCTGGAACTTATCTTAGATAAAATTTACGCTGTAATTGCAGGATCGCTTGAAAACTAAGCATCGCTCCAAATGGCAATTATTTCTGCTGTTTCGTTTTATTTGTCTGGCTGAAAAAGGTTTTTATGAACTACTAGCATGAAATGCTGATTCTAGAAATGTTTGATATATTAATTTTAGTCACATTTAAAAAAAAAACCATTACCAACAGAATAACAAAAAGGTTAAGCTACAATCGTATCAATTTTGATAAATTGTTTTTTTAAACAACAGCTGCTTATTAGATATTACGAATTTTCAGTTTGCATTGACGTCTATATAATTATAGAAAGAATCCTCTAATAGGGTTTATTTCAAAAATCTTTTTTTTCAAACATTTTTTTTTCCTCCATACTTTATTTAGTTTTCAATTTCCATTCGGTAGAAGTATTTTTTTATAAATAACCAGCAGAAATATCTGCGACTTTCGACTTTCATTTACAGTTTTAAAACAATAAACAGTTCAAGTTCTGATAATATTAATTTTGTTAATTTTTTTATTAATTAACCATTGCTTATTGCTCTAAACTTGCTCTTTTATATAATTATATAAAGAATCCTCTAATATGATCTATTTCAAAATTCTTTTTTTTCTAACATTTTTTTCTCTCATACTTTATTTAGTTTTCAATTTCCATTCGGTAGAAGTATTTTTTTATAAATAACCAGCAGAAATATCTGCGACTTTCGACTTTCATTTACAGTTTTAAAACCATATACAATTTAAATTATAATAATAATAATTTTGTTAATTTTTTTATTAATTAACCATTGCTTATTGCTCTAAACTTGCTCTCTTATATAATTATATGAAGAATCCTCTATTATGGTTTCAGAATAGATTGCATTTATCTATTAAAAAACCCTTTGTTTTTATGGTATAATCTTAAATGGCAATTTTTTTTTTTTTTTTTTTTTTTTTTTTGCTCTATACTTTACTTAGTTTTCATTTCCAGTCTGGTCGAAAGAGGTTTTATAAAAAAAATTTCTCTTCATATAGAAGAAAATTAAAATGCTAATATCATTCACATATTAAAAGTGTGACGTTTAATATTTTAATTAAATCTCATTTAACTCTTATTCAATATGAATAAATAATTTTTAAATCACAACCTAGATTACGCGGGATATTTCATTCAAGATAAGACAAAACATCAGAAACCGGTATTATCTTGCTTATTTCAGAAAATCTTATTTCTCTAGTTAATACTATAATAAGAAAATATTTGGCTTTCTCTATTAAACTGAAAGTCAAAATACGTATTTAATATAATGTTTACAATTTTCTATTGTTGTCGTACATTTCTGGCATTCCACTGAGTTTTCCTTTATCACTAAATACGCAGCTATTTGATGACCAGGCGTTAAAATGGACAACTTGGAACGTCTTCAAAATATCTACAATCTGAAAATTTTCGTTTATCTTTCATATATTCGTACAAGCAAATCGCTACTGAAAGCAGCAGACATTGTGACTGTTGGCAATGGCGAAAAAGAATGAAATGCTAGCTAGCATAGGACCTTCGAAATATCTCTGGCTTTTCCCTTTTTATTAAGATTGTCGTTTGAACTAATCTATTACAACTGCATGTTTGGATCGAATTTCTATTCGCTTGTCTCGGAATGACGTGCGCCATGTTTCAGCTGCCATTCCGCCTTTTTCATTTTTTTCCCCTCCTCTTCTTGCCTTTTAGCTTTTTGAATTTCAGCTGTCTTTCGTAAAGATACTACTTTGTTTGTCAAAAGGTTATGTTATTGATTTTTATGCTTTCCATGATGTTAGAATGCTTGATAATTTTTTAGTGCGATTTTAAAATATATTTCATTACATACTCATTAGAAAATAAATGTATTATTTTATCTAGATTTTAAAGGAAAAGTCTTGGGATGAAATTGTTATTGTAATTCTAAAGGAAAACTCTTGAGATGAAATTGTTATTGTTCTATTTTTTTTATTCAGCTTTCGATGTCATACAAAATCGAAATGAAAAATATTAACTGATAATTGAATACATTTTCATGCAATTCTGATTTAATATTCGTTTTATATCTATTACATACTATACATCAAAACACAGTTTACCAACTTTTGAATATGATATTTTTTAAACGTTTTTAGAAGTTAATTTCTAGAAAAATATTTATGCATACATATCGAATATTTACTGGAATCTTTGGAATTGGAATACCCGATCTGAGAAAAACATCGAACTTTAAAATGTATATTTAAAGTTATTTTAATGTATAAAAGAAATCCTTTTTATCAATTTTATACTATTTTGTGAAGATTGCAAATGAGATATTTCATATATACTTAAATCTGAATAACATATGATTTTTGAAGAAAAATTCAATAGAAATATACTTACTGCTTTCAATTAATAATTTATTTTATTTTACAATATATGTTTTAGCGCTATTTCATTTGCATATAAAAATGTACACAGTATAATTATAATATAAATTTTCATGTCTAGAGATATCAACAGATAAAAAAAACCAATGATTGGAATAAAAACGATTTTCGCATAAACACTTTGAAAAACATACAAAGACGAGAGTCGGTATAATGAGAATGTTGCAAGTGAGCCAGGGTTCAAGATGATTATTAATAAAAGATTATTTTCTATGAGTTTCATAGAGTATATCATTTAGTTTTGTATGTTCTTTTTCTTTTGCTTAAACTTGAGAGAAATTTTGCATGATTCGTCTATTTTTGTATTCAGTATTACATCAATTTTTGACAGAATTCACCTCCTTACGTTATCCACAATGTGTCTATGAAATTTGTGTACATTCGCTTATGCTTCAGATGTTTTTAAACAGGTTGAACTCTTTTCTGGTAATATTCAGTATTACATCAATTTTTGACAGAATTCACCTCCTTACGTTATCCACAATGTGTCTATGAAATTTGTGTACATTCGCTTATGCTTCAGATGTTTTTAAACAGGTTGAACTCTTTTCTGGTAATATTCAGTATTACAGCAATTTTTGACAGAATTCACCTCCTTACGTTATCCACAATGTGTCTATGAAATTTGTGTACATTCGCTTATGCTTCAGATGTTTTTAAACAGGTTGAACTCTTTTCTGGTAATATTCAGTATTACAGCAATTTTTGACAGAATTCACCTCCTTACGTTATCCACAATGTGTATATGAAATTTGCGTACATTAGCTTATGCTTCAGATGTTTTTAAACAGGTTGAACTCTTTTCTGGTAATATTCAGTATTACAGCAATTTTTGACAGAATTCACCTCCTTACGTTATCCACAATGTGTCTATGAAATTTGTGTACATTAGCTTATGCTTCAGATGTTTTTAAACAGGTTGAACTCTTTTCTGGTAATATTCAGTTTTATAGATAAAATCTCAAAAAAAAAATTCATACTTTGATTTTTTTTTCTAATTTTATTGTCCTTATGCTTTTAATTAGAGATTTTTAAAAAAAGGAGGGAGATGTATCATTGTATGGGAAAGAATTAGCTTTATTTCTATGTTAAAAGATATCTCGATTTACATGAAGATTTTTTTTGGCACTCAGACTAATGGAAAAGAACTTTTTGAACAAATACGTCATCTGCATCGTCACTTTAAAAGTTCTGAACTTTCAGCTCCATTAAATACTTCCTGGCTTTTTCACTGATATCCTAAGTAAAAAAAAGAGGGATAAATCAGGGCAATGTTTAAAAAGATTTTTTTTTTTTGCATAAAATTTAAATTAATTTTTTTACTTCTCTCCACTCACATTTCTCGGTTACGCTTACTCGGATTGGTGAGTGAGTTTCTTCTATTTAGAGTAAATGGACTGAGTTGAAGTGTCCCGCGAGAACACCGAATATTTTCCCGAACAGAAAAGAGAATTTCTTCTTTCCCTAACGATCGCACCCCCAAAGTGCTGGAAATAAAGGAGAAGAAGAAAAAAAGGGGGGTAACAGAGAAAGACATCGGAGAAAGAATGAGTATCAGGAGGAAAATGGGACACCGAAATAAGGAAAAAGCAACAACACAGGAAGGGAAAATATATATATAGATATATATATTCTTTCCAAGGAAGTCTCATATTTCGCGACCGAAAGACTGTTCGCAAATAAGTGGAGACAAGCGCCAATCATCGCCAAGTAGCCGCTTGTCATTTTTTCGCTACCGATATGGCAACACATCATCTCTGAATGAAAAAAAAAAGTAAAAGTAAAAGAAAGAAGGAGTAGTAGTAGCAGCACGAAAAAAAAGGGTAAAAATAAAAATCGGCAAGAGAGAGAGAGAGAGAGAGAGAAGAGCATGTTGCTGGTCAGGACACAAGAAAAGAAAACTACTTTCACTTCAACTTCGATCTCTCTCGTAAAGGTTTTCGTTCGTTCCCAATAAGAGTCGGTCGCTTTATTTATGAGGGAGGGGATATTTCTTGTATTCTTCTTCTTCTTTGCCATATCCTCTCCCCTCCAACCGAAAACGAAACAATAAAAGTTGCTACTGTTTTCCATTTTGTTCAGGGCTATGGACACAAAATATGTGCCACACAAACACTCGCCTGTTAGTATATCATGACTCACACTCGAACCACTATGTTCCTTGACCGAAATATGGACCTCTGTTGAGCCAGGTGGTCTAATTCTTTAACCCCTCAGTAGTTTTTTCTAGTGGGGTATGCAAAATAAAAAAAGTTTTCGGAAATCAATTTTTTTTTAATCCCAAAATAGTTGAAAGTTTTTGGACGAAATTAAACATAAAGACAGTAGTTTCTTGATGGTTTTTTAATGCTTTAATCTTAAAAACTATATAATGCGATGATGATATCGAATATTAGTAAATTTTGTTGGAAATTCTCATCGAATCTAAACACGAAATCGTAAATTGGTTGACATTCTTTCAAAACTGTTTAAATGCGTTTAAAAGTAAACGATGAAATACGATAATTTTATTAAATATGTAGTGAATAGCTTATAAGCCACTTAACAGGTAAGCTGCACGAGCAATTGCTTTTGTATTGCGGTCATGTCAATGGGCTGCGAACCACAAGGTCACAGGTTCTATCCTTGCTCATTCCAATCCGTCACATTGGGGACCTCGGACGATGAACCTTCAACCTTCGTACAGCTGTTGTGGCGCTATCTACCCGCAACCAAAGTCGTCAGACTCACTTGACGCAGCAAACCAAAGTAGTCAGATTCGCTTGACGCAACAACCCAAAGTCGTCAGATTCACTTGACGCAGCAACAGCATCAGCAACCACTCACACGCTCGCCATAACGCTTGGCGCTACTCAAATGGGTACAGACGCATTAGAATCAACAACTAATGCATCATCACTCAATAGCCATATCGTTCGTCTCACCTCCGACTCACTGGAGGGAGAGTCTGTGGTGAAAGCTTATAAGCCAGTTAACAACTACGCTACCCGAGCAATTGCTTTTGTATCGTGGTCATGTTACTGGGCTGCGAACCACAAGGTCCCAGGTTCTATCCTCGCTCATACATACCGCGACAAATATTATTGAATGTAATTGGAGGTTTTGATGAAAACCAAGCAAAAAACATGAATTGGTTGATGTTCTTTTAAAAATGGCTGAATATTTATGGAAAAAAAACTATGAAATGTAATAGTGTTGCTCAATACTGTTATTGAATATCTTTGGAAATACTTTCGAAGTAAAAGAAATTGGGAATTGATTGATAATTTTTTAGTGATCAAAACTTTTTTTATAAAACTATTAAATGTAATAATGCTATCATATGTTAATGAATATCGCTCGAAGTCGAGGTCGATGGCAGACAGAAAACTATGAATTAATTTATTTAAAGAGGAGAATCTTTAAAAAAACTATTAACTGTAACAATATTATCAAATGCTATTAAATATTGTTCAAAGTATGAACAAAGCTAAACAGAAAACCGCGATTTTATTTATTCATAGTTTTTTAAAATGATCGAATTTTAGAAGGATCCTATTAAAAACAATATCTGATATTATTAAGTAATATTAAATATTATTTAAAATCCTGACCGAAATCATATAGAGAAACCCGAATTGATTAATTGATAGTTTTTAAATGATCGAATTCTAAATTATCTTCATAAGTATAGATATTAACAGATTATATTGTATCTAACGAGATGAACTATAACTTCTCTTCTTCATATGAATGATATATTTTTTTGATAAAAGTCTAGAATTTTTCATCATAATATATATACTTGTTGACCTTTTAACAATAGCAATTTCAATCAAATAGAAAGTCTTTCTTATTATTTTCAGAATATTGAAATTGATTTATGGGAAAATTAAGTTTTTATTTTTAGCATTCATTTTGCGTGTAATAGAAGAAATTTCATTCCTCGGTAACAATTCGACTGCATTACATATAATAATTTCCTCTATTATTTCTTTATTAAGAATATTCTTTCTTTTCGAGGTTCCGAAAATTTCCGATAGATTACTCGACAATTTCTCGAAACGCGTTTCCTTCATTTTAAGAATAATTTAATTCGTTTCTGACTTCCTTTTAAATACTGCTTTGCAATTCAAAATGCTCTCAAGTTCATTTTTTTTTCCGCAAAATGAAAGATTTTAAATTCTTTTGGTGATATAAGATTAGAAAATAGAAAGTTTAATAAAAGAAATTTTCTTTCATTTTATTAAACTCTTTTAGAGAATAATTTTGTATCTTCATTGGAAGTTATTTTTATTTAAATTTATTTTAGTGGGAGTAAAGAGTTTAGTAGACTTAAAAATTTTAAAGTTTTGATTACTGAAATATAAATCTTCATGTTGATTGGAAATATAATATTAAAAGTGGTTTTTAAGATTCTGCGTGCGTGTGTGAGAGAGAGAGAGTGAGTGAGTGAGAAAGCGAAATAAAACATGCGTGCGTGTGTGTGTGAGAGAAAGAATATACGTGCGGATGTAGGTTAGTACTTTACAAAATATAGCATTTGACAAAGTTACTAAATAAATATACTTTAGAAGACAAAAAATATGCATGTAGAAGCGGGGGGAAGGAGGGGAATTTCAATTAATTAAAAGTTAAGAGAAATGAAAATTAAACAATGTTTTCCTACAATAATTCCAGAAAATATTATTGCAAAAAACTGATATTTATACCATTTTCATACTAAAAAATTGCCTTTTTGATTATAGCAATTCAGTTCTCACGCATATTTTTAAGGAATTTCGACAATTTTTTCAAAATGTTTTTTTGTATAATATTCACTGTTACTATGAAATAGGCTTTATTTCACTTGATATTTAATTGCGTTACTTTCCTCCATTGTTGAGATCTAAAGAAGAAATGATATGCTTATTTTTGAACATTTTCCTCGAGGAGTCAGAAAGTGAAGTTATATTACCGTAAAAGACACAGTGCAATTGGAAATATACTACCCGTCATTTAATTTTTAATGCGATTATAATGTCATGGTGCTTCGATTACATTAAGAAGATTCATGCACACAATAAATAGAACAGATGTAAGGCTACTGCAATGATACGGCTTTAATATCTGTCACAATATGATGCTTAAAACTAATTTTTTGAATAAATTATGAACATCAAATTATGAATTAACATTTTATAAGTCTCTTATTATTGGCCACTATAACTATTATTGCTGAATATCCACTTAGAGCAAAATCCTCCATTCATCTCCTTTCCTTGAGACAGCTACTAATTGACCAAAACTGATTAAATTCGAAGCTTTATAAATCGAATATATTTAAATACAGAAGAATAAGATTTATTTTCATTTAGTTTCATTTAATTATATTAAAGTCCTGATTGAAAGCAATACAAGAGTTATTTTTGGGACATTTCCCAGAATTTTGAGCCTCTGTCAGAGGACGAGGACGATCCTTGACCTGGATCTCTCTCTCCAAACTTCTACACTGCACAAGCGGTAGGGTTTCAGATCCCTGACGTCAGAATTACATCCAACTGACTCGTATATATGGCGGATCTTTAATGGAATCGAGTATTGAACTTGGAGCGCTCCTGACACAGAGACTTTACCACAAAGCCACTGCCTCCACCCCCACCCCCACCTCCGCTTTTTTTTTTTTTTTTTTCGTTTAAAATATCAAGATTATTTTACTATATTTGGTTAGTAGGACTAGGAAATTTTTAATTCTTTTTTTAATCCATGATAAATTTTTTTCGGTCTTTCATTTCTTGCCTCAACATATCATAAAATTCTTTATTTCATTTTAACCCTTTTTCCGACCAAAATATATACTTTTTTCCAACTGTTTTGAATTTAGTTATTGGACAATAATTGCAGAAGACTCTCTGTATTTTTATATGTAAAGTTGTGAACAAAAGAGGATTATAAATATAATAAATAACACAGCATAAATCATATATATGTATGTATGTTGTGATAACTAATTAGTCCATTGCAACAACTGTGTTAGGTTATGAGTGGTAGCGGATTTCCAATTAGATAATTGCCGAGCGCAACCAGGCAGAAGGGCCACACATAGACAGTTTAAAAATATTATTAATCTAGTTACCAAATAAGCAAATTTGTAAAAAAAATACACATTTATGATTTATAAAATTTTAGATCTACAAGTTTTAAATGGAATTATTAAAATAAATGTAAATATAATTAATTACTTATTTAAATTAGAATATTAACAATTCGTTAAATTAATTATACTTTAATTCCATTTGGAGAATCTTGCAAAATACTTATTTTTGGTTTTATATATTTATTTTATTTATTTTTTTAATTTGTTCGTTTCTTATAAACGATCATAATAATTAAATGTTTTTATTTTCAAGTATGAATCTATTAATAATAATTATTTTATATATTTTTTTTTAATTTGTTCGTTTCTTATAAACGATCATAATAATTAAATGTTTTTATTTGCAAGTATAAATCCATTAATAATAATTATTTTATATATTTTTTTTAATTTGTTCGTTTCTTATAAACGATCATAATAATTAAATGTTTTTATTTGAAAGTATGAATCCATTAATAATAATTATTTTATATATTTTTTTTAATTTGTTCGTTTCTTATAAACGATCATAATAATTAAATGTTTTTATTTGCAAGTATGAATCCATTAATAATAATTATTTTATATATTTTTTTAATTTGTTCGTTTCTTATAAACGATCATAATAATTAAATGTTTTTATTTGCAAGTATGAATCCATTAATAATAATTATTTTATATATTTTTTTAATTTGTTCGTTTCTTATAAACGATCATAATAATTAAATGTTTTTATTTGCAAGTATAAATTGATTAATAATAATTATTTTATTTATTTTTTTTAATTTGTTCGTTTCTTATAAACGATCATAATAATTAAATGTTTTTATTTGCAAGTAAGTATGAATCCATTAATAATAATTATTTTATATATTTTTTCCTGTGATTGTATCACGAGAAAAAGATATAAAATAATAAATAAATAAATAACAAAAACACGTTTTCACAAATTTACTAAAATAAAAAAATAAATATACGAATATAAAATATATGATTTTATATGAATATAAATTACATTTTTTAACATTTGAATATTTCCCATATTAAAACCATATGAAAATTATATCAACCAGTTATTAAAAGTGGGACCCCATAAGCTGCACTGCATTGAAGCGAAAATATCTAAATCCACCACTGGTTGTGGGAGTTCTATTTATTGATTGTTATCTTCATCATGGAGAGAAAAATTCAGTATAAACAAATTTATTCGAAATGGAGAGGAAAAGTTTTTTTTAAATAAAAAAAAGTAATACATGCTAAAGGCTGATGTTTGAACTCATATTAGAGCAATCAAATATTGTCAAGCCTAATTAAGCAATGACAAAACACATTTAAAATTACGTCTTCGCTCATAATTGTTGGCAACAGTTTTAAAAGCGTTCGAACAAACAAAAGTCCATTAAATAAAGTGGGGCGTGGAAGCCAAAAAACCGCTGGGGACCCAATTTCCGGTTCTGGCTTAATGAATCAGCATACGACCGGAAATGAAAAAGGTCGGCACACCAAACCAGTCGATCACAAAATCCCGAATTGCTTTTTTTTTTCACTCTTAATTTTTTTTTCGGGATCATTATTATTTACAGCGAAGAAGTCGACAAAGCGAGTGCACAATCCATTACCATAAAAGCAGCGCCATCTAGTGACAGTAATTCTCAATTCGAGCGGAAATGTGGAATCAAGCGAAGACTGCGTGAATGCCTCATCTTCTTTTCTTTGTTTTTTCTATGTAAAAAGTTAAGTTTTTCGGAATTTCTGTTTCCGGAAAAGAGGAAACTAGAAAAAAAAAATGCACCAAAGTGTGATTGAAGGGAATTTTCTTTATGACAAAAGAATTTGCTTTGCTTTGTTTGCTTTTGTTTTGTTTTACCCTTTTCGTCTAAACGAATTAACCGATTATTAAGAAAACTAATTTTGCCACTGCTTCTGAATATGTAAAGGAAGAGAATTACATAAATAAATTCTAAATCTAGTTTTGAAATGGACTAAATTTATAATCCCATTATATTTAATTCGTTTCCGTCCCCCAACCCCCCCCCCACCCACTTCCACTTACTTTTTCTTTTTGTAATTTTTTTTTATGAAAACATTTACTATGCAAATGAATTCCTTGAGGGGAAAAAAAAACGTACGGCTAATGAAAACTGTAGTTTAAAAAAATAATACAAAAAAACTTTTTAAACTCTTGGATAAGATTCAAATATCTTCTGTCTATTCTCCTTAAGAATTAAATACAAACTTCTCTATTTTTAACGGAGAATATCTTTATTTATTCATTTTTTTTTTCCTAAACATAATGCTGAATTTCAATAATTTTCTCTGCGAATATCTGTCGCTTAAGAATTTACTTTAAAGGCTTCATTAGGTTTATATGCTTTCTCCCTTAACAGTTTTGTATTTTTCACAATCTAATTAGATTATATTTACTGCTTCATAAATGTATCATCTTTTAGTTGAATTAAGATTCCATAGAGTATTTTAAATGTTTGTGCATTATGTGTAATTTTATGTATCGAATTATAGAATAGTCCTTGAATGATTTAATCATTTACCTTATAAGTTTGAGAAGCGATAATTAAATACCCGTATAATGCACGTACAGGACGATTAAGAGGTTAAATATGCAAAGATAGAAAAAAATATTATGCATTGAGAAAAAATCATATAAAGCTATAAATGATGACACTTAAGTTAAAGATATTTTATTAGAATTCTGCGTTTCTTTCTTGTCAAACATTTTCATCACTGAATTCAATATGTATTTTGTTTCTTAGCAAATTACAACATAAAATCCAGTGGAAATGGTCTCCCCGAAACTATCTCGCATACTCTCTAATAAATGTGTTATCGCAGAGAACGCTTTGCACGCATAGCATTGGCGTAGAATAATTATGAAATATTAACTTCTGGTATGAATATAGTATTTTTGCTAAATCTATTGCGTCATCCTTGGCGAGTTATTTGGCGATTAATCCCTGGCATGCGGTTAAAAGAATCCAAAAATCGTATTTGTGCTTTAGACACTTTCTCAATCGACTGAAACAAATACTTGACATTAGATAATCACAGAATCCTATGCCTAATTTGATATATTTAAGTCATTTCACTTTTGAGCATGTTTTTACATGTTTTTGAAAATACAGACAAATCAGGTGAATATCTTTTTTGCATATTTTATGCAAAAATGATAATTACTTTGTATCGTAATTAATCAATTTTTGTTTCAAAAATTATTATGTACCAGGTAATGAGAATTAAAATATCCATAATCATAATACACACAAAAAAACTAATAGTAACAAGTAATTTATTATTTTGTTTGAAAGAAAATCAATGCATATAGAAACATATGTTAAAAATTTTATATGAAGTAGGGGGTGATAAGCGAACAACTTCTAATTCTCGAACAATTAATGGGATAAGTGAATCACAGATGAGATACATATTAGTTGCAAACTTTAAATAGAAAAGAGAAGAAAAAAAACTACAATTAAGACTAATAATTGCATAAATATCTAGCATCAATTTAAACTACATTTAAGAAGTAAAAAATTTAATGACAAAAAATGATAATTTTTGTGAATTAGCTCTTTTATATTGTATATTTTTCCCCTCCCTCCCTCCCTCCCGTCCTACCCATGCAGAGTTCTGAACAACTTTACTCAAACCCTTAACTGGGGAGGTGAAATTTTAGGACTTAATTGGGGAGGTGCGGTCTACGAGACCGCATTTCATTTACACTCAAATTAAAATTTCTAATGAATGCATTAGTACGAAAAACTGCCAATATATTTTGCAGATATTTTTCTTGATATATAGATATGTTTTAGAAATTTACTAAAATATATTATCATTGAAAAAAGTAAAGGCGTTGAAACATACATTTTCTTCTCAAATTACATGTTACAATAAATAATATTCTTGAAAACGCATATTACTTTTTACTTTTTAAATCATATTTATTTTTACAGTATTTGAAGGTATATAGAAGACAATATAATGTAAAATTCAACAATTATATGAAAAATAAAAAAATGACTATGGGTAAAATTGGCCCTTTTTTTATCGGCTTATATGACTTTCATAGCGCGGTTTTCTAGGGCATTTTAAATATGCAGGTTAAGAACTAGTATAAAAATCAACCTATAAACTCTGTATATATATTTCTTGGTATATTAATATATTTTATGAATTTTTCAAAATACATTATCACAAGAAAAATGAATTATTTTTGAACATACATATCAAAAGCAGTTGAATGTGAACTTTCATCGAAAAACTCTTCTGTACAATTATCCTTATCACTAAAATCACTTTATTCTTCATTTAAAAGTGTCTGGAGCACTGCTTCATAATAGAATCAGTAAACTGGATGATATTTAGGGGCCCAAGTTTTAGCGTCATCTGCTAAGCCTTGTTTATCACTGGGACACTAACAGGGAGATGCGGTGTTAGAGACCGCGCTCGAAGAAATAACTGAATTATTTTTAAAAACATCTGCTGAAATCGGTAAAAAAAGTGCACGTGTATTCAAGGTCATAAAACAGGAAGCTGCAGGATCAATCCATTCAATTGAGCTAAAAATAGAATAGGGGTGATAGAAAATTCATCGCTAGCGGTCTCACAGACCGCACGTCCCCAGCTAAGGGTTAATTCTAACCATCTTAATTTTCTATTAGTTCGTGCAATGACTATTGCTAGCAGTACGAAGAAAAACGAAATCGTCCTTACGTTTCAGCCTGCGCCATGCATAACCTAGAATCTGTATACCTGAAATCTTCTGCAATTCATTTTACATTTCTTGAAAATCCGTGTTGATCCGTCGTACAACACTGCGAGAAATCTACACCGTTTCATAATTCCTCACATTTTCTTCTCCCATTTATCACCTGCAATCCCAGCAGCATTACTCATAATTAGGCTTGAAGTGAAGCAGACATGGACACGGGGCCTGCATTAATTGCACCTGCAATTCAACACCTGCTATTCCATCCCGATGCTGAAAAAAAGGGACAGGCAATTAAGAAGTTCTTCGCTCCCTCGTTACCAGGGAAGATTGATGCGCCACGATGGAGGATGGGTCTGTCTGTCTGTCTGGCGTTTGTTATCCGGACAACCAACCGCTCGATTGCTGCTGTTTTTTTTTTGTTTGTTTTTTTTTTACTACATAGAAATGAAATCGTTGTGGGCGATGCAGGTGGTGGTACCGGCAGACTGCATGACAAATGAAAAAGCAAACAGAAACATTCATTGTTTTTTTTTTTTTTTTGTTCTTTATTTTTTTTTTTTCGGACTTTTGAACCTGGGTCCATTAGTGGGGTTCAGTAGTGGTTATCTTAACTCTTGTTAGTCGATTAATTGTTAAAGCATAATAACTAAAAATATTATTGCATTATAATAATTTTTTAAAAAAATATTTAAAATATTTAGAACAGACTGAATGCATTAACAGTAAATTTAGAAACAATAGTGGAAATTTATTTACTATTTATTGTTTTCGGGCTTTTTAACCTGGGCACATTTGTTTCTGTTTTGGGGGTTCAATAGTGATAAACTTTTGTATATTAATTGTTAAACTGATTTTAAAATCATAATAACTGAGGAGAAATAATTTTTAAAATATTTAGAACAAACTACAGTATCCATTTACAGAGACAACGGTGAACATTTATTTTTTATTGAAATTTGGTTGATAAAACTGGACGTGGAATAAATCAAATAAAAAACCACAGACAAATTGGGATATAAAATAATATTTGCTGTTGCTGTTTATAATGGCACTTGCCATGGACAAGCTCGCTGACGAAGTCAGTGATTTTAAGCCAAGGGAGCGTCTCTTGTTTTAGTAGCGCCAACGAGGGCCAAGAGTACGTCTTAGCTACTCACGCATCACTTTCGCTTGCACAACCCCTTTTTACAGGGGGGCACATTCACACCTCTCACAGATAGAACACGAAGAACAACCATGCCCGAACCGGGACTCGAACCCAGGACGCCCAGGTCACGGGGAAGACGCGCAACCCCTATGCCAGGACGCCGGCATAATGTTTGCTAAAGTAGCTAAACGACGTGTAAAAATAAAAAATATATATATTGTTGTTTAAAGCGTGAACATTCTTCAAAAAGTATATCTGACAGATAAGGAATACTGGCAATAAATATGTTTACTATATGTTTAATATTTGTACAAAATATGTTTATTAAGATAGTAAAACGGCGTTTGAAAATGAAGAATAAATTGCAGTTTAAAGCATGAACTGTCTTCAAAAAGTATATCTGACAGATAAGGAATACTGGCAATAAATATGTTTACTATATGTTTAATATTTGTACAAAATATGTTTATTAAGATAGTAAAACGGCGTTTGAAAATGAAGAATAAATTGCAGTTTAAAGCATGAACTGTCTTCAAAAAGTATATCTGACAGATAAGGAATACTGACAATAAATATGTTTACTATATGTTTAATATTTGTACAAAATATGTTTATTAAGATAGTAAAACGGCGTTTGAAAATGAAGAATAAATTGCAGTTTAAAGCATGAACTGTCTTCAAAAAGTATATCTGACAGATAAGGAATACTGGCAATAAATATGTTTACTATTTGTACAAAATATGTTTATTAAGATAGTAAAACGGCGTTTGAAAATGAAGAATAAATTGCAGTTTAAAGCATGAACTGTCTTCAAAAAGTATATCTGACAGATAAGGAATACTGGCAATAAATATGTTTACTATATGTTTAATATTTGTACAAAATATGTTTATTAAGATAGTAAAACGGCGTTTGAAAATGAAGAATAAATTGCAGTTTAAAGCATGAACTGTCTTCAAAAAGTATATCTGACGGATATGAAATACTGGCAATAAACATGTTTACTCCATATTTAATATTTCTGTAACGTATATTTATGAAGATAGTTTAACGCCGTCTAAAAATAAAGAATATGTTGCTGTTTAAAGAGGGAACATTCTTCAAAAAACATATCTGACAAATATGGGATACAGACACCATGAATGCAGTATGCATTACTCGAAACGCCAAATATTTGGGTATTAAGCGTGTGTAATAGATTAATTCCATTTATCATTTACAGATAAATGGAAATATGTTTCATCATAAAAAACATGGAGTGATTTACAATGAATTTAAAAGCAATTCTTGTAAAAAGATTTCGTCTGACTGCTAAAATAAATTTTTACAAAGATATGTATTTACAGAACGTGTTAATAATGAAAAACTTAGTAGAATATTATAATTCAGTTTTTTGTCATTGGTAATTAATTAGATCCCAAATATTGGTAAAAAAAAAAAATTTTAAGCAAAATTTTGTATTATCTTATTTTATATTCTACTTTTGAAAATATTATTTAAATTCGAAAAATTTTAATATTATAACAGTTGTTCTTTGAAACGAAATTGTATATGGATCAACACGAAGATACTTTTTCTTTATAATTAGTGTTTAATTATTATGATTTTTTACATTAGTACCATTCAGAAAATTGTACGTTTTTAATAAAATTTAAAACATTGAGTGAGTGCTATAATTAATTCAGTTAATAAAATATTTGGGTGATAATATTTTTTTGAAATGTTTGAATTTTTGATATTTATGAAATTTATACTTTTTATGGGTCTTGTTTCAGCATGTGTTTCAGTCTAATCAATGTTCAGTTTATAATAGAACTCAAGAATGAAATGAATTAATGCATATCTATTCTAAAAATGCTTATAATTTTAAGAGCAAACAGATTTATTTAACAGATACTAACAGATATTTTTTTTAAACCACCAGACTTTTATTTAAATATTTTTAACACACGCTCAACAAAATTATTGACTCCGCGATCCCCACAACAGGAACGAAGAGATAAAAATCCTTAACATCGACACATCTTTTTAAAAGATACCTAAAATTTCCTGAGCTAAGTTGACGCGTGCACAAAACTCCCTATCAGAATATCACAGTAAAATCACTAAAGGGACAAATTTCTCTCTTTTACGTTTGTGTCACGATGTAGACTGGTGCATCTTTTATCGTTTCATCCCGTCATTTATAATTCATTATAAATAATTACAAATCTCTTGATTTTACTGAAGACTGGTCTTCTAATCAGAAACAAATAGAAAGAAAAATCAGATTATACAACTTCAGTTGAATGAAAAGAGTATTAAATGAGTGGAAAAAATTGATTTACTCTTTCTAATTTTCATTCTGATATGTAATTCATCAGCATTTGTCCTCGACTCACCCTAGTCTTTTTCCTCTCTAGAAATATTTATTGATATCACATTCAATTCTATTTTCACAATTGTGGGGGGGTTCCTCGAAATGATGAACGCTAAGTGCAAACCATACCCTCCAGAGAAGGGGAATGAATTTGAGCCTGTACTCAACAATACCCCAAAATAGGTGAGGAAATCTGATACTCGAGTAATTTTGGGTCCAATGGAGCAATTACGGTGCCGTTGGAAATATTTCCTTTTTGCTAATGGAAACGTGACATATTGGAGGTTTTCACTTCGCCCGTAGTCCTGCTGCGATTGTCACAATTCATTATCGCTATCAGAAAGCCGCAGGAAAATTTTAGCAAATTCCCGTTTGGCAACGTCAGCGTTATCGTTTGCACCGACGCTTTCATTTGTTAACAACCACGCTTCTGTCTCAAAATGCCTTCGGGCGCCATTTTGCCGTTTAGGAACTAACTGTTTCCCTGCTGCCGTCTCTAAAGTGTTCTTTTGTGTTTCTGAACGTAAAATGATCCCGACTTTTCTGCTTCAGGGAAAAGAGGGAAAAGAACCTTTCCCCCCCAATAAATAAAACAACAATAATAATAATAACGAAAAAAAAATGTTTTAAATGGAAAGGAAGTTCCGAGAATGCTTCTTTCTTAACATGTCACTGGGTTTAATTATATTAATTAGGGAGGAAAAGTTTCACTTTATAAAGGCTTTTTAAATGGGAAGAACTGAAACAAAACTTGTAGAAAATAACCATTTTCAGAGTTGCCACCACCTAATTAGCTTCATTGTCTTCATTAAGTAAACACGTTTAAAGTTGGGACACGGAATTCTGTGGCAACCTCAAACGAAAAAGTCATACAGCATTTAAAAAGGTGGAATTCTTTTCTACAGAACTATAGTTAATCTGTTAAATTTTTCCTTCTTCCATTCCTTCATTAAATTTTTCAAGGCACTTTAATCAACGCCCGCGCGCTCAAAGGAAATAGGTAGGAAATGCTGCTCGAAAATGAAATTAATTCGTGACAACGACGTCATCACTTCAAAAAGGTTTTGCCTTGCATTCGTTCAACGTCAGCGTTTTGATTTTAATTAAAACAAACCATTGTTTTCAAAATGAAAGATAATTATTTAATGAGTTTGGATTTGACAGGCCGTTGTTCATTCGGATTCTGTTTTCGAATTGGGTAAATTTTTGTTGGCAATGAAAATAATTTTAAAAAAAAAGAGCAGTTGTTATTGTTAGTTCTTTTCCTTAAACTTAATTTATTAATGAACAGTTGTGTAGCTCATTATGAGAAAATATCGATCTCTGAGACAAAATATTCATATACATTTTTTGGGGGGGAGGGGGAGGCGATTTAGCTTACAACTGAAAATTTGTGGCAGTAAGACTAGAAGAATGATTGCTGTATCTTAAAGTTTGTTCTGCATAATTACCTTGAAACAAATGTTCCCTTTTTTTACTTATCATTGATATAGTTCGAAACGCCATTTTGTTTAATTATTTTAATTCTTTTTGTTTTATTTCCAGTTTTTAATTTGAAGTGTGTGCATCTTTTATATTTAAGTTCATCGATATTTTTTGCGTCGTTTCACTACATTTCTGTACTAAATTAAGGACTAACAAATGACAAAAGGATTTCGGTAATAAATAATAAATGAGATTTTAGATTTAAGTTAACTGATATTTTTTTGTAACGGTTCACTACATTTCTTTACCAAATTAAGGAACTAACAAATAATAAAATGACTTTGATAATAAACAATAAATAAAATAGCGGATAAGTTAAAATATAGTTAAACCTTAGATAATAAATAATAAACGAAATAACAGATAAATTAAAAAAATAATTAATCCTTAGATAATAGACAATAAATGAAATAGCAGATAAATTAGAATATAATAAATCTTTAGATAATAAATAATAAATGAAATAGCAAATAAATAAAAAGTAATTAATCCTTAGATAATAAATAATAAATGAAATAGCAGATAAATTAAAAAATAATTAATCCTTAGATAATAAATAATTAATGAAATAGCAGATAAATTTTAAAATAATTAATCCTTAGATAATAAATAATAAAAAATAGCAGATAAATTAGAATATAATAAATCTTTAGGTAATAAATAGTAAATGAAATATCAGATAAATTAAAAAGTAATTAATCCTTAGATAATATATTATAAATTAAAATATAATTAATCTTTCCTGCTATCTGAAAGACGAAGGTAAATTCCATTTGTCCAGAAATACGAAGGCCCATTCTCTCAGTTAATTTTTTGTTTAAATTCATAAGAGTCAGAAAAACTAAGAAGATATATTTTTTTTAAAGTATAAACGAATGCAAAAAAGGAGAACTTTCCAAACAAAATATCGTAAATAAAGATTAAAAAGCAGTCAAAGTTGGAATTGGGGTTTGGTCTGGGCGAAAATCACATTTTAGCAGAAAATTTCTAGTCTATTTCAGCCTTTGAAATACTCTCAGTCGTAAGAAAGTTACGGGGATAGAAAATTTTCTCCCGCTTTATAGCATAGTTCTTCCCCATTTATATCTGTTCGCGTAATCTTGTTCATAAATTAACATGGTCAAAGTTTTATGTTTTGGTGTGTATATTTGTTTGTGTGTTATGATATTTCTAAAGTTAAATCTTAATTAATTTCTCAATTTTTATCCTAAATTAGCTAATATTGCGATATTCTAGAATTTCCTCTTATTTACTGATTCAAACCTCACTTTTTATTTAATTATTTCTAATATGCTGTATAAGAAATTCCTAGAGCTTTAGTTTAACATATTCTGAGCGAAGGGATAAAAATTCCTAACCCCTATGACATAACTTCAAAGATATCCAAGATTCCCTTTCCTAAATCGATGCGTGTCAAAGAAATTGCTACCAGAATCCCTTTGCAAAATCCCTAAGGGAAACAAACATTTCTAGTACTTTCCACTTGTGTCTTGGTGTGAAAAGACGCGTTTTTTTTTCACTATCATTACATTGTACAAATCATGATCTCCTGTGGAAATATGTATGTATATATAAACTTTAGAATGAAGTGTGTTTTATATTCTTAGTCATTGTCAATAAGGATCTGCAGATATTTTCCGTTGTCATCTGATGACAATTATTGGAATGGGTTATAGATTGTATAGGCATGCATTTTATGAGTTATAATATAAGGAATCTGCATAAAAATTGAAAAATTCTTTATGTAGAGTTATTTTAATTCTAAGAAACTGATAGAATATTTTATGCCGCACTCAAAAGAGGCTTGTGGCAATTTAAAGATGAAATATTGGTTTTAAAACAAGAGGATTGAAAATTCGAGACCTGATTTCTTCGAGCTCCATATACGCTGTTGTAAAATATTTATTTATCCGTGTTTAAGGCATATATAAATTTAAAAAACATCTTAATTATCATAATTTATCATTTCTATTTAGCTATTGATTTTCTAAATGTTTTTGTTCATAATATCAGATTTTTTTTTTATATATAAAGGCCTTTTTTTATGCCACCAATGGAGAGAACATATATATTATTGAAAAATTAATTCCTGATAATTAACAAAAAATGAATTTCAACATTAAGTTACAGGTTGAGCCATTATCTGTAAATTGAAGTATATGAGGTGAAATAAATCGTTCAATATACACTTTAAAGCTGTAGATTGTTGAACTTACTGCTACCACATTTATCATAATTATATATTTATATAATTTTATTTTATATAATTATATAACTATATATAATTATATTTTAAGCATAATCTTTAATTAAAGTTTTCAAATCTGTAATTAAACTTTAGTCAAAAGTTGATTTAAAAGTTAAACTAAAAAAATAGGGCAACCGTAATTTTAATGAAGTGATAAATTGTCATATATGGTAACTTAGCTGTATTCTATAGTTAATATTTGGCGAGTTTTCTACTGTTTGGGAAGTTTGGCAGAAATTGGCGAAAAATTTAAATCGTGTTCTTTAATTTATCAATTTCAATTTACCTCAATAAATTCGGATTATATATTGTTTCACATTGAAGAACCATTTTTACATTTATTCCGCATTTCCGTGAAGTAACATCACCTTAAGATGGCGCTACTAATTTGTTTATAGTTAAATTACTGCAATAACACTAACTTTAAAAAAAGTTTTTTTTTTTTTTTTGATATCTCTAAGATATCAATTTTACAATTTTTTTCTCATTTTAGTAGGTTTAAAAATATTTTTAAATATATTTTACAATATTTTTACTTACTAGACCGGTACTCGCGCGTTGTGGTGACATTAAATGTAATTCTTATGCTTTATTTCAGCTTCAATAATTTATATAAAACCTTATTAAGCTACAATGTTTCTTATAAGAATTTCGATTTTTTTACAAGCAATTTTTAAAACACTAACACACATTTCAATATTTCCAAAGTTCATCCAGTTTATGAAATGAGCTGTAATTTCAAAGATTATGAATATGCATTTTTGTTTTTTATAGTGTCTGAACGGAATTCATCCATAAGTTTACAAGTGAAGGAAAGCTTAGAAGAGCCCTGCTTTGTACATGAAGCTATCTCTGAATTAGGGAAGGCAGTGGAATTCGAGCTCCTTGTAAGTTCCTTTCAGATGCTAATTTGGAAATATCTAAGTTTTTATGAAGGCCACGGTGGCCTTGTGTTAAGATCTCGGCTTCGGAACCAGAGGATTTCAGGTTCGGGACCCGATTTCACCGAAGAACCGTCATGCAAGTGGCTCTGATGCATGCTAAATCCGTCGGGGCCAAACGTCCTCCCGCTGGTGTGGAAGTTTAGAGAGGGGGTGCCAGATCAGGTTTCTTCCTCGTCATCTGACCGCGCTTCAAAATTACGAACTTCGTCCCAAAAATAGCCTAGTGTTGCTTTAAAACGAGGCGTTAATAAAACTAAACTAAACTAAAACTAAATTTTTATGAAGGGCCTTTTCGCTGTCGTTTTAAAATTTCAATTACATAGTCAAAGGGTAACGTGTATAAAACCCAATTTAGCCATAGATATGGGGTTGATACATGTTAAATTCCCCAACATGATTTTAAGTTTTCCCTCGGTGGGGAAATGTAATAATTAGTTAATTGCCGTGGCAATTCTAGTATCATCTTTAGTAGGGAATTTTAATATTTTGCCGCCGTATACAGTACATATCAAATAATCTTTTTTTAATTATATGATCAGTTTAATTTCACATTTCAACATATTTCTAACATGTTAATGATTTTATTTTGGATTAGTTATTTACATTTTAATAACTTTACTTTCTTGTATACGTAGCAAAGGGAAAGTAGAGTTATCGTCAATAAAAAAAATCGAATTCGAGATTTTGAAGAATCTCCACGTATTAGACAACCCTGAATTCGAAAAACACATTTTGGGGAAATGTCTTTCTGCCTGTGACAAAGATAACTAAAAAAATACTTTGAGCTAGATTGTTGAAATTTGGTATAAGGTCTTTGCCCCAAATTTGCATATTTCTATCAAATTTTGAGTAAACTCTGTGCGGATATAGGATAGTTCGTCTGTCCCTCTATTCGAAGATACGTTAACATGATAACTACAAAAACAAGAGGGCTAAATAGATAAAATTTGGTACACAGATTTAACATCTATAGTGTGGACACCTGTCAGATCTCCACCCAAATCCAACGAAAGGGTTAATTGTTTTCAGTCTGTGCTTTCAGAAACAGGTAACCACAATAATTCAAAAACTCATTGACTTAAATATATCAAATTTGGTATGAGGTTTTGTGTGTAAGTTTTGTGTCAAATCTTCATTCCAATCGGTTCGGAAAAACGTGTAAAAAATACAAATTCGTTTTTTGGATACTATTAACGTATGCCAGGGATAAATCACCAAATAATTCGCCAAGATAGATTCAGTAAAAATGCCAAATTCACGCCAAAAGCTAATACTTCGTAATTATTGTACGTCAATGCCATGTGAGGCGTTCCTGGCGTGACAAATTTATTCGAGAATATTCGAGAAAGTTTTGTAGAGACCACTCCCGCTAGTTTAATATGTGTATTTGTTTTTATTTATCTATCAAGATTCCAGATCTGTACACATTTGTACCCTGTACAAGTGTGTACAGATCTGGCATCCACATATGTACCCTATATCATTGAAACAGTACTCGATATTTACAAGTATTCTTATAATAAGTGAATGGGATCTAGGAAAAAGGAATCTGACTAAATATATTTGATAAATTGTTAATATTATCCTAATAATTTATGATTCATTGAATTTGCATTTTTTTATAAACTTATTTATTTGACAACTAGTAAAATAATTTTTTTTTATCTACCTGTTTGCGATTCTCTCTCGTCCTAGCAATCCTAGGCACCTGCCTACTTGAAAATAAGTCATTTATCTTTTTTGTCATTTAATCATGGCTTGAAACTATGAAGACCGTCCCAAAATATTCCTAAACTATCTTCAAAAATGGGACTTCAAACTGATGAAAATGGACAATGAGCTTATGTATAATTTTATAGATGCAGAACTTTGGTTTAAATTGCCAAACAACCATATTTATTTTTTCCGAATTAAAATATTATTTTTTGTTACATGATTGGCAAAATGTCTTCAAAAATTCAAGATCTGATTCTTCTAAAAATTCTAAGTGTTTGTAGATTCAGTGAACGTTAATTCTGGTAAAAGATTAAATGTTTTTCACATTTTGATGTCAAGTGATAGCTTGTAGGATAAACATCTGTTAAGATATTTTTCTTGTCATGTGGCAAAAATTTGAAATCATGTCGAGTTGTCCAATTAATTTTAGCCGGACTCTAAATTATAGTGTTAATCTAAATATTATATGTTTGACCAAAAGTTAAGATTAACTGTTTTTACCGTTACTTTAAATTTAATATGAAAAAAAAAACTTTAATTTTCACAAAGGTCGATATAATTCAGATATAGATTTGTTACAAAGTTTTTAAATTCACATTTTTATTGAAGCTTTATATAAAATATTTTATTTTGATTCATTTCCAATCTTTCTATTTTTGATTTAGAATTTATTACTATAAATCTTCAAAACATTTTTTTAAAAAATTAACCACCAGGTGGTGCCATGAGTTTGAAATGAAATTTTAATTATAGTAATCTATCAATTAATAATTGAGTTCTTAAAATATTAATATAATTTATCAGAAACAAAAATATACAAGTATACAGAGCTTTGAAACCCCACCATATAAGAAAGCTAATTTAAAGTGAATTACAAAATTATGAAATTTATGTCCGTTTATATGAAAGTAGTCAAGTTGAATGAAAACATATAAATAAGTTATCATAACTCAGCCATATTCAATTTATTGTTGCGTAGGAATCAGAAGAGTACTGTATAAATTGAGATGTCCTTTTTGTCATTCGGAGTTTAAAATTAAAAGACCTCTACTTAACAATAGTCTTAATATCTTTATTTAGCTTTCATTCAGAACATTATCTAGTATGCTAGTTAATTAATTCATATGAAGGAAGTAATTTTTTATTTCTAAAAATCCAATAAATTTAAAATAATTTTATTCGGAAAAGCATTAACTTAAATTTCTAATTCTTTTTTTCTTTCTTTCTTTCTTTATTGTTACTTAGTTGGCAACGCTCTGAAAATTTTAAATCCCAGAAACTCTCTGGAAATAATTACCCTTATTCACGAGCAATATAATTTATACAAAAGTGGTCTTAACAAAGACATATCCTTCCTAATAAGTTTCCTACGCGCATTGTATTATACTCAGCTTCAAGCAGAACTACAATATCTCGTTTCCTTCACCCTCCCAATGTTGTGGTATTACCTTTTCTGCTTCACTGCTCTGCTGCGAGTGGACTAGGACAAAAAAAGGGCAAATGTCCTTCTTTTTGCTCTCTAAATATGTTCCTTCCATCCCCTTGTCCTGCATTATGTCCTATAGAGACTGCCTCGTATATTTCCAGATACTCCCTTCCTCAATGGGGAAATACGCCAGATCTGTGTTTATTTTTGTGTTTTATCCTCGCCACGCACCCTGGGCCACGATAGCCATAAATATATGGGATCCGACCCTCCCCGGTGATCTTTTATAGTTTCTAATGTCTATTTCCTTCCGCGGTTCTACGGCCTACTCGCGGCTTTATTGGGCGGAAGTGGGCGATTTGGCTGCGGAGCGCGGAAGAATATCTGTCAAGATGGCCGACTCGGCCTTTAACAATGGAACGCCGATATTTTTCTTCCAAGTTTCGCAGGATTTTTTTTTTTTTTTAAGAATATTTTTACTCCGGACGAGAACACGGTGGATAAAAATAAATAAAAGTAGTTGAAAAGATCCCAGTTTCATATATCCACGGATCAAAGTCGTGTCGTTCTATAGATATGGTTTTCCTGTCTTTTTTTCGGGCAAAAAAAAAATTGTGTTTCTCTATTCAAGTTTGCTAAATTGCCAGCACTGTCCCGTTTTTGTATCGTTTTGGGGGTAAGTTGATTTAAAAGGGCAGACGACTCTGTTCACCCACCCTCTTCAGTCCTCCTCCTCCTTCTTTGAAAGATACTTCTTCCCATTTTATTTTTATTATTTCTTCTTCTATCGAGTTGTCATTCCTTCTTTTTATTTTTTTTTCAAAAATGGCGGTTGTTTGGCAGAAGAAAAGTGTATAAGCTTGACTCTGTGTTCTCACAATGCTCTCTTAAATTTCGTGCTTTCACTCTGAAATTGGTTTCTGCCGCTCCAGCATGAACACTTATATTGTTATTATATTTTGCCTCGTCCTTATTTCTGCAAGAAGTGCGGATATTTCTCAAAATCCGGATCTGGGGCCATAAAGAAGAGCCGCTTCCTCTTCTGGATTGGGAAGAGATAGTGGAAGAGGCTCAGGCCAAGGATGGGATGGATGAAAGAAGTACTTTTTTTTAGGAGGAAATTTTCTCTTGGAAACTGTGTTTCTTCTGAAACGAATGAATGATGAGCTCGGTTATCTAGTAATGCGAACATATCTTTGGTCTTTAAAGAAACCGTCGTTGAGATTCCGTTGATGGTCTTCAGTATCTTATGTTATCGTCGAAAATATATACTTGAAAGTTTGAACCGTATTTGTTTTATATGGTACTTTTTTTTTGCAGCTTCTACTATATGATTTTAAGCGTATATTTTTTTATGTACTGACGCAGCGAGTTCGGATGGTTATCTTGTAAAATAAACGTATCTTGATCTTTTGAAGAAACAGTCACTGAGATTGCGCTGATGGTTTTTAATATCTTATGTTATTGGCAAAAACAATCACTTGAAATTTCGAATTGGGTTTGTTTTATATGGCACTAACTTTTCAATGACTTGCGCATTAAGGCTTCAAAGATTTTGTGTACTGACACAGTAAGCAGTGAACTTAGTTGATCACCCGAATAATAAAAATATATCTTGTAAAAAATCACGGTTATTCAGTTTGGAAAGAGCATCCATTTGAAATTTTGAATTGGATTGGTTTTATATGGCATTAACTTTTCAATGACTTGTGCATTAAGGCTTCAAAGATTTTGTGTACTGACACAGTAAGCAGTGAACTTAGTTGATCACCCGAATAATAAAAATATATCTTGTAAAAAATCACGGTTATTCAGTTTGGAAAGAGCATCCATTTGAAATTTTGAATTGGATTGGTTTTATATGGCATTAACTTTTCAATGACTTGTGCATTAAGGCTTCAAAGATTTTGTGTACTGACACAGTAAGCAGTGAACGTAGTTGATCACCCGAATAATAAAAATAAATCTTGTAAAAAATCACGGTTATTCAGTTTGGAGAGAGCATCCATTTGAAATTTTGAATTGGATTGGTTTTATATGGCTTTAACTTTCGCACCGGTTGTGCCCTATCTTTTTAAAAGTACATATTTTATGTACTGACACAGTGAGCATTCAGTTTGGATCTTGTAAAATGAATATATCTTGATCTTTTGAAGAAACCGTCATTGAGATTGCGGTGATGATCTTTAATATCCTATGTTATTGACAAAGATGTGTGCTTGAAAGTTGGAATAGGATATATATATATATATATATGAAGAGACTTTGTATTTTTAATTTCGTTTTATTCTCTCCTCGGAGACAGGGTTGATTTATTTACAAGAAGGCGCAGGGCGACACAAAAGCAGAAGTAAGAAAAAAAGGCAAAAAGGAACAAAACAAATGATCACTAGTCTTATATAACATTGGATTTCCGTCCACGCGCCAACTGAATATACATTTTGACCTTTGACACCTTAGCAAGGGCACCGAAGGGATCACTTTCATTTGATACGTAGATTGATTGCGTAGTAATTTTTACACAGCTTCATACGTGGAATGCTATCAGGAAATAAGAGAATATTTTACTGTGGGCTAAATTAGATAATGTTTTGGAAATTAATTTGGTTTAAATTAAGAGTTTAAAATATCTTTACATATATATATGAACTAACTTTCTTACCATTTGTGCTTAAAGTAAAAGCTTTTTATGCATTTTCTTTACTAACAAAGTGAGCAATGAATTTGGCTGGTCATCCTGTAATAAGAATGTATCTTGATCTTGTAAATAAACCACCGTTCAGACTGAATTAGACATCCGTTTGAAAGTTTGAATTGTGTTTATTTATAGTGCACTTTCTTACCGGTTGTGCTGTATGATTTTAAGAGCATATTTTTTCATGTTCTGACACATTGAGCCTGGATGGTTATCTTGTAAAATGATTCTTTCATGATCTTTTGAAAAAATCACAATTGATATTGCGCTGATAGTCTATAGTCTTTAATATCTTATGTTACTGAAAAATGATGTTACTTGAAAGCTGAACTTGGATTTGTTTTATATGGCACTAACTTTCCTACGATTTGCGCTTTAAAGTTTTAAGCATTTTATGCACTGACTGAGTGAACCGTGAATTTGGCTGGTCATCCTATTAATAAGAATATATCTTGTAAAGAAAACTGTCGTTCAGATTGGAACTGCGCATCCATTTGAAAGTTTGAATTGGGTTTGTTTTATATGGCACTTACTTTCTTATCGCTTACGCTCTATGATGCTAAGGTATTGTTTATACTCTGACGCAGTGAGCATTGAGTTTGAATTGTTATCATGTAAAACGAATGTAGATCTTTTGAAGAAACCATCATTAAAATTCATTGATAGTTTTCAATATCTGTTATTAGAAACAAAGACTTGAAAGTTGAAGCTGGGTTTGTTTTATATGGCTCTAATTTTCTTACGATTTGTGCTTTAAGATATTAATAGGATGTTTTTTAAATACTTATGTCAACCTTATTATATTAATAACTATTCTGAATAACGTTTCCTTACTTTTTGGGCATAAATATTTTAATCACATCTTTAATTGCTGAAATAGATTTAAAAAATGTGCTATTCGTATTTTCCCACAAGTGTTTAAGTCCAGCATGTTATATTGTCAAGTAGGTACTGTAGTGTGGAACTCAATGACACACACAAGAAGTAGAGCTAAACCAATTTATTAACTCAACTCTGAACTCAGAACACAGTGACTGACAGATCTTCTACTTTTATACTAGCAGGGAAAGTTCCAGAATACGTTTCTGGAGACAGTAAGAAAAGTCCAGAACACTTGTCTGGTAAACTAAAGAAATGTCCAGAATCTTCTGGAACATGAAATAAAAGAAAACATAAAATCAAGGAATTAAATATTTACACAGGCTGAGAATCGCATTGTCTCTAGCGGGATTCGAACATACGATATCTTGATTAAGAGACCAGTGCTATGACCATTTAGTCTTGGAGAGTCGACTGCCTCTTTTCAATGCGGCAATATTGCTACATATGCTTCATATGTTTACATTCATATGGGCACTTGAAGCAAAATATTGATAGATAGTAAGAAAGTTCTTCTTACTTATTGAATAACATTCTATACGCATAATTCATTTGGAAAATAGAATTTTTGTTGCCTTTCTAGATTCTCTCTCTCTCACTCACTCTCTCACTGTTAATGGCCTGTGGAAATTTGCCTTTTTGAAAAAAATTCGTCATTAACCATTATAAGATTTATATCATTAATTGAAAGATCTTTTTCACTAACTAATGTTTTATCTCCAAATTCTAAACTCTTATTTAATGTACATTTAATGCTACAAATACATTTTTTCTACCAAAAAAAAAGGCATTTATTTTAAGGCCAGAACCTGTCTGAAATGGAAATGTATGTAAGATATCTTGGACGAATAAATTAGATTGAAAAATTAATCCAAAATAGATTCCCAGAGATATAGATTCATACGCATATTCCCACCAAACTGGATTGGATATCTTGATATAATATAAATAAAAACTTTCCCCAATAAATTCGGACTAATTGGTTTTTTTATATATACTAGAAAATTGCAATTCATCGCGCGAATCATTTTTTTATATACACAAATTAATTTCACCATTAATAGCAGCAATTACGAACACTAAAACAATGTCTGGAAAATTTCAAGTCACATCCAATCCAAGTTGAAACAAAACAGCCAACCCCCCCCCCCTTTCAAACGGTTACAAAGAAGGCGATAAGAATCTGGCTCCTTTTTATAGATTTAACATCGTGTCGAGTGGCAGCTGTTACCAAGATTACGCCAAATAGCGGACATTTATTGGAGGAACCTCGAAAGGCTTAAATCGATGATGGGTTAGTGATAAATTACTTCGCCCCCTTCTCGCTAACGGGTCACTTCTTTCTCGAGTTCTTACGTCTGCCATAAAGGAGTGGGATTGTAATGAAGTGCTGCTCCGGTCTTAATTTTTCTCGCCAAGGGATTGGAGATTGGCTGAAGTTTTAATGTCTTCTTTGTTGTGATGATTGTGAGTGCATCAAAACCCAGTTGACAGAAATATAGTAGATCATACAAGATTTAATAGTTTGATTTGTTGTTTAAGAACAATGGAGTTGCACAATATTCCAACAATACAGTAGAGGATTTAATGCTCTCATTCCTAAGATAATTTGTCTAATGTACCTCAGAATATTTGAACTCCCGAGTTTCAAAGATCAGAAAGAGAAAATGCTAACTCCCCTCAAAAACATCAATGACTGCCCATGTTCTAAAATGGATTGATGTGCAAAAGAGAATCCCACTTAACTGAGGGATGTTAAGCAAATGATTGCTCTGGTATCTTCAGAGGTTGTTTTCAGAAAATATCCTTGCTTTCCAAACCTATCTGGACGAGCGTTTTGAACGAACGAAGCACACGCCTGCAGTAGTCAATCAATTGCACTTTACGAAAAGAGAAGGATTTCTCAGTGACATCCAAGTGAGGCATTCAACTCGTGAGATCAGATTTTGATACATATTTCCATACCATATTAAAGTGAGGCATGCAACTCATGAGGTAATATTTTCATCCAGAATTCCATACTATACTAAAGTGAGGCATGCAACTCTTGAGGTCATATTTTGATACATATTTCCATACCATATTAAAGTGAGGCATGCAACTCATAAGGTCAGAATTCCATACTATACTAAAGTGAGGCATGCAATTCTTGAGGTTATATTTTGATCCATATTTCCATACCATACTAAAGTGAAGCATGCAATTCATGTCAGATTTTCATCCAGATTTCCATACCATACTAAAGTAAGGTAGGCAACTCATGAGGTCAAATTTTCATTCAGATTTCCATACCATACTAAAGTGAGGTATGCAACTCATAAGGCCAAATTTTCGTCCAGATTTCCATTCCATATTAAAGTGAGGAAGATAACTCACGATGTCGGATTTTCATCGGATTTTCATTTTCCATACTATATACTAAAGTGAGGCATGCAACTAGTGAGGTCATATTTTGATACATATTTCCATACCATATTAAAGTGAGGCATGCAACTCATAAGGTCAGAATTCCATACTATACTAAAGTGAGGTATGCAATTCTTGAGGTTATATTTTGATCCATATTTCCATACCATACTAAAGTGAAGCATGCAATTCATGTCAGATTTTCATCCAGATTTCCATACCATACTAAAGTAAGGTAGGCAACTCATGAGGTCAAATTTTCATTCAGATTTCCATACCATACTAAAGTGAGGTATGCAACTCATAAGGCCAAATTTTCGTCCAGATTTCCATTCCATATTAAAGTGAGGAAGATAACTCACGATGTCGGATTTTCATCGGATTTTCATTTTCCATACTATATAATAAAGTGAGGCATGCAACTAGTGAGGTCATATTTTGATACATATTTCCATACCATATTAAAGTGAGGCATGCAACTCATAAGGTCAGAATTCCATACTATACTAAAGTGAGGCATGCAATTCTTGAGGTTATATTTTGATCCATATTTCCATACCATACTAAAGTGAAGCATGCAATTCATGTCAGATTTTCATCCAGATTTCCATACCATACTAAAGTAAGGTATGCAACTCATGAGGTCAAATTTTCATGCAGATTTCCATACCATACTAAAGTAAGGTATGCAACTCATAAGGCCAAATTTTCATCCAGATTTCCATTCCATATTAAAGTGAGGAAGATAACTCACGAGGTCAGATTTTGATTCAGATGTAAATATTATACTAAAGTGAAGCATACAACTCATGCAATCAGACTTTGATCCAGATTTCCATACGATACAGTAGTTTTATAGGATTGTTTGACCCTTTAAATGCTTTGCTTATTATTATTATTATCCATTTAGTTGGCAACTTGAAACTTCAGTTTTGGAAAATGCATTTTTCCAATAGCCGGAGCTAGCTTAGTGTTAGGCTAAAATTCTGATACGATAAAATAAATTGCATTTGCTACATTAATGGTAAATTCTATAAAAACAAGAGAAAAAATGTTATGATGATTTGTTATTCAGTGATTGATTCATTCATTGATGATTCATGATTCATTGAGTGTCCATCCAATATTCCTTATTCGGACACCAAATGAATTTCGTAACAATTGTCTTTCTCGATTTTTTCCTTTCTCTATTAAGAAGGCTCGACTAAAAACAGAAACAAATTCCATGGCTATATTTTATTAATGAATTGGCTTCTCCTGTTTTGAAATGTTGCTTTCATAAACTCTTGAAAACGATTGTTTAAGTTTTTCTATCTTTCTTATTATATTAAACGAGTTCTTTGTCTAATAAATCAAATTAATTTTATTATATTAACACTTCAGTAAAATACAGATACAATATATATATATATATATATAACGGCAACGTTATTTTTTATTGTAACTGAGTTATTCATTTTGTGAGGATTTTTTTTCGGCGCAATTTAAAAAATAATTTGTAAATTAAAAAAGAAGTGTTACTTTCACTCAAGTGGATTTTTTCCTTTTGTGCTGAAGATTTTTTTTTTCAGTATACTTTAGAAACAATGTATAAATTAAACAAAAATGTTATCTTTTAATAAATTGATTTTTTTTAATTTGGGGGATTTTTTAATATAATTCAGAAATAATAAATGAATTAAACGGAAGTGTTATTTTTAACAAAATAGAATTATTTGTTTTATTCAGTTTTTTTATTATTATTCATTAATTAGAGATATAGAAGTGCAAGGTTAATAACTATTCCTTGTTTTCGTTGGTGTCAAAAAATATTACAAACCACAAATAAGCAGTTGCTATTTTTAAACTGATAAAATAAACAAGTTTAACTATTAAAATTGGTCATTTCGCTTTCTTCATGTCATTAAATCATTTTATTTATAGAGTATCTATTTGTAATAACAATTTATATGACTAAAAAACTCAATGTGAAAATTTAGATATATGATATTACACAGATATTATTTTAATTGTCATTATAAATATCTAGTTCTTATAAATTATTTTATGAATTTATTTCTTTTTTCAACTTAAACATAAATTGAATTGTTAATGATTTATGTTCCTGAAAATATATGTCATACATAGACATCTTTGAGCTCGACAAACTGATAATAGGACCCTAAAATGAATTTCGTATTTCTACAAAATTCATCTTTTGAAATCACATAAGCTTAAAATTTTGCAAAAGTTTGAGAATCCCCGCTGTGCATATACACGAATCAATTCTTTTCTTATAAATTACAAACTTTTTTTTTTCTTATTGTTCCCAATTTTTATTTAAATAGAATATCAATGCGGTAGTGACTGAAATTTAAAGAACTTTAATGCTATAATTATTGAAAGTTATCAAAGAATAATGATGTAATTATTGAAAATTATAGAAGAATTTTAATGATGTAATTATTGAAGACTATCAATGAGCATGATAAAGCAATTTTTGAAAATCATTAAAAGTCGTTAAGGATTAAGTATTGAAAATTATAGAAGAATTTTAATTATGTAATTATTGAAGATTATCAATGAGCATGATAAAACAATTTTTGAAAATCATTAAAAGTCGTTAAGGATTAAGTATTGAAAATTATAGAAGAATTTTAATTATGTAATTATTGAAGATTATCAATGAGCATGATAAAACAATTTTTGAAAATCATTAAAAGTCGTTAAGGATTAATTATTGAAAATTATATAAGAATTTTAATTATGTAATTATTGAAGATTATCAATGAGCATGATAAAGCAATTTTTGAAAATCAATAAAAGTCGTTAAGGATTAAGTATTGAAAATTATAGAAGAATTTTAATTATGTAATTATTGAAGATTATCAATGAGCATGATAAAACAATTTTTGAAAATCATTAAAAGTCGTTAAGGATTAATTATTGAAAATTATATAAGAATTTTAATTATGTAATTATTGAAGATTATCAATGAGCATGATAAAGCAATTTTTGAAAATCAATAAAAGTCGTTAAGGATTAATTATTGAAAATTATAAAAGAATTGTAATGATTTAATTATCGAAGATTATCAATGAGCATGATAAAGTAATTTTTGAAGATCATCAAAAATCATTAGTGATGCAAGTAATCATAGATTTACAGAAATGTACGAACGTACCATTCGTTTCGAATAATTATGAAATACAAGGGCGTTTACAAATAATTATTTAATTATTGAAAATTAGTTATGAATGCTAATGATATAATTATGAAAGTTTTCAAAGTGTTTAATGAAGTTTTTATTTAGAACTACCAGAGAACGTTAATATGACGTTTATTGTAAATTACCAAAAAAATGTTAATGCTCTAATAATTTAAATATTTTCTTTTAATTATTTTCTCTAACTAATACTTTACAAGAGAGCCGAAGCACTCACATTCTTATCGGTATAGAGAGTAAATACAGTTGTTGCACATGTTTATAAATGCGTCGATTGATTGCTCTATGCGATAGTTCACTTCTGTTAAACCAGTAGCAGTGGTCACCCCGAAGCTTCTTGTGATCTTTGGCGAGTTTTTTGGCGATCAATCCCTGACGTGCTGTTAATAATATTCGAAAATAGAATTGCGTTTTGGACGCGTTTTTCTCAACTGACTGAAACAAAATTTTGACTCAATACTACACATGTAGTCACAAAATGACTCACCAAATTTCACATATTTAATTCACTGCATCTTTGAATTATCGCTTTTATATGTTTCTAAAACAACAGATCGACAGACGGTCAATCTTTTGTTGAATTTGGCTCAAAATTTGATAGATGTCTAGACTATAGATATTAATTCTGTATTTCGAATTTTATTCATCTATCTAGCTCTTTTCGTTTTGTAGTTATCGTGTTAACTTATATCCGAACAGACAGACAGATGGACTTCCTCTGAGTGGAATTTGCTGCAAATTTCATAGAAATCTACAGATTTGATGTAAAGACCGTAAATCTGGTTCCAACCATAACTAACAAAGCGTTTCTGAGTTATCGTCGTCATAGACAGACAGACTGACGGACATTTTCCAAAAATGTGTAATTCCAGCTCGGGGGAGGGGGGTCTAAAATGTGAAGATTCGTGAAAATCTCTAATTCGAATTTTTTGACAATAACTATATTTTCTTTTTACTGCTTATATGAGAAAGTAATAAAAGAAGAGTAGGGGGGGAATAGCAATATCAAGGCCAAATCGTTTTTCGTTAAACCGTTGATGATGAATAAATAGTAAAAATATCATTTCATTTCCCGTTTCCACTTACCTTCGCTATGCCACCACAGGTTTTTAATCTTCTGAGTTAAGTATGTGTTTCTTGTTTAAGATAGTAATTAAATGGGATTTATTTTATTGTTTATTTTTGGACTTTCTTTCCATGTTCTGAAAGACTTAAAGATATCGTTTTCAAATTATTAAAAATAAATATTCTTTTAGGGTTTCATTCCTGCAAGTAACCTTATGTATGCGACGCTGAAACTGAGGATATCAAAGAGTACACGATCTTTTCTGGTTGCACCCCAAAGGATTCAAAGTCCATCAAGTTACAGGTAATTGTCTCATTTTCATACTCTATATATAATTCTCATGTTTGTGCACATTGTTTTAAGTTGTGCTATAATGCCATGTCCTTTTTTTATATACCATAAAGTGGATCTATTCAGTACACAACATGATCATGTACTAAACGCCATCATGCGTGCAACAACATCCACCAGCAACATAAACGTGCGTTACGTGCACGTTGCCTCAAGTTATGACTCCGTGTCTTTTTACATATACTATACTAGCCGCCTTTGGCGACCAGCTGGTTTAAACTTTATGGGCACTAAACAACATCTTTCTTAATTTATGTAATATCTCAAGAATTTGTCAACAAAATTTTCTCAGATTCATCATGAGCAGATCGATTCATTAACAATATTTAATTTTAAAGGCATCAATCACTAAGAAAATGAAATGAATCGTTTAAAATAATCGGTCGAAAACAGGTTTAAAAAAAACTACTTAAAAAACGATGTACTTAAAACTATAAGCATATACAAAAAATATATAACTAACATAAATACAATTTACTTACAAAAGCATGCAACTAACCTAAATATAATTTAAATCAAATCCGCATCCGTTGGTAATGGTTGTCATGACAACAATCAGAACACAATGTGCATGCGTGAATTTTCTTCACCAGCTCCGGTAACGCAAATGCGTGAATTTTTCTACGCCAGTTGGGGTAACGCTATGAAGATTAAACATTTTTAATTTCCTTTATTCTGCGTTATTTTAATTCAAAAGTACTTCACAATGAATCTGAAAGACCGATTCATTAACAATGATTAATTTTAAATGCATAAAACATTAAGAAAATTAACAGAATCGTTTGAAATAATCGGCCGAAAAATGTTAACCCTAGCCTCATTACTGTTGGGGAAAAAAACTGAAGCCTTACTCATTTGGCGGTGGGGAAAATAGAAGATTGTTTTGTTAAGTTAGTTTTTAATTAATAATTAAAATTCTAATTAAAAATTCAAAAAAAAGGAACCCCAGGTGCACATTCCCGACCTCTAAGGTATACATGTACCAAATTTGGTAGCTATAGGTCAAACGACCTGACCTCTAGAGCGCCAACACACACACACACACATTGAGCTTTATTTATAAATATAGATATAGATAATGGATGCATTCATTTAACGCAACAGCTACATGTCAAATGCCACTGCACACATTCTGTGCACATTGTCTTATGTTGTGCTGCGATGGCGTTTTCTTTTTCACATACCATATAGTGGGTACATTCGTTTGGCATCACAATCATAAACTAAACGCCTCTGTGGGTTGCATGCACGTTGTCTTACGTTGCGACGACATGTCTTCTTACAAATACAGTGTAATGGATCCCTTCACTTAACATTCCAATCATGCGCCAAATGTGACTATGCACATTGTATTTACCTTGCCTTACATTTTAGTGCCGTAATTTTTTTCATACATTATATATAATGGCATGCATTCACTTGATATTCAAATCATGCACACAATGTCACTGCGCCTGCTGTATGTACGTTGCCTTACTGTGAAGAATCATATTCTTTTTCAAACCTTATATATAATGAGATGTATTCACTTGACAATCATGCATCAAATACCACTGCGCCTGTTACATGTACGTTGTAATGTCATATTCTTTTTCATATAGTGACATTTGGTGCATGATTATCGTATATAACGGAATGCATTCACTTGATATTCAAATAATGCACACAATGTCACTGCGCCTGTTGTATGTACGTTGCCTTACTTTGAAGTATCATATTCTTTTTCACACCTTATATATAATGAGCTGCATTCACTTCACAATCATGCATCAAATGCCACTGCGCATGTTACATGCACGTTGTAATGTCCTATTCTTTTTTATAGTGACATTTGATGCATGATTATCGTATATAATGGGATGCATTCAATTGATATCTTAATGAGTTGTAAAATATGTGACGTTGGTTTTATTTTGATTGCCTTACGTTCTGTCGTGACATTATATCTTTTTTCCTGCACTCCATAATATAATCCATTCATTTAACACAAGTGGCAAATGACACCATGCACGTTCTATGTACGTTGTCTGTAATGTCATGCTCTTTTTACTCCTTACAAAACGAAATTGGAATCAACGTTAAATCAGTACATGTCACATGCCACGCGTGTCATTGGAATTAGAACAAGCTTATTTATCTCGGCTTTTATTTTTTATTTCTTCTTTTTAGAACAAATGAAGTTTCTCATAATGTATCTAACATTAGAATCTTACATATAAAAACTTAAAATCTTATCAGAAATAATGAGTGAAAATTAACAATAATATTTTTGCTCTCTCGTACACGTAGTATGGAGGAAGTATCGCCAAAAAAATTCGAACTCGAGTGTTTGATGAATCTCCACATTTTAGACCTCTCTGAGCTCGAAAAACACATTTTGTCTATCCATTCAAATGTCAAACACATTTTGTCTATCCACTCAAATGTCAAACACATTTTGTCTATCCATTCAAATGTCAAACACATTTTGTCTATCCATTCAAATGTCAAACACATTTTGTCTATCCACTCAAATGTCAAACACATTTTGTCTATCCACTCAAATGTCAAACACATTTTGTCTATCCACTCAAATGTCAAACACATTTTGTCTATCCATTCAAATGTCAAACACATTTTGTCTATCCATTCAAATGTCAAACACATTTTGTCTATCCACTCAAATGTCAAACACATTTTGTCTATCCACTCAAATGTCAAACACATTTTGTCTATCTACTCAAAAATGCTTTGAGCTAGACGGGTGAAACTTGGTGTACCGTCTGTATATCAAATTTGTAGATTTCTGTGAAATTTTGAGTAAAATCTGTTCAGAGGAATTCCGTCTGTCCGAGTGTTAGATTATGCGTTATCACGATACTTACAAAACGAAGTGAGCTAGATAGATAACATTTCGGTACAGAGATTTAGTATCTATAGTTTAGATATGTATCAAAGTTTGAGCCAAATCCAACAAGGGATTGACTGTCTGTCGGTCTGTACTGCCAGAAAGACGTATACGCGATAGTTAAAAAGACGGCATGATTTAAATGGAATATGGAATGGGATTTTGAGACTGCAAGCGCAGTTTTATGTAAATTCTTTGCTACAATCGATTGAGAAAAACGAGCCTAAAACAGAAATTCGATATTTGGATATTACTGGCTTATGCCAGGGATCAGTCGCCAAAGAGCTCACCAAGGATGACACGATAGATTCAGTAAAAATGCTAAATTCGCGACAAAAGTTATTTCGTAACTATTGTAAGCTAATTCCATGTAATGCGTTCTCTGGCATGACAAGTTTATTAGAGAGTATACAAGAAAGGAGTATACACACCAGTTGGTTTGAAAGCACAAGATGGCTATAAAATAACTTTCATGGTTTGAAAGCACAAGATGGCTATAAAATAACTTTCATGGTTTGAAAACATCTGCAGGTTTCATTAATGAATGGATTGAAACCATACCACTTTACACATATACATTGCGAAAAGGCATAGAAAGTTAAATTTCGGAAAAAGAAGTGGAACCGAAAGTTCTCATCGGAATAATTTTGATACTGCAAGAATCGAAAACTGATCAATAAAGCAAACAACATACAGAAAATGGATTATGCAAAATTTCTTTAATGTTTGGATAATGAAAAATACATAAATAGAAATGAATGATATAAGATGGAAATTCGCGAAAAATAATCTTTTATTGTTCAACAATATGTTACCCTTCCGATGTGCAAAATTTTCAATGTCCCATCGCAGTATATAAAATATTGTACCAGCAATTTTTTCTTGTCTTTTTGTTCAGCATTTTTCTCTCCAAATCTTTTCAATCTCATTCTTTTTAATAGTTCCAGCTGCAAATTTACGAGCAAGGAAAGTTGCTTATTTATTTATTTTGGCCCTATGTATTTCATAGCATTTTGAAATAGAGAAAGAAAAAAAAAAACTTTGAAACACATGACTGTTTCAAAGTTAAGTCTAAGGGAAGAGAAAATACTTTTAAAAAAATTTATAGTGGACTGCATCACGAGGGTTATGGTTTCAGTGGAGTATCGCCGCGCACCTACGACATATTCTTCTCATGAATACTTAATACTTTTTAATTAATTTTGTAACATAATTATTCATTATTTATTTATAGAAATGCTAAAACATACAATAGTTATCAATGAAAACATACAATCTTACAACACGCAAAAAAAAATTATAAATGAAAAATAAACAATTTTAATAACAAGTAATCCTCAAATAAAGCTAGCAGTGGCAAGTTCTTTACGTGACATTTAGACTTTAAATACAATCAACACTATATTCAAGTTATGAAGAAACATAATATTTAAATTAATCATTTAGAAATTAAGAAAATTATACTATATTAGAAAATATTTTTAACACCCCCATAATATGGTTGCTTGCTAATGCAAGAAGTAAACAACTGAAAAGTGAAAATCTTATTCGTATAAACCTTACTCAAATGTAAATAAATTCTTCATCCATAAAACTCATGGCAAAAACCCCGTAAATTATCAGCCACTTGACTAAGAGAGTCAGAGGAAGAAAAAGATCTGTTTCGCTAACGCGTTTCAAGTGGTAGAGAATCTCATGCCATAGGTGCCCGGTGGTATGTGTCTGAAACCACCTAAAAAGATGTCAAGTATGAGGAACTTTTCTTTCACGATTTGATTTGAAAAAAATGTGTATGATATAGATAGCTTTCATACAACAAATTTATGAAGGCATTTTGAATTTGTTCATTTTTTGCTTGATGAAAAAAAATTGAATTGAAAGTACTGAGAAAAAGCTTTTAAAATGGCGCATTTTTTGTACGCAAAAGGGATATTAACTAGCGTGCTGACATCTACAGGCAATTATTAAAGTTATAACATTATTTTACAACCTTTGATTTCAGTCAGAAACCACCGCGCGCTTAGAAATAAATTTTAGAAAGTGGTGGTTTCACCGTGAAACCACCACACGTCAAAGGGTTAAATCGTTTACTAACTATATTTTATGCTGTTTCAATCATTAAATGGACTACTAAAAGAAATATGAAGTGAAAAATTTTATATACATTTCTGAGGCTCTATTATAAATATTAAGTTAATGATCTTGACTCAATAATGTTTTAAATTTAAAAATTTCCAATTTTCTACAACTAAGACTAGTTAAGTTATAAAATTTTCTATTTCTTTATTTAAACTAAACAGCGGTTGTCTCAAAATAGTGTTTTTCGTTGATTGTTAAATCCCCCCCTCCCTTCAAATGTCCATGGGAATTGTCACATTTTTTTCCCCCTCGATAGAGTTAGTATTAGGTTAATCCATCTAGGGAAACCCCGGAGGGTGGCACCTCGAAATGAGGATGAGATGTTTCCGGTATGGTGGTTGGATATCGCCACCCTGGTAGGTACATAAATAGGTGGGGGATCTGGCTCCTCCCATCGATGACGGAACGTACTTCTTTCGGGAAGGGTTGTACCGTGGCCGGTGATGGCCTTTAGGACTCAACCACAGTTCCCGCCTGTTGCTGTTGCGGCGGTCCGATCATTCAGTATTCTTTATCCGTGTGCCTTCGGGCGGGTCGGAGAGTGAGTGATATGACTGATCCTTCTAGGGATCATTAGGCAATATAAATCTCGAAGCCCCCATTTTCCCTTTCCAACTTTTAAAACCAGATATATTTGTGTGTTTTTTTTTAATTTTATTTTAATCTCTATTTATAGTTTAAGTAGGAAAAGTTGATAAACTAAACTAAGGAAACGTTTAATTTCAGTTCATTTTTAAGAAAGTTAATTCTAATATCCCGCCTGCAATTTAATGCAAAATTAAAATTTTAAACTAATTTTAAATAAAATGGCAAAAAGATAACAAAATTTTTAAACATAATCCAAATAATATTTAATTATAAAATCTAAAATGTTTTTACTTTATAAAACTACATATCCTTTCCGATTGCAAAGCAACGGATTAAAAAAAATTTTTTTTTTAAATAATTGCTAAGAAAGGTTACTAGTATAATGTTACAAAAATTACGGGATATATGATTTTATCTGTAGAAACCTCGAGTGCACAACCCTTGTAAATTAAATGAAAAAGCACAAAATGAAATTATTCCGAAAACTGCAACAAAAAAAAATGCGGAATCTTGGGACCCCTTCCTCCCCCCCCCCCTAGCAATTGCCTGTTTAATAATCCAGCTTTGGTTAGTATTTCCATTTTGGCGAAAATAAATAAAGTTCCCTAACATGTTTCTTCCTTAACGATTCTACTTGTGAAAAAAATTACGTATGTGAAAAAAGACATATTTAGAGAAATAAATAATTTTTCATAGAAAAGGAATGAACTATAAAAGATTCTAAAGAAAAAAGCAGGAGGAACAAGAAATGAAAGCGTTAGGCTTTCATGATGATGAAATATAATCCGATACACCAAGCTCAGCTTATTAATTCCTTTTTGTTGCTGACAGCTTGAAAAAAAAAAAAAATGCTCATAATTTCATCATTTAACTCGTTTCAAAATATAAACCTTTGACTTAACCTTCCGTTTAATTACTTTTTCGTCACTTTTTTTTCATAAACCCTACCTCGCCTTTTTAATTTCAATCTCATCAACGAAACCTTGCCGAAAGTAGCCTTAACACACTGAGTGAATGGAATTGATTCACTTACACTAGATGATAATAATTAGCTTCGCGGCAACTATTGGATAACCTTGCTCGATGGACGAAAAAAAAAGGAAAAAGAGAAAGATTGGGGGTGTACCATCTTCCTTAATCTTCTCTAGCGGTACATCGAAGAACACATTATCCTGATAATAGAGGGTGGAAGTCATTAGACGGACCCCTTTCCTCATTACAGAACCCGCTGGGAAATGCCTTTTTCAGATGCTGTTGCTGCAAGTGAATAGGTGGAACCCAGTGCATTAAGGCCTTGACTGAAATTTCTCTGAAGTTGCCGTTCGCAATTTATCTGTTGGTCCACCTGTTTGTAAGGTCCTAGTCACTTCCTAATGCGGGCAGCTGGGTTGACAGAGTCTCCCTTAAGTGTTTGAACAAGCGTGCTGTAGCATCTTTGGTGTCTTTCGCTTGTGCCTGGGGAAATAAGTGTTCCAGTTTTTTCGAGGAGATTCTGTTAATCTGTCCGGCGTGTGCACAGTCACATTTGTGTGCATGGGGTGATGTTATGCAATGGGCTATAGTGCTTCAAAAGAAGTAAGGAATTGTAGGTAAAGAATTTAGTGCCTGATCTTAAACAGAAGCCAATTTTTGCCTAGGCAGCAGCCTAGATCAGCTGGACGGACAGAGGCTCCAGGCAAGTTCAGTTAAAAAATATTATACGCGAACTTTCAAATAATACAAATTCCATAAATTATAAATATAAGGCACAATATACGTTTATGTTTAATTATTAAAAATCATTATTAAATAAGCTTAAGTAAAATGAATTACTAATTAAATAGAATAGTAATTATTAATTTAATAATAATTAATAATAGAATAGTAATTATTAATTTAATTGGTTATGATATATTTCTTTTTGACAGTCCTATAAAATAATAATTTTTAATGATGAAGTTTACTATTAACACATATTATAAATGATATTTTATGTCTTTACCATTATTAAATTAATGTAAATAAGAACTAATTGAAAATAAGGAAATCATTAATAATTACTAAACAATATTTTTTTTATTATTTGCGAAATTTTTCCACGCTATACATAAAATAAATTTCAAAAAATGTTTATTTTCATAAAATTATTAAAAAATTAAAATAAATCAATAATAAGTTGATTAAATTAAAAATCTTTGGAAATAAGAAGTTAGCATTTGGCCAATTATCAAAGGAATGTTTTCATCATGTGCATTGCCTAGAGATGTTTAATGTCTAAAATCCGCCACTGATCTTAACAATGACTAAATTACAAACTCACGTTAATTCTCGTATAACTTCAAAGCGCGCGACAACAGCAAAAATTAACTAAATAATAATTCCTCAATTTATACTACTTTATACGGAAAAATTTATACGACTCCATTTAATTATTAGAATTAAACTATTCATTTTCTGAATCCCACCAGAGATAATTTGGCATCACATGAAAGAAAAATTTCGGTTACAAACAATTAAAAACCAATGTTGTGGTCTCTCAGATACTTTCTCATATCTCTCTAACAAATGTACTTCTTATTACTAGCCGCAGTCCAATGGTGACTAATAGTTGAGAATGGGCCTATTAGCGTGCAATTTTTGGTGACTATTCAATTGGGTGTGGTTAATATAAAAATACCCAAAACCCAAATATTATTTTGAAAGCCTTTGTTCGATTGAAACCACAATTTTTTTTACAAAGCTACAATTGTAATCATAAAGTGATACACTAAATTTCGCATATTTAAGTCATTGTTTTTTTAGTTGTCATGGTTACTAATATGCGAAAGTACAGACCGACAGACGGTCAACCCTTTGTCAGATATAATTCAAAATCTGATAAAAGTCTACGCCTAAAGCTATGAATAAAATTTCATTTACCTAAGCTGTAACATTTTAAATTATCGCTTTGCTAAAGGACATGCATGAGACGGTATGCAAAATACATATATGTAAAAGGACATATATGCATACATATATGTAAAAGGGCATATATGCATACATATATGCAAAAGGATAGACCAGAAGGTCAAAACCTTGGCAGATTTGGTTCTAAATTTGACACAAATCTATGCATTAAATCTTAAATCTATGTACTAAATTTTATCTATATAGTTCTCTCCGTCTTGAAGTTATCGTGGCAACTTATATTCGGATTAAATCACTGAATGAATGTCTACAAAAATTTGACAGCAATCTACATATGTAGTGCCGAATTCATATACCAATTTTCATCTGTCTAGCTTTAAGCATCTTTGTGTTATTATGTTCATTGACAGCTCGAGATGCAGAATTTCAAAAATGTATTTTTCGGGCTTGGAAACATCTAAAACATGCAATTTCGTCAAAATATCGTGTTCAAATTTTTGATAATTACAACGTCTATAAAGCAGACCATTGGAACTTAAAACTGCGAACTTTTGCTCGTACTTACTTAGATAATACAGGGTCACTAATAAAGGATTTTTTTTTTAATTCAATTAGATTTTTCATGAAAAAAAAATGTTTGAAATTTTTAATTTTCCTTTAATAACTTCAGAGTTATTATCGCACAAAAACCATCTTTACATCACTTTAAAATTCAAAAATAAGTTTTTATTTTTAGTGATATTAGTTTTATTTTCTAATTTCTTTTTATAAGTATATTTTATAACAATACATTTCATTGTTTTGGTAATTGTATTTAAACATGTGCTTCCAACGATCTTAAATACTTTTTTTTGTATTTTAAAATTACTGAAAATATTTACTCTTAAACACTTAAAGTATAAAAAAAAATTCTCTTGAGAATAGCAAAAGATAAATTAAATACATTTAAGATAAATACAGATACAATACATACAGATAAATTAAATACAAAATTTTTTGCATTTAATTTATCGTTTGCTATTTTAAGTGCAAATATTTTTAAGTAAAATATAGAGGAATCTAGTCTAAAACATTAAGATTTTATACATACGTGCTTCAAATGATATTAAATATTTTTTATTGTATTTTAAAATTACTCAAAAAAATGTACGTGCTTCAAATAATATTAAATAATTTTTTTTATTTTAAAATTACTCTTAGACTTTTAAAGCATAAAAAATTTTCTCTTACAATAGCAAAAGATAAATTAAATATTTTTTTATTTATTATTATTTATTTATTTATTATTTTTTTTTTCATTTAATTTATCGTTTGCCATTTTAAGAGTAAATTTTTGCACAATGTTTCGGACAAAAGATTCGACTTTTTATCGCTTTATTTTTCCTCTCTTTCATAGCACTGCGAACAGGATTGCTTTAATTCTAATCATACAGGAAAGATCATTATTCTAATCCATTTTTTTATTGTTAGATCTATTTTGCTTGGATAGCTGCCTTATTAGAGCAGATTTACTATTCTTCTCATATTACGGCGCAATGTAAAAACAAAAATAATAAAGATGGTATTCCACTAATTAATTCTTCCGCGATTAATCATTTGAATACCTTCATATACCCTATATAAAAAAGACCTTTCTATTAACTGCCACCGCCGACAATTCTCTGTCTCACAAACAACTTTAATCTCCCGCTAATCCTTTAACTAGTTCACTTCGGAAAATCATTAACCCTTTCCCAATCCCATTTCCTCCACAAAAGAGAACTGTTGCTGCTGTATTTAAATGGGAAAGAGGCAACATTCTCTTCGTAAGTAAAATAATCACACGGAATTATCGATAAAGGAGAGAGGGCGAACTCTCCCCGACAAAGAACAACAGCACTTAAATGTTTGGCATTCTAATTTCCATCTGTCTTGCTGCCACCGTGTGCCTTGGCATTCTCGAACGTTCCCACACCTCGGAACAGCCAATCAAGAAACGACTTCTGCATTCGAGAAAGTAGAACTTTGATTATTGCAGTCCCGTTAAGTAAGCCGACTGATTCTTGTTTGTTGTTGCAGACGATTCCCGATACTAAGTTGTGAGTTGAGAAGATTTCGGACTTTCGGTTAATTTATCCCTAGGAAAGTTTTCTCTTTGTGTTACAATGCAGAAAAGGCGGAGGAATGAGAACTTAAAAATCGAAGGATCAGATCTAAAAAAAGAAAACTTAAGTGAAGAGAACGAAGGAGATATCTATTAGCTTTCTTTCCCTTTTCTTTAATTTATTTTCTTAAGTAGATGTTCTAAGGCTAATTGTCAATTGTTATTTGCGGTAAAATGAGTTCTAGATAAGCCCGTGTTTTTTTTCTCTCCTTTTCGATCTTTTTATTTATTTCTCGTCGTTCTGTTAGGAAATGAGGGGATATTATTGAGTTTAGATTAGCTAGTAATACTCTAACTCGTCGATTCTATGAATAGACCCATTAGATGACCCTAGGAATACCCACATTATTAAATAGGCGAAGTAAACTATTGCTTGGGTGACCATAAACCTTGAAGCTTTTTATGGTAATTTTAAAGCATTTTAATTTATAAAGATCGTGCACATAAAATTACTCAAATTAAAATCAAACACAGTTTACATTTTAGAATATTATTTGAATACCATTCTCAAGTACGTTTTTAAAGTTATATAGCAAATTTTTTTACAATTCTTTAAAAAAAAAAAACTGTATCTTTAAAAATTGCTGTAATTAAATAGTATTTAAATTTTAGAACATTATTTTAATATCATAAATAATTACATTTTTAAAGTTATATAGCATATTTGTTTACAATCCTTTTAAAACATTTACTTTTATAACTAAAAGAATGACTATAATTAAATAGTATTTAAGTTACATCAAAAATGTTATAATTTTTTCTTTTTTTACGATTTTTTAAAAACATTTTTAAATTTAAATTTTAATCTATGCGCCAGATAAATTCTAATCTATATTTTAATCAGATTTCTTGTAATTAAATGCTTTAATATTTTAGCGTGTAAAAATTTATAACATAAAACTGATGATTTTGAGATTGAAATCCAACTATAATTACTTTGTTTTAAAAAACTGAATTATTGCGATGGGCATACCGATATTTGCATTACTTAAGTATCTTCATGGGATATAATTAGGTTCCCTACTTTAGGTGACAATTGGCATGAGTGCTATTTTTCATTGAATTTCCTCTTTTCATATTAGAAATAGAACTGAAATATGCATTTAACTATAACTGTAAAATTATTATTGAGTATATTGATGGGTTTTGATTCATCAATTCACTTAGATTAGCTTAATCGCTTCATTTCTCGATTAACAAAGGATGATTATAAGGATTTTTACAAGTCAGAATTCAATGATGAAGAAGGAATTTATATAACATGAAGATGAACAGTTCATGTTGCTCAAAGGATCTTTTCCCCCTACGCGTGGTACATTTGGCATTTGCAGATGAATTCGTCTACCCAAGAATTCAGGTTTCGGCCTTTTTCAGAGGATCCTGTCTTTTCGATTTCCGGTCGCACCCTTCTCGGCCGACATCTGTCTCTCCTCTGCTGAACTCGGAACTCTGCCTCTGATTGCTGGCTATCACCGGAAAAATGCAGAGCTCCCTTTCGTGGAGTTAATTTACCACATATCAATGAGTAATTTATATGTATAATGCTAGCTAATCATTTTTACAAAGAATTTTTTTTTGTTTTTTTTTTTTTGCATAATTAAATAATTTTACTGATTTTTAAAACACTAATTTTTTTTAATATCAAATTTGTTTGGATTCTGCTATGTTCTGTTTGGCTGTGTGTGTAAATATGTAGGTTCATATTAAGTAAAAAACTTTTTTTTTTGTCTTGGGATGTTAGATACCCTAACACCGATTGCGTTTATAAATACTAGACGTCTTCAACGACCAGGTGGGTTCGCCAACGACCTCGGCTCGTAAGCCGTAGGATTTCAGGTTCGAGATCCGATTCTACCGAAGAACCGTCGTGTAAGGGTCTGATGCACGTTAAATCCGTCAGGGTCAAACGTCCTCCCGCTGGTGTGGTGTGGAGAGAGGAGTGTCTGCCCAGGTGTCGTCCTCGTCATCTGACCATGGTTCAAAATTACGAGGTCCGTCCCGAAATAGCCCTAGTGTTGCTTTATAATTAAAACTAGTTAATTAACTAATTCAACGACCAGGTGTTTTCTCACTTATTAATAGAATTAATTTAGTCATATCAACTAACTTATATCTTACCATGTCAAAAGAAAATACCGTTTAAAATTATACTTCAAATTTAATGTATCCAGAATGATTAGCAATGTCTAGAATGTGGCGAAATTAATTGGCGAAATCAGCCCAAATGTGGAGGCTAAAAGCTCTTTCAAAATTATCTCTCAAGAGTGGAAGGTATTGATGCTGCATCTAAAGAACATAAACTTTCATATGTAATAGTAGTTGTCGAAATCGGTACATTTGTGTGGCTGGACGACTTTGTCAATGCATTCTCTTTCATATAATGTACAAATGTACCAAGGAATGTTGTTTTTGAGTTTTTTTTTTCCCCCTGAAGACCGGAGGGTAGTAGGAGACAAGCGACTATTAATTATACATTTGAGATCATGAATTTTCAAATGAAATAAAAACTGGCGAAATTAGTTTAGTGATTATGGCTGGCAGATGCTGTCTGGATTCTTCCTCGTAGAGCATTACAATAAAGTTTATTTTTAAGATTTTTAGCAAAAATGAAATAAGGAGGCAGTGTAGGTAACCATTCCATAAAAAATAATATAAAATAAAAATTAGCGAAATGGGACGTGTAATTGAAGCTAGGGGAACTTTTCCTTTGGTTTTGGTAGTCTTTTTAAATATATGGATTCTTCAAAACTAAATAAATCGTATGAGCACAAATTTGGAACTGTATTGATTTAATTATTAGGATTGTATGATTAGAATCACCGAAATTGTATATCAAATTTAAATTGAACTCACCAAAGGGTCGAAAATCTAAATTTTTTGCGTGTGCATGATTTTGGAATGCAGTAACTAAAAAGAAAAAAAAATTAAGGCAGCAAATTAGATAAATAAACTTTGGTATAAAGCCTCGACGTCAAAATTGTAAATTCCAAATAAATTTTGGAGCAAATCTTGCTTGATTCAAATTTGCGTGGGCATACAAAAACGCTAAGAGGAGAACTTTCCCGCTGGTCGTTTTAAGTGTAATGTAATACGCTAAAAATATGTTCACAGTATTTAATTTTATAATTTTTGCACTTTTTTTCACATTAATTAAAAAAAAATCCATCTATATTTATCATCTGCAACATTATTTAAAACACTATAGTTCAAATTTACTTTATATTATTTTACTGAATTTTGTTTAGGAATTTGGTTATATCAGCATTTTAGACGGAAGACTGACTGTACGGAAATATTTTTGGCCTTAATCACAATTAAACATTGATGAAAAATACAGTATTTAATTTTTTCCCACTTAGCCCCTGAATTCGGCGTTTTTGACCAAGAATTCCTCGATTAAAACGAGACTTTGAGTATACACTAAGCGAGAAAATATGTTATCAATCAAAAGATTACTTCCTATTAAAGGAACAAATACAATAGCGAATAAAAGATGAAAATGAAAGTCGCAGAAAAAATAAGTAATGAAAAAATAAACAAGGAAAAAATGCATTAAAAAATAAGTACTTTCTTTGTACAAATTCTTAGGTATTATATGCAATCTTTATTTTAAATAAGGTGGAGTTTTTAATTTATTCATTTAAGTTCGTCAGTGTAATCATTTCTGGCGTTTTGATTACGTTACGAAAACAGCATTAAAAGTAATCACGTGATTAAATTAATAAAAGTCATTTTTAAGCTTATCTTTTTAACCATCCCCCCAGGAGTGGCACTTCGAAATGAGGATGAGATGCTTCTGGCATGGTGGTTGGATCTCACCACTCTGGAGGGTACAAGAAAAGGTGGGGGGTCTGGATCCTCCCATTGATGACGGGACATATTTCTTTAGGGAGGGATTGTACAGTGGCCGGTGGTGGCCCCACAGTCCCCGCCAATCTTGCTGTTGTGGCTGTCCGGTCATTCAGTATTTATTATCCGTGCATCTTTGGTCGGGTCGGAGAGTCACTGATATGTCTTATCTTTTTAAGCAATCCACTTTATTTAATATTCTTGAATCAAAAATTTTATTTATAAGAAAAATAGAATGTCCCAGATATCATACTGTTTGACTTTTGCAAAGCAGAAAGTAAAAATAATAATAAAATAAAGTTTAGATAAAATTACTGTGACTTATATTTCCTAACGGATAATCGAATGACAAAAATATTTTAACCAATTCCATCAACATAGAATTCAATTTATGAGCAATGCAGTTTTTTGTTGTTTATTCCATCAATGTATTTCTTGACATTCTTTTCCTGTTAATGCCTTCGAAATATTCCATTTTACACAAAACTTTTTTTATGAAAAAAGTTCATTGAGATGGAAGACTGAGACTGTCAAATATTTTAATTGCATTCATTTCAAATTCTATTGAACAACGGAAATTGAACATTGTCCTGAAATGTAGGCCAATTCCCATTTCTTTTTTAAATATACTTTCCCGAATAATTAAAATCCAAAATAATTATATAGGCAGAGAATAAAAATAAGAGTTACTACTGTTTCTTTTCATGTAACATATGCTTGCCATTCATATTTTTAGTTTTTAAGCAAGCTTCAAATTCATTCTCATGTTTCCCTCATCAATTTAATTTTTTTTTATTTATATAATACTAGCCGCCTTTGGCGACCAGCCAGTTCGCCAATCTTAATGTTCGTTAAAATTTTAATAATTAAATATTTTATGCAATTCCAACTTTAATAGATTCTTCATCAAGATATTTTAAAACTTCAAATTTTGATAGTCATATAATTCACTCATAATATTATAAAGGCCTTCAGTTATAGCGTGATATGTATCTCTCTAATTTTCTGTTACCCCTCGTAGAAATTATGCTTTAAATTAAAGTGTAATTGATTAATCTGCAATTAATATAATAATATTTTTTACTGAAACGAAGCATTTTTTTTTAATAATATGATTACTGATAATAGAGTCACTGAGCGTTTAAACTTCATGGGTACTAAAGAATATCTTTCTTAATTTATATAATATCTCAAGAATTTGCCAACAAAATTTTCTCAGATTCATCATGAACGGATCGATTCATTAACAATGTTTCATTTTAAATGCATCAAACACTAAGAAAATAAAATGAATCGTTTAAAATAATCGGTCGAAAACAGGTTTAAAAAAACTACTTAAAAAACGATGTACTTAAAACTATAAGCATATATCAAAAAATATATAACTAACATAAATACAATTTAATTACAAAAGCATGCAATTAGCCTAAAAATAATTTAAATCATTGAAAACAGGTTAAAAAAAACTATTTAAAAAACGATGTACTTAAAACTATAAGCATATACAAAAAAATATATAACTAACATAAATACAATTTACTTACAAAAGCATACAACTAACCTAAAAGTAATTTAAATCGTCCGTTGTTAATGGTTGCCATGCCAACAATCAGAACACAGTGCGCATGCGTGAATTTTCTTCGTCTTTTACGGTAACGCAAATGCGTGAATTTTTCTACGCCAGTTGGGGTAACGCTATGCAGATTATACATTTTTAATTTCCTTTATTCTGTGTTATTTTAATTCAAAAGTACTTCAGAATGAATCTGAAACATGGATTAATTAACAATGTTTCATTTTAAATGCATAAAACATTAAGAAAATAAACAGAATCGTTTGAAATAATCCGTCGAAAAATCTTAACCCTAGCCTCATTACTGTTGGGAGAAAAAAAGAACTAAAGCCTAAATCATTTGGCGTTGGGGAAAATAGAAGATTATTTTGGCGGAAAAGTTGGCGGTGGGGAAAATGGAATATTTTTTTGGCGGGAAAGTTAGTTTTTAATTAATAATTAAAATTCTAATTAAAATTTCAAAAAAAGGGACCCCAGGTGCACATTCCCGACCTCTAAGGTATACATGTACCAAATTTGGTAGCTGTATGTCAAATGACCTGGCCTGTAGTGCGCCAACACACACACACACACACACACACATTGAGCTTTATTATAAGTATATAGATTAACTCATTTTAGATCTTTCATATTTGGAAAAAAAATTCTATAGGTCTTGAAATAATTGAAAATACTTTACCTTTTCATCAATATTTTTATTGCAAAAAATAAACGAAATCAGAAATGGAGTTGATTCATTTCACAAGATCATCTTCATAAAGTTTATATGATCTAATTTCTTTACATACAAAAACAAAAGGAAAATTGTTAAAAGAAAATGATTTTATTTTAAACCTATGGTACTTTTACACTAAATAAAATCTATGAAAAAAACTTATCAGTATAGCAAACTACTGAACTGGGCAAATAATAATAAATTATTTGGGCTTTGTTCTTAAAACGGAAATTTTTATTTAGTTTTTGACAATTTTTGTTTCGTTCTCGTAAAAGACGAATCAAAATTTATTTAAACAAAAGAGCATACCTTTAAGATCTATTTGTTTGCTTTATATAAGGTAGCTATAAATGTTGTAATACCTTTTTTTTACTTATTTATTGTTGCTCATAAGCTTTCAGAAGCATATTAAATATTTGATGTTGATCTTATGATATTTTTTCATTTATAAATCAACATTAACCATGAAATTGAAGCAATAAAATCAGATTTTCGATGCCATCGTAAAAGATAGAACTCTTAGAATAAAAAAGACGATAAATTGCAATAAGAAAAAAATATATATAAAGCTATTCTTATCGAGTTATTAAAAATATTTTATTAAATATTTTTTAAAGAATTACACCTTTTTAATAAAAATTAAAATTTTCATTTTAATAGAATTAAAAATTATAAGAAATGCATGCTCAACGAATAAAATGCACATTCATTCGTAAAATAAAATAAAATGAATTCGTTTTATTTCATTTTTATTTATTTAGGCGTAATATCAAAAATATAATTGCAGTAATTGCAGTTTAGTAGTTAAATAAAATAAATATGTTAAACTATATATATATATATATATATATATGTGTATAGTATACATTGCTGATAAATCGAAAAAATAATCGATTTTTTTTTTATCAATTACATTAAAAAAATGCTTCTATGCTGCTAATTGGACTAATAATTTCTGAATCTTTAAAACTTTCCTAGGTGATTTTCTATTAAATTGAAAGAGTTCGGTTTTAATAATAATTCAAATTCATATAAATAGACTAAAGTTATACAATAGACAGAGTTAGATACCTAATTCAGTATTTTAATAGTATTTTTATGAATTTACGCAAGGAATCATGTTTATTCAACTCTAATGTTTTAACTTTTTTTAGAATGTTCATATCCGATTATTTGATGTAAATTCAATTCCTTATTATTGAATAATATCGAATTTTCAATAATATCCAAAAAGCTTCTGTATATTTGCCTGAATCATAATATTTGAGCCTATAATAATAATAAAAAAACATGTGTATCTGTCTAGGTGTAAATATTTTTGTGGCTAAAAATGTGTGTTTTGGAGCGATTTTTAAAATTTTTAATTAATTAAAAATTAAGTCAGATTTTGGTATCTTTTTTCACTGGTATTGTGTTTCGTTTAATATTATTGTGTAAAGATGTTTTTTACGATATTTTAATCAATATCTTTTTAATGAAACCATGTTAGATGTCATGCAGTTTGTTTTCTAAATTTTGCCCGTCAAAAAAATTGCTTAATTTTCAACAATACGTTTCATTGTTGCAATGAAATTCTAACCGCTTTTAATATTTCAACAAATAGATCAACGCGCTATTTCTTCTTTATTATTTGAGAAGCTTAAATGAAGAATCAGACAGTGAAGTTCCAATGCGTGATAGATAGTGTGCAATTAGACTATACAATTTCCGGATAGTTGAGCTTTTAAAGACAATACGATATAGTGGCATTTGACTTCAATAGTAAGGTTCATTGCCGTAATAGACGAAACAGGTGTAAGGATACCGAAAAAGCTTGATTTCAGTGTCTCACAATTTGACTTTGAAAAATGAGAGGATCGTGAACCTGAAATTGAGTTAATCGAACTTCATCAATAAGAGATGAGATTTAAAATAAAATGCAAATAGTACTTATGATGAAACAGCCAGTGACCAAAGGCGGCTATAATTATTCAATAGGAAAAATCGTTAGCACTATGATAGCAGCTTTTATCGCATTTTTTTATTTATATAAATTATTATATTTGTTTTACCATAAGGTATTAACCATAATTAGAGACACTTTTGATCATTAATTGTACACAAGCATTATTTAGCATTGATTGAAGTTTTTAATTTTATCATCCGAATAACTGAGACTGGGTTAACATAATTCAGCATGCGTGTCTATAGAAAATTCGATTAAAAGAGTGTTTTAATAAATGGTTATCATTCAAAAATTAATTTAGCCGTGATTGTCCATCCTTTGCCTTCACAAGCAATATCTGATGATGCCCAACATCTTTTGATTTATCCGCGAAACTGAAACAATGGTATCGAATTTTCCAAGCCACCAAAAACTCCAGTACATCTACCTGAAGCCCATCACTGAAAAAGAAAAGAAAAAAAAAATCACCATATAAAAAAAAGGGAAGCACCGGCGACCGTCGCGGCAACGTCATAAGTGGTTCCCTCTTAATAAGACCACCATTATTTCCACCCCTTCCGCACAAAAGAGTTTTACGGCGCCTTCTTTTTCCCAAAGAATTGGCCTCGTCCCGGCTCTTGTTATCCATGTTTTATGGGCGGCTTGCTTTTGTAGCCGGTATTACCCAACAAGATAAGGGCCTACTATCCGCGGCCCTCAGCTTTTGTGCATGTGGGCTCGTTCTTCAGTTTTCATGAGGGTACCCGAGGTACATCGTTTATCGCTCGGCAGAAAGTTTGCGCCTCTCAACAATTTAACGATCGTTTTCCGGACTGGAACATTTATTTCAAATGAACCACCATCACAAGTTGAATAGTTCTGAACTCTTTTGTTTCAATGATTATCTGGAGCAGTGACCGGTGACGACCAAAAAAACCACCTGTTTTCTTATGGAAAGGATAATTGCTATGATGGTGAATTCAATGCTTTTTTCCCCCTGGGTTGATTCTTATATTGAATTTATTAACCGTCTGTATAATATTCCGCAAAATAGTCGGAAAAATTTGATATCTGAGAAAATACGGTAATTCGATCAGGGACGTAGCAACCGAGGCGGTAGAGGATTTCCTATTAGGCAAACTAGGCAGCTGCCTAGATCTGCCATGTTGAGAGGGGGCTGTAAACAGGTCGTTTTTAATAGTTTATTTTCATAGTTATCAAGCAATAAATAAGTAATTTTAAATATTAATTCTATGAATTATAAAATAATAAAATAATATTTATCAAATATAATTGTCCAGGTTTATAAAAATAAAAAAATGTAGATGGAAAATATTAACAATAACTTTTAATTTGATTCATAAAAGGAGAATATAATGAATAAGCATAAATAATATTTATTCATGCTTAGGTTTATCCGCGCACCGATAAATCAGTCACTTAGAACATAAAAAAGAATTCTCGCTGAGTTGCTTGACACCAAAACAGAAGCTAGGATTTCAGAAGCAGATAAAAGAGGCTCCGTTCATATTTAAATGGCACCAACATTACAGACGGCAGTGGACGATTATACATATTGATAATTAGTAAGCCATTGGTGAGGATTGGTGATAGCAAAGAACTAATGTGCATGGGGCACTATTTACAAATTTTTGTTCTGGGAGACATTCTGAATAAAACACTAAATTCGATAAATAGATGGAACTTAAAACTCTTCCTCTGTTGGGATAGATGAATTTCTATTGCATTTACTCTGCTGACGAAATATAGAATTTAATTGGTAATTTTAATGGACTGTCAGTCTAGATTATTTTCCTTCAATCTAGAATATTGGCCCTTTACCTCGAGTGGATACCGAAATAACGCTTTAGTCGGTAATCAAGTTCAGACTTCGGTAATTTGGATTATCAGTAATAAATTACAAAAAATTGCAGTCGAAAAATTGCCCCATGCACATTAGTTCTTTGCTATCATCAATCCTTACCAATGGCTTACTAATTATCAATATGTATAATCGTCCACTGCCGTCTGTAATGCTAGTGTCATTTTGATAACTGAAATTTCAATGAAATATAGGATGAAGATAACTGAAATTTTAATTAAATAATTGATTAATTGAATTCAAGAACTACTAGGTAATAAAAACGATCCAGTCCTCAGTAATCGATATAAAAATTATACTACTGTTAGATAAATCGTAGAATTGATATGAGGTATTTTTCTTTTATTAAAAAACTTATGCTTCTATCAATCAATCCTGGGGGAAAACTTTTTTTTGTTCTATTTAATTGAAATTGATTGAAATATGAATATTATATTATGAATAATCGGCATTAGTTTACAAGATATTATCATTTAATTGTTCTTAGAAGGGGAGGGCACGGGGTTGAAATCTGATTTGGGAGATTTAGTATAATGATAGTATACACTTAGAATGTTCATTCATGAAAATAATAAAATATAATAACCAGTCAATTTTGAGCAAATGGTCCTCAAATTTTTCGTAAAGCTTGTATACTGATAACTTGACTGTCTTTCAGATGATTCCAATGGCATGGTTATGTAAGTAACTGTCTCGTACGTGGTAGATCAGGGTTCGAACCTGGCTGGGAATTTTTATTCAATTAAGCATTTACAAATACTTTTAATTAATATGTTTTTAATTTTTTTTATCCAAAATAAATATTTATTATCGAAATATATAATTATAAAATTAAAATTTTAAAAGGAAAAATTATAAATACAGATACATTTTTTTAAAAATAAAATTATTTAAATTTTATTAACGATTTACAGATAATTTAATTAATATCCTACTTATTTTTATATAAGGATAAATGTCTATTATTTTAATACTCAAATTGTAATGTTATATTTAAAAAATAGTAATAATACTTGCGTCTTGCGATGTTGATGGTTTTGATTTTATAATCCAAAGAAATATATTCTACTTTTTTTCCTTTTTTTTTTTTTTTTTTTTCACTTTAGGTTCATACTTATCTGATGAAGCAATATCTTCAATATTTTCAAAAAGTTCTTCGTCACATCTTTCACTTGCATAAATAAGTTCTTCAACACACACAATAATTTTTTCAGAAAGCATGTCAAGAGTATTTTGATAAATTTCTTCTCCCAACAAAATTGCTTCTCTAGAAATTGAAATTGGAGATTCTGATGCAGTAAGATCATTTTGAGCTAACAATAATTGATAATAAACAGCTGCATCTTTTAATCTCAATTTTGACCCTTCACTGTACAGTGATTCTAACGGTATTTCATTTTCAGTCTCCGATACATTTGCAGTATCCATATTCACAGACATTTAAAAAATATATCTATATTATTTTTAATTAGTTAAAGGGCGATATAAGACGCACCAAAATCTTTACTTTCTCTGCCTTTGCTCGAATTTAAATGATTATTAAAATTCGAACCATCTGCCTACGCATTCAATAAATTAACACCTGCTCTCTACTATTTCTTTTTATTATTGCAGTTGGGGACGTTTGCTTACATATTTAACAAATATCAGCTGCTCCCTTCAATTTTTGATATAAATAGAGCTTCGTTGAATTAGAATTAATAATTCATTATTATTAAAACCCAAGAATTTGAAACTTAATTGTTTGAAAATGATGCAAGCAAGTTAAATTATCTGTTAACATTAATGTTACGTTTATAATTTTTTTTCCTTTAAACATTACATTATAATTAAATGAATAAAAACATAATACATACCTTACATAAAAATTAGTAGCATATTAATTAAAACTCTCTGTAAATAGTAAATTAAATTTAAATAATTTATTTTTTTAAAATGCATCTGTATTTATAATTTTTCTTTTAAAATCTTAATTTTATTATTATGTATTTCGATAATAAATATTTATTTCGGATATAAAAAAATTAAAAATAAAATTCATTAAAAGTATTTGTAAATGTTTAATTGAATAAGAATTGCTTAAAAAGAAAAAAAATTCCCCGCCAGGTTCGAACCTTGATCTACAGCACATGAGACGGTTACCTCGACAACTATGCCAGTGGGATCATCCGAAAGGTACAACTATATAAGCTTTACCAAAAGTTTGAGGACCATTTTCTCGAAATTGACTGGCCATTGCGTTTTAATATATTCATGAATGAACATTCTAAATGTATACTATCATTATACTAAATCTCATCCCGAACTTAGATTTCAACCCCATGCCCTTCCCTTGTTAGTAAAATTCGAACAATAGTTCTACTTCGAATGAATAGTTTTCGTCTTTTTCTTTGATTTGATTGTTTATCAAAACAGTGACCGATAAGAACTAGGATAACAATTTTTTTTTTTTCTTCTTTTTCCTTTTGAAAAGGGGATTATGTTGATAATGAAGCTTTATAAAGAAGACTAATTTATATATTAAGATGATTATAATCTACGGCTTGTTTAAGTTGATATAAAAATAATTGCAGTTTTCCCAAAGAAATAGTTCAGCTTTTTTTTTTTTTTTTTTTGATAATATATATTAGTCATATGGTTTGTTTCATTTGAAATCATTTATCTTAAGTCTTTACTTTATATTTAACCCTACAATGCATAACTTTTTATTTCTTTTACAAAAGAAAAGATGTGTGTGTGTGTTTTGAATAGCTGCGTATAATTCGAAAAAATTATTTTTTAAAAATTTAAAGGATTATTTCTCGAAATTAAAAAAAAAAAAAATTAAAATGTTCCCAATAGTTAACATTATGAATTAAACAATATCCTAGATAAAACAAATCACATTATAACAATTCTAAAATAAAAAATAAAAGCCGCTTTTTTCCAATATATTTTTTATGACACAAAAAAAAAGGATTTTGATTGTATTTTTAATGGCAGACATATTTATACAACAACCGTTCTGATATTTTTGCAAGTTTTCAGTTTGAATCTAATTCTACTACCGCTATCATAATCTATTGGTCTTTTTTGGAAATTTTTTTCAAAAGGCAATTAAAAAAGGCTTTTCGAACATTCATTGTTACTTTTTTTAACAGTCATGTGAAATTTATAAACGGAAATAAAAGCATGTAGACAAATGACTACACGATGTATTGAAGGGTTAATGTTATTTGGGCATAACTTCACTTAAACACACCATCACAAAGAATTTTTACTACATTTTACTTTTTTTTTTTTCTTCACGAATAGAGAAAAAATTTATTGTTGATGAATTTCTCTCTGCTAATTTTTCACGGAAATGTGACGAATGTTTTTGGAAAATCCCCTGAAGTTCATTATGAGCCAAAATTCAAAAATCGCCAAAACCGAATCTGATCGTCATATTTCTGTACATGAGATTGGATTATGATTTATTTTTTAATCTGCAGTAGTACTGTTTATTTTTAAAAAGCTTGATATTTGTGTTTTCCTTTTAATGGAAAATTTCAATTAAATCTTCTATTAAATTTGTGGTTTGCAACCCAAACCGAATGAAAATTCTTTTTTTTTTTAATTTCTTTTTTCCCTCTTATTTTTTACTGAATAATTTCGCCCGGTCAATTGAAATTTATTATGACCAAATGATCGACCTAGCGATTCTGATCATTTCATTTTGGTACCTGAAATTGGAGAACAGTTCATTTTTTCAACCATCAGCAGGCATTTGTAAAACTGGGAATATTTAAAACTCGTTAATTGTGCTCCACATTAATAGAAAAATTCAATGAAAGCAGCGGTTTGAAAACCATCCTTTAAAAAAAATCGGATTTTTCATTGAAAAATGGCAATTTTTCGATCGCCCCACCGAAATTCATGATCGGCCAAATCATCAGGATAACGATTCTGATCGTCATATTTTGCTACATAAAAATAGGAACGACTTTAATTTTTAATCATCATTAGATATTTGTAAAATAGAGTATTTAATTTTTAAAAATTCGGTATTCGTACTTCACATTTCATAGAAAATTTTAAATAAATCTGTGGTTTATATCCCAAATGGATTAAAAGCGATTCTTTTTTATTTTCCCCATTTTTTTTTACTGAAAAATTAATAATTTTTCGGTCTTGCCAACTAAAATTCAGTTTGACCAAATGATCGCCATAACCGATTCTGATCGTTTGATTATACATGAAATTGGTGAAAGGTTCATTTTTCAACCATCAAACAGGTATTTATAAAAGTTGATATTTTAAAAAATATCAATATTTGTACTTAATGGAAAAGTTCATTGAAAATAAGACACTAAATCTGTAGTTTGGATCCCAAACGGACTGATAGTTATCCTTTTTTAAATTTCTCTGTGCTCATTTTTCACTAAAAGGTGACGAATATATTAATAGAAGACCGACGTTCATTTTGTCCAAATTATTGGCAAAACCGATTTTGATTGCTATATTTTGATATATGAGATTGCCGAACGTCTCCATTTTTAAGCCACCAATTGTAAGACGGGCATTTGTAAGAACTGTTTTTTTTTTTTTTTTTTTTTTTTAAGATCTTTTTGCTACATATTTAATGGAAATTTTTATTCATAGCAAAATACTAAATCCGTGGTTTACATCCGAAAAGGATTGAACTGCGCTCTTTTGTCACTGAAAGGTGACCAATATTTTTGTCGAACAATAGATGTTCATTTTGGCCAAATGATCGTCAGTACCGATTTTGATTTTTATATTTTGGCACATGACATTGCAAAGCGTCTCCATTTTTCAACCATCAACGGGCATTTGTAAATGCTTTTAAAAAAAAACAAGATTGATGTTTCTGTTTTACGTTAATTGAAAAAATTCAATGAACGCAACGTAATAAATCTGAGATTTACACACCAAATATATTGAAATATTTTGTTAACCCGTTCGCCGTCCTGTCCTGTCTACGAAAATTTCAGTTTTTCACCGCATTAGAACAAATAAAAATAAAAACTCAAACAAGTAGATATTTACAAAGCGTTTTAAAAGTTTTCAAATGTAGAAGAACACTTGAAGTGCGTTACGGTCACCCTGCAGAAATTTCACTTGAACACGCTAGACGCGTTACAGACGATTAGGAGGTTAATCTCATCCTTAATGGAAATAAACAAAAATGATTTTTAGAAAAAGGGATTATGTTGATAATGAAGCCTTTATAAAGAAGGAATTATTGTAACTAATTCATATATTAAGGGAATTATTATTAGTGATTTTTTTTTTATAAATTTGGTACAAAAATAATTAACGGTTTTCACCAAGAGACAGTTTGGCTATTTTTTAATAGTATCTGTTAGTCATATGATTTATTTAATTTAATATTATTTATCTAATGGTTTTACATTACATTTAATGCAACTTGAGCATAACATCATTTAAACTTGTTTCATCAAAGTTTGAAACTATGTCCCAGGAGAATCTGGTGTTATAAAACTACACACTAATCTAACATTTCGATATTGATCGGAAGCTTATCAACAAGCCAGAACCTGCGATATTCCGAATGGTCTAACTATCATTTCGCGCCAAAAATCATATCGCATGAGGTTTTCAGCCGCCACTATTACCGCCAGAAGTTGAACCGTTTGTAACTTCCATTGTTTCAGCAGCCGAGAGCAGTGACCGGTGATGATCATGGCCACCTGCTTTGTATGGAGGGAGGGGGGAGGAATTATCATGATGAGGACGGTGGTTTTCTCTCCGGGTTCAACGCTTTATTATGTTTCGGTGACAGAATTCGATATGATAGGGGAATCCAAGAGAATAATGATTTTCAGAATTTTATTCAGTTCATGATTCTTTTTTATTTTAGAGCAGAACTTCTGAAATCACTCACGCCTCTTTTTCAGAAGGGAAAAAAAAAAAAAAAAAAATCGCAATACCATATTTATATGAAAGATTTTCAAAATACAAAGAGAAAAAATGATAAATTTAGTTTAAAAAATGAGGAATAAATTTTTTAAAAACAAGTTCATTTTAATGAAACACTCTGAATGAAGATGAGTTTCTTTCTTAGTTTTATATTCGGATGTTGAACAGAGTAGTAAAAGAATATGGTATTAGAATTGCACGACTCAATTATCTTTCTATGCGACTCCACCCTTAAGTAAAGAATCGCTATTTCAGAACAAGAGTTCTAAATGTTGCCCCAAAATTAAAGCAAGACTTTAATTTGCCACCATTCGTGCAGTAAAATGTTAGCAACTCTTTAAAAAAAAAAAAAAAAAACCATTTGACAACTGATAGTTTAGGGTTAGTAAAAAAGGGGCGTTGCACGATAGAACAACGTATTAACGCAAGATTTGAATTAAATAAAAAAAGCAGTTATTTTCCCCCTTTATTTTCTTTGTTATATTTTTATTGAATAATAAAGTACGCAGGATAGGGTTATGTATGGAAAAACACATAAGGCAAATGGCGTCCATAACTTTGCTGGCACATAAGTACTTTTTGTCGAAATCTTCCATGATCATTTTGCAAAAATATGGCTGCATTTAGTGAATGCAGCGTTGAATTTCCTTCTTCAATGCATGCGTGCTTGTTGGCATAGGCCTTTGACTTCAAATAACCCCATAAAAAGAAATCAAGTGGTGTTAAATCGTACGATCTAGTGGACCAATTCTCAAATTTTGAACTGGGGCCTCCAGACTTTAAAGTATTGTTCAAAAATAAAAACACGCTGTTCTATCGTGTAACGCTGTATTTTTACTAACCCTAAATATCAGTTGTCGAATGGTTTTTTTAATAGGGTTGCCAACACTTTACTGCACGAATAGTGGCAAATTCAAATATTATGTTAATTTTGGGACACCCTTTATAACTATTGCTAAACTCACGCCTTTCTTAGGATAAATAAAAATGTTTTATAATTTCCGTTTCAATCAAAAATATTTTGTCGAGACAGCGAAATTGCGAAATTAACACTTTTTCCGTCTGCTGCGTTTCCATTGTTATTGTTCCATGTGTAGAAAAATACTGGTGATTTCTTTCAATCAATTTATTTAGAGATCATATAGTCGCTTGCAATTATTGCGCTTTAAAAAAGAAAAAAGACTTGCACATATAATATTGATTTAGAAACAGAATTATTTAAAACATAGCATTGGTAAATAAAGCATTAATAAGCACATTAAACACAATAAAGGGAGATTAAATTAAAAACTCAATCAATACAAATAAAAAGTTGTAAATCTTTAATTAATTCTGTGCTATAATGTGACTTGTCAGGCTATGTTGTAAGAAATATTCAAGGACTGACAAGGTGATTAAGGCAGTTAATTAATACTTACTGTAAAACTGTTTATGATTTGATATTAATTATTAATATCAATTAAAATAATTTTGTCGAGGTAGTAAAATTGCGAAATTAGCACTTGATCGGTCTTCTACTATTCCATTATTATTGTTCCATATATATAAAAATATATTTTAAATAAAGCATTAATAAGTATATTAAGCACTAAGCACAATAAATGGAAGCTAAATTTAAAACCCAGACAATTCTATTAAAAAAAGTAAATTTATAATTAATTCTATGCTATAATGTGACTTATTATGTTACGCCATAAAAAATATTTAAGTTTGCCAAGACGATTGAGATATTTAATAATTAATTACTGTAAAATAGTTTATAATTTATATTAAATTGTATGTCTTTCGTTTTCTTATTCAAGCATGTTCTGGAAGTCAAGAAAAAAAGTGTCATCCAGAAATAGAATTGAATAAAAAACAAACAAACAAAAGAATAAAAAGAGGCCGCTTATCAAGAAATTGAAAATGAAAAAAAAAAAAAGAAAGAAAAGAAAAGAAAGGGAAAAAAAAAAGAACGATAACCTATTTTTGGATTTTACATGAATTTATGTGATATAAAATTTTTTTCAACTCTATTATGAACTAATTTATTAAAAAAAACTATTTCTGAAATTCTTATCTATTCTTTTATAGAAATGATATGAATAAAAATAAAAAAAAAATTCTAAAATATTAATTTTTTTGAAATTTACTTTATGTTTTCTATTATTTATTTCAATTTATATCACACAATTTGAATTCATATCAATATAGTAAAATTAATTAAAAAGGTCATGATAAGAATTGAAAAAAAAAAAGATTATACAAAGGAATTCACAAAAAATATAATCTTTCAATTATGATATGTTTTTACATAAGACATATTTTATTAATCAGTATTAAGAAGATTTTACATCATGAAGTTTAATATACCGATTCAAGAATATTATAGCTTTCAGCAATTTAATCTTCTGAAAGTTTTAAACTTTGTTATAGTGACAACCAGAGATATTGATACAAGAAATGATTTTTTTAAACTTAGTTAAAGCCGAATATTATTTTTTCCCTAAAATTAACTATTGAAAGTAATTTTGTTAGTTTTGAGCTTTTAATCATCGAATTTTTGGGTTTACTTGCATCGATCTCGGACCATTAAATTAAATAAAATTCTTGTTATATTATTCTTTCCGAAAAATTAGTGAGACAATATTCATAGTAAAATTGCATTGTTTGTAATAGAAATTTTCAAAATAGCAAGTTAAATTAATGAGAAGCAAACATAGCAAAAATAAATTTCTTACAATATATTATTACATAAAATAAACAAACACAGTTATTCGACACATCGTCTTTGATATCAATTCAAGATACTTTGCTTATTATTACTATTTTCTATTCGTGCAGACGATAATTGATTCGAAATATTTTTATATAATAAATCCATTTGATTTAATAAATTATTGTTCATATTGGACTTAAATTAAACTGATTTCTTTGATTTCATTTTTAAGTATTACTTGTTAGATTTAAATTTTTGAAAAGATATTCGTTTTTTTATTCAATTCCTGTAAATACAGAGACTTAATTTATCACAACTATGCAATTATGAACCAATCCAACATAAATTTTATGAGAATTATTTACTTCTATGAAATATTACATTCTTTCCGTCCGAAAATATGGTATTAATATTTAACAATTAAATAATTTATGCCATATAAACTCACATTTGCTAGTAATTTCAATGTTAGTTAACTACAATAAATTTATTCAGTGTATATAGAAACATGGTTAAAATTATTTAGTAATCATTCAGTAGCGCAGTAGATATGAGTTGAGAGAACCGCTGGATTAAGAAAATTATTGAATTGTGGAATTTCGTTAAAAAGTGTCTTTTAATTGCTAAACCCGTGTGTATAATAAATTTGCATACTGTACACAAAACATGCTAGATCATGCAAAATTATTCTATGTGCAAAATACTCTAAGTTATGTAAATTATAAAATGCATTTTACCGACTGTATACGAAGCATTAGAATTCCATAAAATACCTAGGCATTTGTCAGGCACGGTATGAAATATGAGAATAATTTTTAAGTGGTATTTCCCTGGTATACATAATACCGAAGCATTCTATAGAATCACAAATGATATTTAAACAAATTATTTTATTTAAAAGACGTACATTCTTCAAAAATCTAGTTCGTATTAAGAAAAATGATTAACCAATGTTAACATTTTTTAAAATTCAAAATATGTAAAATAAAATGAAAGTAAATCTTAAAGAAAACAAGTTTACACTTTTCATATTAAAAAAGACAAAATAAAATATAAAATTGCACTAAGACAAAAAATAAATTTATTTTGAATTGCATTGAATTTTATTTCTTACTAGCCGCCTTTGGCGACCAGCCGGTTCGCCAATCTTAATGTTCGTTAAAATTTTAATAATTAAATATTTTATGCAATTTCTACTTTAATAGCTTCTTCATCAAAATATTTTAAAACTTCAAATTTTGATTATCATATAATTCATTCATAATATTATAAAGGCCTTCAGTCATAACGTAATATGTATCTCTCATTTTCTGTTAGCACCCGTAGAATTTATGCTTTAAATTAAAGTGGAAAGAATTTATCTTCAATTAATATAATAATATTTTTTACTGAAACAAAGCATTTTTTTATAATCTGATTACTGAAAATAGAGTCACTCAGCGTTTAAACTTTATGGGCACTAAAGAATATCTTTTTAAATTTATGTAATATCTCAAGAGTTGGTCAACAAAATTTTTTTAGATTCATTATGAGCAGATCGATTAATTAACAATGTTTAAATTTAAATGCATCAAACACTAAGAAAATAAAACGAATCGTTTAAAATAAACGGTTGAAAACGGTAGAATTTATGCTTTAAATTAAAGTGGAAAGAATTTATCCTCAATTAATATAATATTTTTTACTGATACAAAGCATTTTTTTATAATCTGATTACTGAAAATAGAGTCACTCAGCGTTTAAACTTTATGGGCACTAAAGAATATCTTTTTTAATTTATGTAATATCTCAAGAGTTGGTCAACAAAATTTTCTCAGATTCATTAAGAGCAGATCGATTCCTTAACAATGTTTAAATTTAAATGCATCAAACACTAAGAAAATAAAACGAATCGTTTAAAATAAACGGTTGAAAACAGGTTTTAACAAAACTACTTAAAAAACGATGTACTTAAAACTATAAGCATATACAAAAAATATATAACTAACATAAATACAATTTACTTACAAAAGCATGCAACTGACCCAAAAATAATTTAAATCATCCATTGATAACGTTGTCATGGCAACAATCAGAACAGAATGCGCATGCGTGAATTTTCTTCGCCGGTTACGTAACGCAAATACGTGATTTTTTCTACGCCAGTTGGGGTAACGCTATGCGGATTAGAAATTTTTAATTTCCTTTATTCTGTTTTATTTTAATTCAAAAGTACTTCAGAATGAATCTGAAAGATTGATTCATTAACAATGTTTAATTTTAAATGCATCAAACATTAAGAAAATAAACAGAACCGATTGAAATAATCCGCCGAAAATTTTTAACCCTAGCCTCATTACTGTTGGGAGAAAAAAAAACTGAAGCCTTTCTCGTTTGGCGCTGGGGATAATGGAAGATTTTTTTGGCGGAAAAGTTGGCGGTGGGGAAAGTGGAAGATTTTTTTTGGCGGGAAAGTTAGTTTTTAATTAATAATTAAAATTCTAATTAAAAATTCGAAAAACGAAACCCCAGGTGCACATTCCCAACCTCCAAGGTATACATGTACCAAATTTGGTAGCTGTATGTCAAACGGTCTGGCCTGTAGAGCGCCAACACACACACACACACACACACACACACATTGAGCTTTATTATAAGTATAGATATAGATATAGATAAAAAGTCTTTTTTAAAAATCCAGCAAGCAGTCAAATGATCATTTTTTCCAATAACAGTTCAAATATATTGGTGAAATGCCTGTACGTTTAATGTTAAAAAAGTAAAATACTTCATTTTTTGCTAATTTGCCATTATGCAGAATTCTTAGGAAATGTGCGAAATATTAATCATTCCATACTTTGCCTAAAATTGCCTAATCACTCTGTAGAATTCTGGATTTCGAATTTTTCTAGTATGATAGTGTGTTTTGCATATGGCTAACAAATGGGTCCGCATAGATAATAAATGTTACGAAATCTAAGGAGCAACCTGTTGTTTACACCACGTCAAAGTTACTGACAACAACATGCAGTGATTTAAATTTTTGTTTAACACCACTAGACCTTATGAAATGCCGGATTATTGGGAGCTGGAGCGGATTAGTGAAAAGTCGGATTGTAGATAAATCTATTTAATTTCATTTAATTGGGCATTTTGAGGAATCCTAAATGCGACAGTAGCCGTCTTTTACGATAAAGTTTTTGTTTTACTGATTTAAAAAAAATATATCGGTTTATTACTTCAATTTCTTACGTTTTCTTAACAATACATCATTAGCTTCATAAAAATTGCCCATTTCATAAATATAGCAATGTTTTATTACTTTATACACAATAAAATATTTTTTATTCAAAAGTTTTGACTTAAACGAATCCAGACTTTTATTATCCGATGTTGAATTATGAAATAAGAATATGATGGAAAATAAGCTCCGAAAAGTTGGAGAATTATTTTTGTGGCATTTTCAGGGACATTTAATTTTGTGCTTCCATTTAATTTACAAGAACTATAAATACAAATTAAATCAATTACAACTTAATTTTAACATGTTATTCTTAGGTCTTTATTCATGTTTTCAAATTCATTAACAATTTATGTTAATTTCCAATATGTTTATTTTCAATTTGTATTTATTATGTTTCAAATTCATTTACAATTTATATTTATGAATTTATGTTTTCAAATTCACTTCTAATATTTAGATTATCTTAAAAAAAGCTTTGTATATTTTTAGATCATTTTGTCTAAAATTATTTTTGATTTTTTTAAAAAAAACTCGAAATACTCATACGAACTGACTAGAAAAGCGATCCACAATTAAATCTATTTTTTTTTAATTCCATCTTTGCATAACATGTAATTTAAAAATAGCTTAGGTAGAAATTAAATTAAAATCAATGAAAAATATATGTTTTTATTCTGTTTAAAAATATCTGGAGGGTAAAGAGGGCAACGAAATTTATATTGCCAAGGAGTTCTATAGGGTTTAATTAAGCTACTATAATACGCTGTTTAATGGTTACCTTACAGATATTTACAAAATTTTCTTAATTTTTGGTATTTTACCGTATTTGTATTCTTTATTTTATTTCTTATTCTTCAAAAACGTTTTGGATTTTTGGGTAATAAAAGTCCACTTTTGAACGAAACTCGAAGTCCCTCAAAGGAAAAAAAAAAATCCTCGTTAGAATTTTTGTTAAAAAGTGACCATATATTAAGTTTGCAGACTGAATTTATTTTTATTTTACAAAATCAATATTCTCCTCTGGATCGTTTCCAAATTACATCACAACCTCTTGTTAGAATTCGTATTACTAGGCGTAATTTTTTATAGAATAGTTTCGCAAAATACGACGTTTCCAAATTTCAATTATAAGTAAAAAGCAGCTTTTCACTTATTTAAGTATTCAGAAAAATTGAAATAAAAAAAAAAATGGCGCAAAGACTAATTTGACTATTAGATTCCAATAGTAAATTTATGTTTTATACTTTGACTTTTGTTTCAATTTTCTTAATTATTCAAAGAAAAAAAATCTTTCAAATTAAACAGAGCCTTAGATATTAGCATACTAAACACAAAGATCTCATTTCATCGAATTTTAACGAGAATATTTGTTACTAAACAGCGTAGCTCCATAATTCATTTATTCGATTCAACCTAAGTTGTCTTATTTTCCACTTTTTAGGTCCAAATTAGAGGTAAAAAAAATCAAGGGCTCTATCTTTTGATTTTTAAAAATCTGTTTGGAAAATAAAATAAAAATAATACATTGATCTGATATTGAATAATAAGTATATGATTAAATATTTCAAAGATAATGTTGTGTCTTTAGCAAAGTCCAAATTCCAAAATATTGAATAGAGTTGTCTATTTCTCTGGTTTTCGTTCTTTCTTTTCTTCGACATACGAATAAAGAACAGTCAGCTTCTCGTCAACTTTGTATGTCAAGATTGGAAAATGAATTAAGTTTATGTACCGTTTTGTTTATGATAGATAGAAATTTTATAAAGGGAAAGCTGTTTACGATAGAACAATTATTTAACTAGATTTAATAATTTACTAAATAAAAGGAACTTACGTGATTCATTTATTTTATCAGATTCTAAAACTTTCAGAAGATTAGTTCTTTAAAGGACTATTCGATTCCCAAAATCGTAACTAAAAAAATTATGAAGGCCTGATAGCATTCAAAAATCCATCCAAATCTAAAATCTCAAACTTTTTTCATTAAAAAATTTGAAATATTTTTTTAATTTGCGAACATTATTAAAAAATGTTTTTAATGGTAAAACATTTTATATGTTACTTTAAATCTAATATAGTATAAATGCATAAAAAAATCTTGAAAATTTCAAGATAATTTTTGAGCACTCATAAGATTTAATATTTTGTCATTTTATTTAAATTTCTTAAAAGTTAGTTTTAAAATGCTTATCTTTTATTTTCGCTATTTATTATTTTTTTAAGTGAATTTTTAAGAAAATACTTATATAATAAAAGTTATACTGAAATTTTACGTTCCTTTTCTACCAACAGATGGCGCTACATTTTCCCGTCATCTGGTTTCTATAGCATAATGGCTCAAGTGTTTTTGGAGTATTTCGACTTCATTTCGACAAACCTCACTTTTCAATCGGGAATTCACGTCCAACAACGCTTCATCTCGCTGCATTTAGCTGGTCCGGAAATCGTTTGTATTTCCAGGTAAGTCATCTTTTCTCCGTTCTAATTTCACAGACTAAATAACGGTAAGTTTTCCAACAAAAGCAATCGTCCAGAAAGTTCATTTTGAATATGAACACATGTTGAGCTTTGCGTAAAGGCGGGTCATTCGTAAATTGGCTCTGCCTACACTGTTGAGAAAAGTTTGTTTTTATTCTTCCTGTTTTACTTTTTTGTTCGCATATGATTTGTTTCTTAAAAGAGCGTACGTGTTCCAGTGAAAAGAATGAAATGATTTCAATATTTTATCAAGATAGATTTATTAAGAACGTAAATTTGAGCAAGAATTAATAAAAAAAGTTAAAGAAAAGTTATTCAGGAATCTCTTTATTTGTCTTTTCTTTGAGAGAATTTAGAATTTTATTCGTAAGAATGTTGAAATAAAAATTCTCCATTCAATTCTTTCAATTAAAAGTTTATAAAAATGTTTATTTTTATTTGGAAAAAAAAAAAGACGAACAATAGTGCATAAGAATTACAGAATCTTATTATTTTCTGTTCCTTTGATTCATTATGTGTATTTCGGAGTTCTTACTTTGCCATTAATTTTTTATTCAATTCTGTAATTTTTTTTTGTATTGAATTGTAATTATTTCTTAATTTTAAATTCCCAAAAGAAATAAAAATTAAATGAAATGCTAATTCTTTTTTATTTTGTCTGGTTATTTATTTAGATGAATAACTGGAGGAAATTTTAATATTTTTAAAATAAAATTTTAATAATATACTTGAAAATTGCTGGCAAAAAATATTAATCTTCGATATAAGTAAATTTATCTCGGATTTTAATAATTTTCGATGAGTCAAGTTCTTAAAATTCTTATTTCGAAATTTTAAAATGATCGTCTGTAATTATTCGAAGCAAATGCCATTCATCCTACACCTACGAGCTCTTGGCTTTCACTTAATGATTCTTCACGTAAGTTTTATCGCCGTCCGTTTTAATGAACAAAAATGTTCCTACTTCCGGCACAATGTCATCAATGATGTTTAATGCATTAGCGATCGTGCTGGGGGCCGTACATACATTGAAACAAATGTAAAAGCTGTGATGTGAATCATCAACATGCATCGAGCTTTGGCTTATATTAAATTACTTTTAAGAGTTTCAACAAGATGAAGAAAGTTTTAAAATATTTAAGAATTCCTGACGAATTATTTTTATGTCTTCTTTTTGTATATAGTTTGTTAAATTACTCTGTAAAAAAAAAAAAATCAATGTCGTTCGTCTTTATCAGAAAATTTACTTTACGTATTGAAAACAATATACAGTTAATTTGTATTTTACTAAATGATTACATTATTATTGTGATATCATTCATTATTATTGAAGCACAAACGTTTCATTAATAATAAAATATTTGCCATTATAAAAATAATTTAAATAAATGGTGGGTTAAAAATTATAGTTATATTTAGACAAAAATAAGCTCGATTGTAATGTTTGAAACCAACTCATTTTGCTAAATTTTTTATGGATTCGGGTAGTTTTACCTTTTATAGAACAGCATTTTCAGCATGTATAATATTATAATCGTAAAAGTTTTTTTTTTTTAATAGAAGCTTTTTTTTATTTTTAAAAATAATTGTTTTATCTTCGTGCTTTATATTAAAAAAATATATTTTAATCTTTTCCCAAGTTTTGAGAATCAAAAATTCTTTTTGTTTAACTCACTGAAAATTAATCTTTATTATTTTATTTTCGTAAAGGTAGGCAGTCCGCATGTTAAGTAAATTTTAATAGTTTCGCCTTTCATAGAATATTTTATTCGTCGATGTTTTGTTTTTTAAATGACTTTTTTTTTTAATGTAAGAAAAGGAATTGCGTATTATTTTGATTTATTCAACCATGAAATTCTATTTCCTACTGTAAATGTTCTATGTATTTCGAATTTTAAGGAGCGCCTACATAATTGCTTAATCAAAATATGAAAACTCATCGTGGGAATAGTAAAAACACGAAGAGAAACATGATGACTTCTCTTTTATTTCCAGCCTATTGTTTTCACCCAAAACTATGAGAACAATTGGAATATTTATTTTAAATTTTTATTGCTTAGATTTAGTTGGAAATTTTTCTTGAACAAATTTCCGCTGAAAAGTAATCTTTCGCATGGGAACATAAATAAATATTCAAAATAATTATAAAATACGAAAGAAACGGATTTCTGGAATTTTCCTTGAATGTAATTGCTATTGTTTGAATTATATTGCTTTAAAAGTGTGATATTTTTTATTATTATTATTCAACAAGTAATTTGGAATATCCAATGGTGAAATATCATTACGAAATCTCAATTACTATTTGAGGTTATTTCGTGTCATTTTAAAACAATTTAAATCGATTTTCTTCCATTACAATTTTTTGAACGACAATTTAAAAAAAATCTATTAAGCTAAATTCGTGTTTCTAGGATATATATAAAATGAGCTTCTTTGTATTTATTCTTAAAGATGTTTTCCATTATTACTCTTCATATCTACTTTAGGGAAGAAGGAACGAAGTAACTCATTATTATTACAGAGGTAGTTTTTTATTCTCTTTGCTGAGATAGTGAGTGGCTAAATGTCCTAGGAAATAAGAAATGTTTTTTATTCGAAAAAGGATAATAGTAATCGAGCTATGGTTACAACTGTTTCTTAATCTATCTTTGTTGTAAAATCTGTTTAATCATGTTACCACTCAGTGAAAATCAGTAAAAATAATTTTAATTATATGGTGCAGCATAATCTATGCTATCGTGGATGAATTATTTCTTTCTAAAATAAATTTTTACGTTTGGAGCCATGTTTGATATCCGTTCAGATAGTTCTTTCAGATTTTTTTCGTCTTATTATTTTTATTCCTGCTTTTTCCCCCTCTTATATTCAACCTGTCATCGATACATGTATACGTATATTTGATTGAATTCTTTTACAAGCTTTGAATAGTCTGATGCATATTTGAACTTTTTTTTTTGATCTAAAAGAATTTGTTTGATTGAATCCACTAATAATTCCTTTATTTACTCTTTTCTGCCTTTCTTGTATTGCTTGATCGCAAATATCGATTGTTGCGCCTTATTTTCCTAAAAGCACAAGGCCATTTTATAGCAATTGTATAACATTCGCAATTATAAAGTATCATAAACCTATCACTGCAATATTGTTGAGTAATTTGGACTACCAAGATTAAGAAAAAAATAATAATAAATTTTCAAATTGTCGTTATTTTAACTATATAATGACGGTTCATGGATATTCGGAAATAAAATGTTTGTCATTTAATAGAGAAAGAAACAGTTTCATTATATAAAAAAAGAAAATTAAATTTCTTTGCAAACTGCATTTTATTCATCGTAAAAGTTAGATTTTCTGGATCAGAAAAATGCATGCTCATTATTGTTATGTATATTAATATGGAGTTTATTTAACTGCTGGTCACGACCCCTAGTGGATGATTCGGATATTTTCAAACTACGGAAATGGGACAATTGTGTCACAAATAGCAGTCATTAAAAATGAGCTAAATTTACAGAAAACGATTTGTTTTCCAGTTTTTTAACATTTATTTGCAATGTCCGGTTTCTTCTCCCCCATCTTTAAAGATTTGTTTTATTCTAAACTAGTTTTGCATTTACAATTTTACAGTTTATCTGATCTGAAAGGCAACTAAATAATTGCAAAAAAATTACCCAATGGGCTAAACTAAAGAATGCAATAGAATAGCCAAACTATTCTTTTGTAAGGTGATAAATTGCTCAATATGGTAACTAGACAGTATAAACAGGTAAAATTAATTAATTAAACAGGTAACTAGACAGGTAAAATTATTTTAAATTTATTTGATGATATTTATTGCGTTAAATAGTAATATTAACAAATCTTTTAAAAATTGAATAAATCATTATTGTTTAAAAATTACGTTTCTTATTTATCATGTTAATTAAAGGTCATGTGTTTTCCAATTTAGAGTTGATGAATGAAAACATTTTGGAACAAAAATATTATAATATTTACTTACTAAAAAGAAATTACAACATTTATTTCAATGATTAATTTGCATATTAATGGTATATTTGACAAAACATGCATTCACGGCTTCAGAATCCGAGAATTTGGAGCTCAAATCTAGTTTTCACCAAATATCATTGTATTTATTACACTGCCGCATATTAAATGTAATCAAGTCCTTTCAGCTGGAAGACGTCAGGTTTAAAACGCCTTCCTATGGGTGTTGTGTGAATGCCTGGAGAATGGCGTCAGTGTAGGTTGTCGTTTTTTGTCATCTGACGACGGCTGAAAGGTTTAAAGATCAGTTACATCAATAGTCAATTGTGTGACTTGAAAAGGGAATGTTATTTCAATAAATTTATTTATAGCTCAGAATTTAAATCAACAGAATGAGTTTTGTAATGTTTGGTTATAGAAATGTTATTTAGTTGATCAGCTTAGACATAATATGCGAAAAGGCTATCAGAAAAAGTCGTTTACAAATTTTCAGATTAGGTTATGCATATAGATATAATGCTTTTTTTTTTTTTTCCCTACATGGCTTGGGAGTTAAAATTGCAGAGATTACGAGAGGATTTTTTTTTTTAATTTATAAAATAAGTTTCAAAAAGTTATAAATCAGATAAAATGTTTAACACTGATTTTGAAATACAAATTTGTGTTAGCATCACTTACTGAGTCTATGATTCGATAAAATCTATAGTAATCAATAGATCCAACAATCCTAGTGATGGATATAGAGTTTATGGCCCGAGATAGTGTACCCTATTAATAACGTATCATTTCATATTTCAAAACACATCTTTTTAACTTCATCAACATAAAGATTTATTTTAGTAATTTTGTGAAAAATTATGCTTTTTTTAAATACATATATCAAGTGAATTTCTTAAAATACCAATTATAACAAATATTATTAATCAATTGAAGGAGCAGTTTCGTCATAATTAACAGCCAGTAGAAACAAGTTAAATCAACAGAAAACGATATTTTTCTGGAAATTCATAAAGCGTATTCACAAATATTCATCGTTTTTTATTTCAACTTTTTGTTATCATGATCTAGTTTTACAATTATAATTTTGAATTTTGTGTTTCGACTTTATAATCTATGGCATAATAATTAATAAATACCTTACTCACAAAACTATGCATTTATGTGATAAAATTGAAATAAATAATGATCTTCATACCAGTATAACATAAAAATTATTTTACAGAACTTATCAAGTAGAATGTAATATAACTAATTTAAATGAATAATTAATTTTGCAGTATATTATAAATAAGTTATTAATTATACTTAACTTTTATTTAATAATGATTTTAATAATTTAACCTTAACACATATTGTAGTCCTAATATTTAATTACGGAATTTGTATTTTTCCAATTACAAATCCTAATATTTTCCAATTTATTACAAATTTATTCATGTGATAATTAGGTTATCAATATTTGTTAACGAACCTGCTTGTATCTCTGATGTTTAGTCTTACGGCCTAGTCAGAAGTATGATATTGATCCAGTATACTAGCTGCTATATTTTTGTGAAATTTATTTAACAAATTTTTTATGAAACGTAAAATATATTTTATTTATTTGTATCCAAGTTGTGCAAAAATTATTCAATATTTCCCAAATTTGTCTTGTTGGATTTTTAAGTAAAGTGTCCTAGAAAAATCTAGGTCAACAAGAACAGCAGCATTGTCTTTATTAAAACAAAATGTTAGTTTAATTCGCTTTGACTTTTTTCTTTATCATTCAAGAATGATTACCTGTGTCGAACATCACAGTAAAATTTTGTCCAGTACGCTCATTGACTAAGCGGACAGATTCTAGCGTACTTCAAATTGAAGTTCAGAAAATCTGTTTCACTAAACATAAAATAACTGCTCCCTTTTCAACAAATTTCTAGGCATAGAAAGTAGGCTGCATCCCTCTATAACGCTCTCTCCCGCATAATCATTGATATTTATTCCAGCAGGCCGCCTTTAGCTAAGGTACTTCGAAAACGCTTGCGAGTATCGGCTGCGTTGAACATCAGAAGGGCTAACTAGCCGCCGTTCCGTGAATCCTCGCGTTTCGGAATGTTGGCGCACTGAATTGAGCAGGGAGTGAGTGAGTGAGTATAGAAGTGCAATTTTCGTCCACCCTCACATGCGCTCGCTCTTGAAACCCGATATAGCCTGGCTCTCATGTGACCTTGGTCGAATTATCCCTCCTCCCCCGACTGACGATTTCTCTGCTCTCCCATTTTTTTTTTCTTTCGTTTTTGTGAGGTTTCTTTTTATTTGTTTTTTTTTGTTGTTTTTTTCTGTTTTATTTTTTTTAAGAAATAGGCCCTATAATTTGTGGAATAATCTTTTATATTTTTTCGCAGAAAAACGATCAACTGGTGGTCGCTTCTTAGTTTTCGTTTGTAATTCCTTGCTTAGGCTATGATTGTTTTAAATCATATGCAGTTGATTTGATTTTTTTTTTTTATTCACTTTCTATTTTTTGAAATCTTTGGTTCACTATCCACATTAATTGCGTCTCTATCCATCCTATCCGGATATTCTAAAATCTGGATAGCTAGATAATTGACAATAAAAAATTTCCTGCTTTGATGGGAAAAAACAAAAGCAAAAATTGTTAATTCATTAAGTCGCTAATACATTAATCCGAATCCACTATCTAGATTAATTGCGTCTCTATCCATCCGATGCGGATATTCAAATATCTGCTTAAATGGATAGTTGCCAATAAGCAAATTTCTTTCTTTGGAGGGGAAAAAAAGTGCGAAAATTGTTAATACATCAAGTAGCGAATACATTTATCCGAATCACTATCCAGATTAATTGCGTCTCTATCCATCCGATGCGGATATTCAAATATCTGCATAAATGGATAGTTGACAATAAGCAAATTTCTTTCTTTGGAGGGGGAAAAAAGTGCGAAAATTGCTAATACATTAATCCGAATCACTATCTAGATTAATTGCGTCTCTATCCATCCGATGCGGATATTCAAATATCTGCTTAAATGGATAGTTGCCAATAAGCAAATTTCTTTCTTTGGAGGGGAAAAAAAGTGCGAAAATTGTTAATACATCAAGTAGCGAATACATTTATCCGAATCACTATCCAGATTAATTGCGTCTCTATCCATCCGATGCGGATATTCAAATATCTGCATAAATGGATAGTTGACAATAAGCAAATTTCTTTCTTTGGAGGGGGAAAAAAGTGCGAAAATTGCTAATACATTAATCCGAATCCACTATCCAGATTAATTGCGTCTATATCCATCCGATTCGGTTATTCGATTATGTGGATAACTAGATAATTGACAATAAAAAAAATCCTTCTTTAGAGTGAAAAAAAAGCGAAATTTGTTTTAGTTAATGATTAATAAACAATGCTATTTACAATTTGTATACTTATATACGGTGTTAAATGTCATTTCTTTAACTTGGTCGGACTCGAAAGAATTTTGTTTACAAATTTCGTTCTTTTCTCTCTCTTTTCCCCCCTTCCCTTGTCCTTCTTTCCCCCTCCCTTTAATGCGATTCGGATAGTTGTAATATGTTCTATTGTACAGTTAATTTTCTGATAACTGGAATTAAGTCGTACATCGAATTGAAAATGCGAGGGTGGAAAGAACGATAGAGAAATATAATACGAACTATTGAAAAAACATTCTTTCGATTAAAAGTTTTCCACCTCAAAGAAAGTTCAATTTTTTGATTAATTGGCTGGACGTGTTTCTAAGAATTGTGATATTTTTTAAGAAAAGATCTTATTTTCGTCGTTGCTTGCAAAAGAAAAATGGCGCTTTCCTTGAAAGGTTTTCCTAAGTATAGTGTTTTGTAAGATCAGATTTAAAGATTTTAAGGCTTTAAAAGATTTGTAAATGTTTCCTGTTTCGCAACTGGTTGATAAAATTTTCCAATGGGATTGTTTATCTTTGTTAAAGAGTTTATCAACTGCTTGTATTGAATGTATTCAATTTAAAAATAGTTTTATTATTGTTATATACAATTGAAATTATTGCATGGTGTATGAAGGTAAAAAAATATTTTTCTTAGGTGATATAGCAGTGAATATAGCTTGAAAATATAAACTAGTCAATGTGCGTTATTTAACTGATGCAATCCTATGTCCTAGTTTTTGTCTTGTTTTTTTCGATTGTATATTTTTTCCAATTTTAAATTTCTATTTTATATACTAAAATTTGAAAAATTTTGAGTTGAAATATTTCATCAAAATTAGCGGCAAAATAAAATTATTTCCAAATTTTTACAAGATAGTAAATTTCTATATTGTAAAACATTTTTTTTTCCCCCTTCTTCTATTAAATGAAATTAAAGAGATGAAAGTAAGTTTTGTAACTTCAAAACAAAAAACAAAAATCTAGTGGAATAATATCGTTTGACCTTGAACGTCATTGATGCCATTTTGATAACAATCAAATGTAAAATCACTATATATGCATTAGTTGCGCCATCTGTTGGACTGAAAAATTTAAGGAAATATGACTATTTCATAACAAAAAAAATTATTATATGCAATAATTTTTTGTAATGTAGAAAAAGACTTTATTATAAGCCACCCTGTATAACTTTTAGAAATGCAGTTAACTCCATTCATTAGTTTAATTATAAGGCCTCGGTGGCCTGGTGGTAAGGTCTCGGCTTGTGACCCGTAGGGTTTCAGGTTCGAGACCCGATTCCACCGAAGAACCGTGTAGGAGGTCGTGTAAGGGGGTCTGTTGCACGTTAAATCCGTCATGCCAAACGTCATCTCGCTGATGTGGTGTGGTGTGGAGAGGGGGGTGCCAACTCAGGTGTCGTCCTCGTCATCTGACCGCTGTTCAAAATTACGAGGTCCGTCCCAAAATAGCCCTAGTGTTGCTTTACAACGGGACGTTAATATAACTAAACAAACAAACTTTAGTTATAAAGAGTTTTTTAAGTAATATTTTTGTAGCCTTTATTAAATTTTATTTTAAATTATATTGCCACTTATTTTTTTGAAGGGGAGGGGGAGACTGCATTCCTTAAAAAAAGTTTGCCGATCACTAACATAATTTATTATAAAACATTCTTATCAATACAGTATTTTTGTCTCATAAGGACTGTAACATGTGGAATAAAATGTTTTAGAGTGTCAGCTGCGAAAGGTGGGGGATACATCTTCTAGACTGTGGATTTAATACCAGATTGTAAAAATGTTTCAAACAATGCATTAGGATTTTCTAAAACCAATAGTACTCATTTCCATGAAAAATGAGATCGGAAATGAAGGGGGGGGGAAATGAGAGCAAAGGATTATTACCTGGCGAAATATAAGATCTCCAGGTATTGATATTTCATATTCAATTTTTATTGTCTCTTTTCAAAATGGATAGATCTTGATTTAAAGATGGATTCGAGATCTGTGGTTTTGTGGCTAAAATCATACCAAAAGTTATTATTGCGTCACTATTGTGCGCCAATGCTATGTAAGGCTTTCTTTGACATGACAGGTGTATTAAAGAATATGCGAGAAAGTTTTAAGGAGACCACTCCGGGGTTTTTCTGGTCTGGGTTTTTTTTTTATTGCCATATTCCACTATAATATTAAATCCTAAAAATGTTTTGTAATGTGCATGAAGCCACTTATATGACAGGTCATGTGAGGGGGGTGGGGATGCAGTTAGTAGGAAATATTTTAAAACCATTTACTGAAACACTTTCGTTTGTTTCAGAGAAAACCCGATGTCATAAAAACTCAGAGACATGCCATATTTTCCCGTAATGACATTTATAAATAATACACCCCTGTAATACCGCGTATCACATAAAATTTCGAATGTCCGGTATATTTCGAATGAATTAGCCGTGTCAGAAATTTGATGTCGCCTTCTCGATCACAGTTTTGCGTGCGACTGTCGAAACGTGCCGCATACACACCTGTTGGAATATTTGATTTTCATAAATTTATTTTAGGGTGGCCCTCCTTTTTGATATGATGGATGCATTGTTTGCCATCCACTAATGCTGGGGTTTTCATGTTTGGCATAATGCAGTATTATTCCGTTTTCTCAGAAAAGTTTTCATGGTATGTGTTTTATGAAATGAAATGGAACTGGCATGCCAAGGGCTGTGTTATGTTCACTTTTTGAAGCGGATTTGAATTCCAGGATAATTCGCATAAAGTATAAAAAGAATATATTTTGCAATATTTTTTAACCAGAATATTGAAGAATTTTATAATAAATGTTGCGTTAAAAATGATATAATTATTTGTAATTATCAGTTTTTCTAACTAAAAGCATTAAGCTACCTGTTAACCCTTTCTAGGGCCGTGGGAAGTATGCTTCTCACCAAATTTATCAATCTTTATATGAATTTATGTAGGTTGGCATAAGTTCTGACAAATTTTTTTAGAAAGACAGAAACTTAGATGCTTCAGTTCTTTATCTCACACAAAATGATGTGTCTTGATTTGTTACTTAATTATTAATTAACCAAATTAATTAATTAATCAAATCAAATTAAATTTATCTAATAAGCTAAATGAATCCATTTTCTTATTCTAATTTTAAGCCTAAAAATATTTTAACAAAATATGACTAGAAAAAAAAGGCCCTTTAAAGGGTTAATTAATGATATGTTTTAATTTTGAGTTTTACTATTCTATTTATTACGAGCTAATATCTGATACAGCAGAATTATTTTGACGATTACTGTCTTTGTATTAAAGAATGTGTTTGCATATCGGCGCTATATAGGTAGGCTGTTTGACCTAATATTACCACATTTGGCACATATTGAATGACAGAAATGTGCATCTCGCGGTGACTTTTATAAAATTTTAATTCTTTAAAAATTAAGACTTTGAAATTAAAACTTGAGACTTGTGTGTGTTATAGATTAAAACTTAAGACATGTAAGCGCCACAATTCAAAAACGGATTGACTTATATATACCACATTTCGTCTGGGATTTTGTGACTACAAGTACAGTTTTAAGTTACAGTTACAGTTTTAAGTACAAGTACAAATTTTTGTTTCAATCGGTTGGGGAAAACGTGTTTCAAACACCAATTCTATTTTTTTGATACTATTAACACGTGCCAAGGATTAATCGCCAAATAATCAGAGACAAAATAGATTCAATAAAAATGATAAATTTACATCAAAAATTAATAATTCCTGAATATTGCACGTCAATGCTATGTAAGGCTTCTCTGGCATGTCAAGTTTATTAGAAAAGATGCGAGAAAATTTTAGAGAGACCACTCCCACTGGTTTTTTTTTTATTGTTGTTGTTATTTTATTGATTTCTTGAACTTTGCTGGAGGTTCTGGCTAAATCCTAGGGACGAGTACCGCCAAATTTGACGCCAAACTTTAAAGATAAAGTCATAATATTGAGAAATAAAATTCTGAAGATTACAGCTTGGTGAGAAAAATTTGGCGGAAAATCGCCAAATGGTACCCGTTTCTAGAACTGTTCCCAGGTTCTTAAGTTGAACGCTCCGAATTTACACAGCATTTCAGGTTAGCGTTCATAAAATCTGGTCACTTTAATATTATATCATTATAAGATATTATTCGGTATATAATATACCCGATTTTTTTTTCCTTTGTTGTAGAGGAATATAATATACAGAGCGATGTAAAATAAGATAAGTAAGTAGCGTCTCACAGACAGTCTCACTTTTCGATCAAGTGGACTTAGCCTTTATGTCGCACAACTTCAGCTTTCCATTGTATTCAAATTGGAAAAAAGGGAAGTTTTTCAACTTCCTCTTGTCTACTGTTTCGATTATGCATTCTCAGTGGATGAAAAACAAAAAGATTATATACATGTTGTCTGCTTTTACTAGTAATACCACCGCAATTGTAAATAGTGCCAAGAAACTACGCGAGTAGACTGAATAGGCATAAGGGATTGATTATTGCTATTTTTTTAAAGAGCATTATGCTCACGATTTTTGTTAAACTTTTCGAGCTAAACAAAGAAATGGAAAAGAAATGAAAAAGTCATCTGCAAGGTAGTAGGTTGAAAACATTCGATTGGGCTGAAAACATGAAATTGAACGAAAATTCACATTATTATTATTATTATTTGCAGTTTTTAAAAATATGTACGTTTTTATTTCCAGTAATACTTTTATATCGTCTGTATGCCAATTTAAAGCCAAGTTTTTGCAAACTATTGATATGTAAGGGATGCTTACTTATAAGCATTTAAAAACTTTAAATGCATTTTGTGAAGAACGAGTTTTTTTTTTTTTTTTTTTTTTTTTTTTCATAATTCTACTGTGCGATCTTAATGAAATTTATAATTAGTGCTCGTTATGTTATGTAGAATATAATGAACTATTTGATGTTGAATGTTCTAGAAGTGTATTTATGATTGCTTAATGTAAATATTGTTGAAAAAATTCTAAAACTTCATAAATAATTTCGTATATTACATACAAAAATTTTATTCTTAGATAATAGTTAGTAACACTCTAAGATATGTTACATATGTAATGTACAAAGAAAAAGGAAAAACTGTTAGATTTTTTAGTTAACTGTTAGACTGTTTTTCTAACAGTTCTAACTGTTAGAAAAACCGTTATTAGTTAACTGTTAGAAAGAACCGTTAGACTGTTTTTCTAACAGTTTTCTAACTGTTAGAAAAACAGTCTAACAGTTAACTAAAAAACTGTTAGATTTTTTAGTTAACTGTTAGAAAAACTGTTAGACTGTTTTTTCCTCCAGGACAATCCTAGTTTTTAAAAATAAATGCTAAATTTTACATCAGAATATGCTTTTGCTTCATAAGCTACATATATATTTATATAATTTCACTTTTATTCATCATTTTATTCTTATATTTATAAAAAAAATACATCATTAAATATTACATTTTTTTTTTTTTTTTTTGAACCTTGTTGGATATTCTTAAATCATTCTTTCTTCTTTTTCTAATAAATTCATTTGTTGTCTTCAAAGCAAAATAACTCAATCCAGAACTTGTAAATATTTTTTGATGCTTTACTAACAGTTACTTCGAGAAAATGAAATGGCATATCTTAATTTCTAATGATGAAATATGTGGGGCTGAAACTACAGAAATAAAAATTGCAGTGACTTAAATTCCAAGTAAATATTAATTTTAAAAAATATAGATTGCAACATAAATGACTACAAATTTTCGAACTAATTCTTATTTTTAAGCGATTCTCCGTTAATCTGAATAGAATCTTTAATATTCCATCATTAAATGTGAGATCTTTTTGAGCAGAATGATTTGCCGTTGTTGAGTCTGAGATTTAATTAACCTATTGATTAATTTAACCATTGATTTAAATGATGAAATATGTGGGGCTGAAACTACAGAAATGAAAATTGCAGTGATTTAAATTCCAAGTAAATATTAATAATAAAAAAAAAAAAGATTGCAACATAAATGGCTACGAATTTTCGAACTAATTCTTATTTTTAAGCGATTCTCTGTTAGTCTGAATAGAATCTTTAATATTCCATTATTAAATGTGAGATCCTTTTGAGCAGAATAATTTGCCGTTGTTGGATCTGAGATTTAATTAACCTATTGATTAATTTAACCATTGATTTAAATGATGAAATATGTGGGGCTGAAACTACAGAAATGAAAATTGCAGTGATTTAAATTCCAAGTAAATATTAATAAAAAAAATAAAAAAAGATTGCAACATAAATGGCTACGAATTTTCGAACTAATTCTTATTTTTAAGCGATTCTTTGTTAGTCTGAATAGAATCTTTAATATTCCATTATTAAATGTGAGATCCTTTTGAGCAGAATAATTTGCCGTTGTTGAATCTGAGATTTAATTAACCTATTGATTAATTTAACCATTGATTTAAATGATGAAATATGTGGGGCTGAAACTACAGAAATGAAAATTGCAGTGATTTAAATTCCAAGTAAATATTAATTAAAAAAATAAAAAAAGATTGCAACATAAATGGCTACGAATTTTCGAACTAATTCTTATTTTTAAGCGATTCTCTGCTAGTCTGAACAGAATCTTTAATATTCCATTATTAAATGTGAGATCCTTTTGAGCAGAATAATTTGCCGTTGTTGAATCTGAGATTTAATTAACCTATTGATTAATTTAACCATTGATTTAAATGATGAAATATGTGGGGCTGAAACTACAGAAATGAAAATTGCAGTGATTTAAATTCCAAGTAAATATTAATAAAAAAAAAAAAAAAAAAAAGATTGCAACATAAATGGCTACGAATTTTCGAACTAATTCTTATTTTTAAGCGATTCTCTGCTAGTCTGAACAGAATCTTTAATATTCCATTATTAAATGTGAGATCCTTTTGAGCAGAATAATTTGCCGTTGTTGAATCTGAGATTTAATTAACCTATTGATTAATTTAACCTATTGATTAATTTAACCATTGATTTAAATGATGAAATATGTGGGGCTGAAACTACAGAAATGAAAATTGCAGTGATTTAAATTCCAAGTAAATATTAATTAAAAAAATAAAAAAAGATTGCAACATAAATGGCTACGAATTTTCGAACTAATTCTTATTTTTAAGCGATTCTCTGCTAGTCTGAGCAGAATCTTTAATATTCCATTATTAAATGTGAGACCCTTTTGAGCAGAATAATTTGCCGTTGTTGAATCTGAGATTTAATTAACCTATTGATTAATTTAACCATTGATTTAAATGATGAAATATGTGGGGCTGAAACTACAGAAATGAAAATTGCAGTGATTTAAATTCCAAGTAAATATTAATAAAAAAAAAAATAAAAAAAAAGATTGCAACATAAATGGCTACGAATTTTCGAACTAATTCTTATTTTTAAGCGATTCTCTGCTAGTCTGAATAGAATCTTTAATATTCCATTATTAAATGTGAGATCCTTTTGAGCAGAATAATTTGCCGTTGTTGAATCTGAGATTTAATTAACCTATTGATTAATTTAACCATTGATTTAAATGATGAAATATGTGGGGCTGAAACTACAGAAATGAAAATTGCAGTGATTTAAATTCCAAGTAAATATTAATTAAAAAAATAAAAAAAGATTGCAACATAAATGGCTACGAATTTTCGAACTAATTCTTATTTTTAAGCGATTCTTTGTTAGTCTGAATAGAATCTTTAATATTCCATTATTAAATGTGAGATCCTTTTGAGCAGAATAATTTGCCGTTGTTGAATCTGAGATTTAATTAACCTATTGATTAATTTAACCATTGATTTAAATGATGAAATATGTGGGGCTGAAACTACAGAAATGAAAATTGCAGTGATTTAAATTCCAAGTAAATATTAATTAAAAAAATAAAAAAAGATTGCAACATAAATGGCTACGAATTTTCGAACTAATTCTTATTTTTAAGCGATTCTCTGCTAGTCTGAACAGAATCTTTAATATTCCATTATTAAATGTGAGATCCTTTTGAGCAGAATAATTTGCCGTTGTTGAATCTGAGATTTAATTAACCTATTGATTAATTTAACCATTGATTTAAATGATGAAATATGTGGGGCTGAAACTACAGAAATGAAAATTGCAGTGATTTAAATTCCAAGTAAATATTAATAAAAAAAATAATAAAAAAAGATTGCAACATAAATGGCTACGAATTTTCGAACTAATTCTTATTTTTAAGCGATTCTCTGCTAGTCTGAATAGAATCTTTAATATTCCATTATTAAATGTGAGATCCTTTTGAGCAGAATAATTTGCCGTTGTTGAATCTGAGATTTAATTAACCTATTGATTAATTTAACCATTGATTTAAATGATGAAATATGTGGGGCTGAAACTACAGAAATGAAAATTGCAGTGATTTAAATTCCAAGTAAATATTAATAAAAAAAAAAATAAAAAAAGATTGCAACATAAATGGCTACGAATTTTCGAACTAATTCTTATTTTTAAGCGATTCTTTGTTAGTCTGAATAGAATCTTTAATATTCCATTATTAAATGTGAGATCCTTTTGAGCAGAATAATTTGCCGTTGTTGAATCTGAGATTTAATTAACTTATTGATTAATTTAACCATTGATTTAAACGATGAAATATGTGGGGCTGAAACTACAGAAATGAAAATTGCAGTGATTTAAATTCCAAGTAAATATTAATTAAAAAAATAAAAAAAAGATTGCGACATAAATGACTACAAATTTTCGAACTAATTCTTATTTTTAAGCGATTCTCTGCTAGTCTGAATAGAATCTTTAATATTCCATTATTAAATGTGAGATCCTTTTGAGCAGAATGATTTGCCGTTGTTGAGTCTGAGATTTAATTAATCTATTGATTAATTTAACCATTGATTGGAAGAAAATCTGATTAATTGGTGTGTTTGGTTCAGTGTAAAGACAAGACGAATAATTTTTGAGATACAGTCATTTATACAAAACTTTTCAGAAAAATCAGTTACTCTTTAGTAAATATTCAGCTGTGAAACCGATTGCAGTTGTTTCGATTTTATATGGTAAACTATGCACACTTTTCAATATAGAAATCATATATCTGTAAGATATTAGTTGGTCATTAAATACATAAATGCGTCCAAACATGCTTCAGTTCCACTATTCAACTAATCCTGAATCCATTTTAAACATAACCCTTAGCGAATCTGAAATAGAATCATCGTCATTACTTGATTGATAATATTTATTGACCATCCAACTACCCCAAAATGAGTTGGCACATATTTTTCTATATTTAGTCTCTAACCATCCTATTTATTGTTGAAAATCCTCAATTAATTGCCGAATCCACTCTAAATTCAAGTCGCCAACGGATCTCATTTCTGTGTCATTCTTTCCTGCGTGCTCTTACCAGCGCTACCTCGGTGGTCGGAATTAAAATTTGAGTGCGGCGATTTCACGGAGGATAATGACTCGATATATGTATTTCTCCCGAGGAAATCTGGATTGAATGCCTGGTTTTCTAATCCCTACTCTGGCTTCCGGCACATTTTAGGCCACTTCGACGACACTCACTTAAATCTCTTCGGTGACTAATGGCTTCGAGCGCCCCTAATCTGCAAATCCCAATTCCTGTGATTAATTTGCCATCCTGCTTCAGTTTGGTGGACAGCATTGATTTATAGATCTTGTGCTGATCTTGTTGTTTTCCACCATTCTTTGTTTGAATGTAATCCTTCATTGACTCCCGGTTCCATTGTTAAAGTTTGATGAATGTATTATTAACACGCACGGTAGAAAATACTTTACTATCATTCATTATTAGCACAAAGTAAATCTCTCTGTGACTGGTAATTCTGGTTCATACTGGTTTTTGGTTTAATTAGCGCTGTACCGCCAGATTTAGCTGTGCTGTGCAAACATGGAACAAAAATTAAATCAAAATATCGATTAAACACCAATAATCGATTAAAATTTGCTGAAAATTAACCGCCTTAGGTTACCGGCTGATTTATTAATAATTCTGGCAATGCTTAATTTCATTTAATTCTCTTATATTTAGCTTATATATGGTTCCTTTAACAAGTGCTTTCAAATCAGTACGATATTGTTATATAGCAACTTTTATTTAATAGCCTTAAACATGTTCTATTTATTGTATATATGAACTTTCCTAATGGAGCAAAAGTCCGTGGCATCATAGTACCTTTAAAAGTATCACCCTGTGTGTTTAGGAGGGCGGTAATCTTTGGGCGATCTACACTGAACAGATAATAAATAGAATCCCCCTCCCCCCCGCCAGTCTTCAGTAGTGGAAGAAAATTGGGATTAAATATTTGGTAAAACGATGAAAAAAATTTTAATTTCATTATAACAATAAAAAGTATTGCTAAAAATTGTTATAATGTTTTTTTTTAATTTATCGAAATTTAGGGAAAAAACTGCGCAATATAAAGATGAAGGTTTAAAAAAACACCTTTTTTTGCAAGTTATCGTGAAAAAAAACTCCAAAATCTCGCTTAAGTTTTAATTAATCGATATTTTTTTTTAAAAAATAGCTCTGAGTTGTACATTTCCTCCTACTAAAATATATCTGTGCGAAATAGTGTATCTTGTAGAATATTAAAACAAACACAGGATCTCTTCTATATGAATAGTAGAGACAACATAAGCGGTCTGTGATCTATTGTTGAAGATATTCATATTAATTTATTTTGAAGAGAAAGATACATTCATTACGTTTGATTAAATAATCATGACATATTTAATTGATTTTGAGAAAAAATATACGTGATGTATCATAGTGCTTAATTAATTTAAATAATCATGATATATTTAATTGATTTTGAGGAAAAATGTACGTGATGTATCATAGTGCTTAATTAATTTAAATAATCATGATATATTCAATTGATTTTGAGGGAAAATGTACGTGATGTATCATAGTGCTTAATTAATTTAAATAATCATGATATATTTAATTGATTTTGAGGAAAAATATACGTGATGTATCATAGTGTTTAATTAATTTAAATAATCATGATATATTCAATTGATTTTGAGGAAAAATATACGTGATGTATCATAGTGCTTAATTAATTTAAATAATCATGACATATTTAATTGATTTTGAGGAAAAATATACGTGATGTATCATAGTGTTTAATTAATTTAAATAATCATGATATATTCAATTGATTTTGAGGGAAAATGTACGTGATGTATCATAGTGTTTAATTAATTTAAATAATCATGATATATTCAATTGATTTTGAGGAAAAATATACATGATGTATCATAGTGTTTAATTAATTTAAATAATCATGATATATTCAATTGATTTTGAGAAAAAATGTACGTGATGTATCATAATGCTTAATTAAATAATCATAATGCACTTAAAAATAATTTAGGTATTTGAACAAAATTTAGTTTTTTTAAAAATAGGCAGTTCTATGTTTAAAATTTTAAAAAAAAAATAATTCCGAAAAATTCTTTAAAAAAATTAAAAAATAAAAGGTTGTAAAATGCTTAAAAACCGAATTATAATTATTCATCGAGAATGTGGTTGCTTGTGGTTTTCTATTATCTCTTTCTCTCTCTATGTATATACATCATCTGGAATTGTCACTGACTGTAGTTTTATAATGAATATTAGGATATAATGCAAAGGAGAGAGGGGGCGAAAGTCCGACATAATCGCCCATATATACTGCATGCAATATATTACGTGGGATATAGACTTTTAGGTTCCTCTAATTCGGAACACCCGTAATCACTTCATGAAGAGGAGATGAAAAGACCTGGACTTCTTGAAAAGACTTGGAACGGCAAATTAATACCCCAGTCATCCTCTCATTTACGATCCGTTTTCATCTTAGATTTTTATTTATATCGAATAGTATCAGAACATATCAGTCTTCATATGATAGTATAAAAATAGTATAAAATTATTTATGTAATCTTTATTAGAAGAAAAATGAATCGTGTTCAGGCCTTTTAATAAAAATGGGAGTGGCTTCAAAAATCGTATTATTTTTTTTTTTACTTACGATAACGTGTTTAACTGTGTGGAAAAAGTTGCGACAAATCTGAAATCATATCTTCACGTTAATCTTCAACTCTTATACACCTTTACTGCAGATGGTGGATGTTTTGTCTGGGTTCATTTAAGCAGCATTGAAGCCAGAGTTGCTGTGTCCATTTCTACTGCAATTTCTGAAAATTATATATTTACGCATTTCTTCAACTAAAGAATTTCTAAGGAAAAAAAAACGTAATGACAAATCTTAATATTACACTTGTCCTCTACTTCGAATTTCATTTGAATTAGCATTTAGGTGATGCAATTACTATTAATGAAGCTGTTCATTTTTCTTGCCATGCCTGAATAATATTTGTTTACGAATTTTTGCAATTAAGGCATTTCTTGCTAGAAAACATATAGCGACAAATCTAAAAGAAAAAAAAAAACTTTTACTTCAAATAAAAATACCACCCATTTGAATCAATTATTAGTTGACGTGTTATCGGAGTTTAATTAGCAATAAAAAAATAAGGAGTACCGTTTCATCCATCTTTCCTGTAACTACAGCATTTATTAGGAGAGAGCATATCGAAAAATCTGAAAAACATATCTGTATTCTGAGTAAAAATGTTATCCATTCTAGTCGACTGTCAGTGGACGTATTATCGAGGTCTATTAGCAATGAAGACACAAAGAGGCAACATTTCATCCCTTTTTTTCTGCAACATCTCTGCAGCTTAAGTATTTACCAATCGACAACGTAGTGACAAATCTGAAAATCACACTTGTTCTTTGAATAAAAATATTATCAATTCAATTCGACTATCGGTGGACGTATTATCGAGGTCTAATTATCAATAAAAAAAAATGGAAAGACGACATTTTATCCATTTATCCTGCACTATTCCTACAACTAAAGTATTTACTAGGAAACAGTATGGTGACAAATATGAAAATCACACCTGCACTCTGAATAACAAAAAAAATCCATTCGAATCGACTATCGATAGACGTATTATCGATGTCTAATCTATCTATACTTATAATAAAGCTCAATGTGTGTGTGTGTGTGTGTTGGCGCTCTACAGGCCAGACCGTTTGACATACAGCTACCAAATTTTGTACATGTATACCTTGGAGATTGGGAATGTGCACCTGGGGTTTCTTTTTTCGAATTTTTAATTAGAATTTTAATTATTAATTAAACACTAACTTTCCCGCCACAAAAATCTTCCATTTTCCCCACCGCCAACTTTTCCGCCAAAAAAAAATCTTCCATTATCCCCAGCGCCAAACGAGAAAGGCTTCAGTTTTTTTTTCTCCCAACAGTAATGAGGCTAGGGTTAAAATTTTTCGGTGGATTATTTCAATCGGTTCTGCTTATTTTCTTAATGTTTGATGCATTTAAAATTAAACATTGTTAATGAATCAATCTTTCAGATTCATTCTGAAGTACTTTTGAATTAAAATAAAACAGAATAAAGGAAATTAAAAATTTCTAATCCGCATAGCGTTACCCCAACTGGCGTAGAAAAAATCACGTATTTGCGTTACGTAACCGGCGAAGAAAATTCACGCATGCGCATTCTGTTCTGATTGTTGCCATGACAACGTTATCAATGGATGATTTAAATTATTTTTGGGTTAGTTGCATGCTTTTGTAAGTAAATTGTATTTATGTTAGTTATATATATTTTTGTATATGCTTATAGTTTTAAGTACATCGTTTTTTAAGTAGTTTTTTTAAAACCGGTTTTCAACCGTTTATTTTAAACGATTCGTTTTATTTTCTTAGTGTTTGATGCATTTAAATTTAAACATTGTTAATTAATCGATCTGCTCATAATGAATCTAAGAAAATTTTGTTGACCAACTCTTGAGATATTACATAAATTTAAAAAGATATTCTTTAGTGACCATAAAGTTTAAACGCTGAGTGACTCTATTTTCAGTAATCAGATTATAAAAAAATGCTTTGTTTCAGTAAAAAATATTATTATATTAATTGAAGATAAATTCTTTCCACTTTAATTTAAAGCATAAATTCTACGGGTGCTAACAGAAAATGAGAGAGATACATATTACGTTATGACTGAAGGCCTTTATAATATTATGAATAAATTATATGATAAATCAAAATTTGAAGTTTTAAAATATTTTGATGAAGAAGCTATTAAAGTAGAAATTGCATAAAATATTTAATTATTAAAATTTTAACGAACATTAAGATTGGCGAACCGGCTGGTCGCCAAAGGCGGCTAGTACTTATATAAAGCTCAATGTGTGTGTGTGTGTGTGTGTGTGTGTATTGGCGCTCTACAGGCCAGACCGTTTGACCTACAACTACCAAATTTGGTTCATGTATACCTTGGAGGTCGGGAATGTGCACCTGGGGTCCCTTTTTTTGAATTTTTAATTAGAATTTTAATTATTAATTAAAAACTAACTTTCCCGCCAAATGAGTAAGGCTTCAGTTTTTGTTCCCAACAGTAATGAGGCTTGGGTTAACATTTTTCGGCCGATTATTTCAAGTGATTCTGTTTATTTTCTTAATGTTTGATGCATTTAAAATTAAACATTGTTAATGAATCGATCCTTCAGATTCTTTCTGAAGTACTTTTCAATTAAAATAACACAGAATAAAGGAAATTAAAAATGTCTAACCTGGATAGTGTTACCCCAACTGGCGTAGAATAATTCACGCATTTTCGTTACCGTAACTCGCGATGAAAATTCACGCATGCGCATTGTGTTCCGATTGTTGACAACTATTGATACGGACTTGGTTTTGAAGGCTTAATATGTTTTGGACAAATTATTTCAAACGATTCTGTTTATTTTCTTAGTGTTTGATGCATTTAAAACTAAACGTTAATGAATCGATCTGTTCATGATGAATCTGAGAAAATTTTGTTGAAAACTTCCTGAGATATATAAATTAAGAAAAATATTCTTTAGTGCCCATAAGGTTTAAATACTCAGCGACTCTGTTTTCAGTACTCATGTTTAAAAAAATGCTTCGTTTCAGTAAAAAAAAAAAAAAATATTATATTAGTTGCAGTTTAATCATTTCCACTTCAACTTAAAGAATAAATTCTACGGGAGCTAACAGAAAATTAGAGCGATACATATTACGTAATGGCTGAATTCCTTTATAATATTATGAGTGAGTTATATGACTATTAAAATTTGAAGTTTTAAAATATTTTAATGAAGAAGCAATTAAAATGGGAGTTCCATAAAATATTTAATTATTGAAATTTTAACGTGCATTAAGATTGGCGAACCGGCTGGTCGCCATAGGCGGCTAGATATCAATAAAAAAAATGAAAAGGCGACATTTCATCCATTTATCCTGCAACATTCCTACAACTAAAGTATTTATTAGGAAACAGTATGGTGACAAATATGAAAATCACACCTATACTCTGAATAACAAAAAATCCATTCGAATCGACTATCGGTAGACGTATTATCGAGGTCTAATTAGCAATGAAGAAACAAAGAGTCGACGTTTTATCCGTTTCGCCTGCAGCATTTGAACTGCAGAGATTCTCGCGAATCCGCGCACCTTGAGAACACACTCCTCCGAGAAAGATCATCTATCACCGACATAAAACGAGCATCTATCACTTTCATGAACCCTTACAATCTTCCCAATCAACTAGGAATAAATCCACCCCCCACCCCAGCAGTTATAGAGAGAAATCTCTCCTTTCCAGAAGACACATATATGTAGTAATTAGACACGCAGGCAAACCTACGAGATATCCTCATCGATATATAAACATCATGCCTCGCGAGATCCTGACTCTAATTGGTTGCTTTCTACGCTTCTAATCGTCTGCTCACCCCTCCCCTCGCCCCAGGATGATGGATGACCACGTGAGTCATCCCTCCTCCGAGCATCCCTCCGGAGGCCCAAGAGCAAAGGAGGAAGATACTCATCCTCATTAGAGCAACGAATGTGTCTTGATGAATTGTCCAGCCGCCTTGTCACAGCGATGGTAATTGAAAGTTCCAGGGTGGTTGGAGTGTCATTGGATGGAAGAAGGTGCTGCTGCTGCCTCCCTCTTAGATATCGTCTGGTGGTGTGGAAAAGGGGATTGTGGTCCGAGGGTGTTAAGTCGGCTATGATTACGTGTTGCGTCGAAGCCCGACCGAAATTGCAGCGGTGAATGAAAGTTGGTAATGAAATAAGCCCGAGGTGGTGTGTTGTGCATTGTGGGTTTTCTTCCTGGATGAGAATGAAAGACGTTAATCTGGGGGAGGAGGAGGAAAGGGCCGTAAAAGGAAAATTAAATTTTGACTTCGATGTCGTTTACAGCAGGATAATATCTTAAATTAAAATGTCATTAAAGTAAAATGCAGAATTGTAATATTACGAATCATAGTTTTGTCTTTTCGAATATTTAAAAATCATTAGATTTCACTTTCCGGTATAAGAAAATGTTTTACAGTTTCCCCCCTTAATCAAATTTTACTGCTTCATGATAAACAGTTTAAAAAACTCATTTCATTTTTAAGTTTTTACCTTCGTATTAATGATACCAGCTGACTATTTTTTATAAATCATTAACTTGTTTGTCATACTGCGGCAAATAATAGTCCTTGCGCTTTATATCTCTAACAAATCAAACTCATCATCTATAAAATCAATTGAATTATTTTAAAAAAATCAGTTCTCCAATCTCAAGTACTGTTCGAATTTCGCCAATTTTTAATTGTATACTAATATATAAAAACTCATGACAAATAGTTATGCCATTTATAGTCCCTTGTCCCTTATAGACCCTTGTCCATTCTCGAAAACATTATTTCATTGTATGCCCTATATGTGCAAAACGTTAACAGAATCATTCAACCATAAATACTGTGCCGATTTCTCTCATTTTTATTTCATATCAAACATCATATGCCTTAGATAAATTGCCTTAACCATACTTTCCAGTAGTTTCAAGAAATATCGCTTGATAAATGTTTAAAAGAACATGTAGCCTCAACAAATGAATCATTTTCCCCAGTTTTATTCGCCATTTGCAAACATATCTATCACATCAGAATGCTCTGTTTATTGTGAAAGTATAATTTAATGCTTTCTATTATTAAGATGAGATGTAATACATCCAAGTTGATTAAATTAATACTTTTAATATGGTAACTTAATAAATGGTCGCCGAAGGTGGCTAGTAACTTTTTTATTTTATTTTCTTTTTCTTGTATATGAAGTACGCAAAACGAAAATATTGTAATTAACAAACAAACAAAAAAAAATTGAATTCGAGATTTTGAAAAATCTCTATATTTCAGTCCCACCCCCCACCCCCGAAGTCGAAAAAAATGTTTTAGGAATTGCCTGTTTGTCTATAACCACGATAATTCAAAAATGCTTTGAGCAAGATAAATGAAATTTGACAAATAGGCGTCATAACAAATTTGTAGATTTCTCTCAAATTTTGAATGAAATTTGTGCAAAGGAATTCTGTTAGTCCAAGTACAAATGAACTCGGTAGCCACAAAACCTAAAGAGATATATAGATAAAATTTGGTACACTGGTTTAGAATCTAAAATATAGATCTATATCAAATTTGGAGCCAAATCTGTCCGTCTGTCAACTGACACTTTCGCATGCACTTAAACACAATAGCATAAATAAATAAAATTTATTTGTTATTGCGGATAATTTATTAGTAATTTAAATAAATTATCTTCTAATTGTGATTGTATTTCTTAGTGAAATTTTGGTTTAAATGTGTCAGAAAAGAGCTGACTATCCAGAAATACGTATTCGATTTCCTGGTATTTGTGTAATAAGCACATGCCAGAGATTAATCGTCAAAAATTGCAATCTAAATTCAGTAGAAATATTAGATTTGCGCCTAAGTTCTATTATTTCGTAAGTATCGTTTCGCCATGGTCCCCAATTTTATATGTATGAAAGTACACCCACTAGTTAAAATTGAACTTGTTCTTATTTTTTAAGTGAAGTTAACCTCTTGACCCAGGAATTTAAATAATCACGTAATTAGAGGACACGTCCTATTTAGAATTCTTATTGTTATTTCAGTCCGAATAAGCGCAGAAAGGAAACTTGAGGTACTTAAGTATGTCTGAGTTTTTTTTCTCTATTAATTTAATTGCTGCTTTGACTTAATTACACATTTTAAAATCAAATTTTCTATAATTTAATCACTATTCAGGTAATGTCTCTGAGTAAAAAAGGATGTAATATACAGGGTGGTCGCAAAATTTTCCTGATTACAAAATTTGTTATAAAAAGCTATTATAATTTGACGTATGATGATAGTGTAAAGATTTTTATAAAGTTTTTAATAAAGCCACTTACGTCAATAAATTTCAGTAAATAAAATCTCATAGAATGCCAAGTAGTATTCTTCATATCTCATAGAATGCCAAGTAGTATTCTTAATATCTCATAGAATGCCAAGTAGTATTCTTAATATCTCATAGAATGCCAAGTAGTATTCTTCATATCTCATAGAATGCCAAGTAGTATTTTTCATATCTCATAGAATGCCAAGTAGTATTCTTCATATCTCATAGAATGCCAAGTAGTATTCTAATTATCGCTAAATATTGTTCAATATTTCGGCTGTCAAACTAGACACAGCATTTTTTTTATCCTAACTTTGAGCGTATCAATATTTTCACTTAATAAAACCACTTAGGTAAGTAAATTTCAATTTGGATTTTCTAACTATCACAAAGAATGTCTAGTTGGTATTCTAATTATCGCTAAATATTGTCCAATATTTCGGCTGTCACACTAAACACAGCAATTTTTTATCCTAATTTTGAGTCAATATTTTCACTTAACAAAGCTATTTAAGTAAGTAAATTTCAGTGTGGACACTCAGATTATTTCATAGAATGCCAAGTAGTATTCTAATTATCGCCAAATATTGTCCAATTTTTTCGGTGTTTTGAATTGTAACGAATGTTTTGAATTGTTATTATAATTCTGAACTTTTTTCATTATAAAGCATATCACCTGTGTCGGCGTCCTTGCACAGGGGGAGCACATCTTCCCCGTAATCTGGGCGTCCCGGGTTCGAATCCTGGTTCGGGCATGGTTGTTCTTCGTCTGTGTTCTATCTGTGAGGTGTGTGAATGTACCGCCTTGTAAAAAGGGGTTGTGCAAGCGAATGTGTGAGTTTCATCTTCATATGAGCTAGAAGTCAGAGTTCTGTCCTCGTGTGCTCAGGGGTCTTTACCCTCAGAAGCTACTGCACCCCCTTTCCGTGTTAAGGCTGACACGACATCATCATCACCTGTGTCATTCCGCCCGTTTCTGACCAAAAATACTGTTGGCAAATTGTATATCAGAGGATCTAATTTTTAGATCTTTAATAAATATATTTGTTATCAAAGAAGCCATTCTTCATCAAAATATCCATAACAATTCCTTGACGTCTTATCGATACAAATTTTGGAACAAGTTAATCATCAAACATGATGGTAGAATTTATATTCATTTCATCTGTAAGTACGGCAAATGTCTCTTTCTTTCTTTCTTTCTTTTTTCCCTCCCCCCTTTTTTTTCTTTCTTCCTTTTTCCTCGCTCGAGACCTTTCCCCCCCTTTCTTTTGACAAATAAATAACTCTATACAAAGGTGAATTAATTATAAACTAATGTGAAAATAATAAGGCACAAAAAAAAATTTTTTTTTAAGTTTAAGCACTACGACCTCCCCCCCTCCCTTACCCTCCAAAAAAAGAAAAGAAAAGAAAAAAAGAGAAACTTTTTATAAGCCAAATAGTTATCTTTCAAACAATGGTACTTTTTAATCAAGTCTAGAGAGTGTAGTACAGCAAGCATTGCCAAGCCTGCTCTTTATTTCTTTCTGTAAATAAATCTACAGTTATATACATACGTGTAAGTGGTTGCTCTCTCCAGATAAAATAAAGCTCTTTTCCGTGAGCTCAGAGCTCTGAATAAAGACTTGTGTGTGTTCTTTTATCTAGGCGGAACCAGGCATGTTGTGAGCGAAATTTAATATCTTTTTCCCGCGTTGCGTTTATCTGGTTTTAGCCATCGGCGCTGCACACACTGCCGTTCCAAACTTGTTTTACGATTTTTCAAGCGGGCTTAAATTGTAGTTATCGTTTATGTTAATCAAGGGTGGGTTCCGAATAGGGCCCGAAATCTTGTAGTGTTTATTTTCATGTGGGAGGGGCCACTTTTTCGAGATGAGTAGGGGGGAGGGAATGTTTCCGACTCGTACAGATTTATGCATTAATCGTATTTCTATTGGAAATATATTTATGTCTTTTGACCTAGATATTCATTTGAGGCTTGTGTCAATGCAGTTTTATTTGTTTTCAATGTAAAATGGAATCGTGTGAAAATTTGTTTTCGTTTATTATTATTATTTAACGAAAGATTCCTTAATAACAGAACCCGTTTAGAAAAAAAATGTTAAGAATGATTTGAAGAAAGTTTGATTAATTTTGAGATTTCAATAAAACAAGCAAAAGATTATATTGTTAAAATGAGTTGAAGGGAAGTGATTATTTGGTACCGGCATTAAGGGGCATTTAAAATATTAAAACGTTTCTAAGTGATTCGTGCATTTTACATCACTTAATACTTTCACTTAATTGAAGATTCAAAATTCAAAATTCTGTAATTCAATGCGAGTGAGAAACGTCACTGTAAGCGAAGGGGTTAATATTTGTATTATGAGAACTCTTGTTGTAATTGAAGAAATTCCTTCCCAATTTTTGGACAGTAAAGGATTTCCAGTTATGCAAACTTAGCAGCTCCCTAAGGCCTTTAGGCTTAAACGGGGAGATTGAAGGCAGACTGGTTAAAAATATTTGATTTGTGGCTAAATAAATAAATTTATTTTAAAAATACAAATTCTGTGAACTATAAAATTATTACAATTATGTTTACACTGGCTTATTAAAATCTTAATTAAATAAATCAAAGTACAATTAATTACATTTTATAATATATTGGAGTATTAATTTTCTTTTAATTAATTATGTTGTACTCCATATGATATCACCGGTAAAATAATAATTTTTAATTTTATAATGTCTGTAAATAAAATATACATTTTTACAAGTTAACCAAATATTTAGACAAAACAAGTTATTAATTATTTAAATTAAAAAATCTTTGAAATGTGCAACTAAATTGAAAAATTAATGAAAGAAGGTCCTTAAGATGTACTGCATGGGGACGGAAAATATCTAAATTCGTCACTGCTTCTGCATAAAATCTTAAAAAAATTTATATATATGTTACCGTTAAAGTATATAATGCAGTTATTTCATAGAATACCTAGTTATTCCATGAAATAACTGATCGTGTCCGTTAAAGTGTGTAATATGTTATTCATTTGACACTTTAACTAGTTATTCTATGAAATAACTATTTATTCTATAAATTAACTAATGAGAGACAGTTAAAGTGCAAAATAAACAATTTATCTAAAATGAAATTAAACTAATGATAGACAATTAAAATGAAAAAGAAGCAATTTATCTAATTTATGCAGCGTATAAATGGTATTTATGGAAACGTAACATAAAATCAGTTGTTACAACAAGGATTACTAAAATGATTCTTGGAATTACAAAGAACATTATTTCTAAAACAAAAACATTTTTTATTTCTAAAACAAACAAACAAAAACATAAATGCAGTAGGGGTGGAAGGTAAATGTATTTGTCGTGCAAGATATATGATATAGATTATTTTACACTTTAACGGGATGCAGATCGTTATTCTATGAAATAACTAGTTAAACCATGAAATACAAGAAAGTTTTACACTTTAACGGACACGATCAGTTATTTCATGGAATAACTAGGTATTCTATAAAATAAAGGATTTCATACTTTAACGGTAACATATATAATTTTATCAATTTTCAAATCGTTATTTATGATATTATTTCACATCTGTTGTAGCATTTTCGTCATGAAATTATAAATTAATTTTGTAGAACTTTAATTGTCTTTTAGTGCATTTTTGCAATAAGTCCCCTAATTTGTTCTACATATATTCTTGTTCGCCTTCATTTTAACACGCAGCTTACAAAAAGTACAAGAAGGGGAGGGGGGAAGAAAGAAAGAAAGAAAAGACGCATCTTTGTCAAAGATGTGACATGGAATCTCGTATAATGAAATTTGCTTTTAAAACAAATCGTTGCCATCAAAAAATGAAAGACCAAATAATTATAAATTGAAAAATGTAATGTTCACTTTTTGCCAGTTGCTTAAGACTAAATAAATTTACTTATTTATTGTCTTATTTTAGTATGTAATTAAAACTCATAGCATTAAAAGTCAGTTGTTTATGAAAGAAAATCATAACGATAAATAAATCTTTTTATTTATTTTTTGCATTTTTGTTTTTCAATGCTCAGACGATTTTATTTCCATTCAAATGCTAAAATCATTTCTTAAACTGATGAGGGGAAAAAAATCGTCAGATTATCTGAACGTTTTTCTTTATTTATCAAAAGAATACCTGCTATTTTGACAAGTCACGTTGCTTTTGAAAAATTCGTCAATTCATCTGAGCGATTTTCTTCTTTGTGCATTTTGCGTCTGTCACTGTTTGAGTTTTCGTTTGTGACTTTTTAAAAGTGATAACATTATAAAGCGGTCGATAAAAGCAAATGGCTTGCAGCAAATGTGTATTCTCGTCATCGCTCAACTTTTTTTATTTAATAGAGAAATTCATTATCAGAGTAAGGCGTTGGCCTTTCCTAGATAAATACTCTTCTTGAAAAAATTTTTTTTAATCAAATGTCAGTAGATTGGCGGTTGTCTCATTTCTGTTCCTCCATTTGACTTTCATTTTAACATACACTAGAGACGAGATATCTCGTTTTCCAGGCGGAATTTGTTTTAGAATTTGTCTGATATGCCAGTTTAGATAAGATGTAAGCTAGCTATAGATGTCTGCAGAATACGTTCTCTTTTTTTTTTACTTATATACCGTCTTGAACAAGCAAATTTTTTCTGGCGTTTGTATCTAATTGTGTATTGTAGACTATGTGTTTACCTAGTAATTTCTCAACCTGCAAGTTAGGACTTTTACTTAACTTTCATTTTAACCTATATTAGCAATGAAATTTCTCGTTTTTCAGGAATATTCATTGCTTAGAAGTTGACATTCATACCAGTTTAGATAAGTTTAACTTCTTAATAGATGTTTGCAAAATGTTTTCTTTCTTTCTTAATTTTTTTTTTTTTTTTTTCTTTTTTTCTTTACATATAAATTGTCATGAATCGGCAAAATTACGGTTAGTTCTTTTTGAATTTTGCATCTAATTCTTAAATATACAAAAAAAAAAAAAAATGAATACTTATAGAGTAGGGGTGTTAGGGGGAGGGCAAGGAATGATGATTGAATGAATGTCAGAAATAATCTGACAAAACTAATCGCAAATCTAATTATTCATGTATGTATCAAATAAAGATATAATCGATTATTTAAATGCATGACGCAGCATCCTTGGAAATAAGGTAAATACATAATCAAAGCAAAAGGTATTTTAATAATTATTTCCTAAAATGCAAGAATTTATTTTAAGGATGATACGATTAAAATACATAAAAATTTACATTTCAAATATTAAAAATATATTAAATTTTTTTTTTCCTATCTAAGCTTTTTGTCCATATTATAGCTATCATATTCATTTGCACTTGGATGTACAGACAGATGGACTTATTATGAATAATTTTGTTCAAAATGTGGTAAATTGACACTGGAATTACTCGAACAAGCTGGGTGTGTAACTTCTCAGTGATTTTTTTTTTAACTGACCTCCAATTCGAACGCCCTCAAATTTTGACAGAATGTAATTTGTTAAGGTTCGCGCCTCGCATCTCTGTCGATTCGAATTTCGGAACGCCGAAATTATTTCGAGTCCATTCCGAATCCATCGCCCCTCGTTAATAGCAGCCATTTCATCAATCTGCGGTTTCAGGGAGATATTCATCACCAAGAAATGCACCGCCTTCTCGCTTTATGGAAATGGACAATGATTTGATGGGGTATCAGCTCCAAGATCTCTTGACCTGGATGGACTTAATCAAATCCTGTAATAAGCCCGGCATTCTGCCCACCCCGAGATAGATCCCTTCTGCTTCTGCAAACTAATCTGGGCTCTTCTGCGAATATTAGATACCTTCTCGCGATATTGGATCTCTTGGCTTGGCCATAATGTGTCATTTAATCGGCGTGCGCTCTATTGGTGACTAATTGCGACCAGAGAAATTGCACACAGGTATCCCCTCCCCGCCGTGCGAATCAATAGTCTTGAACCATTACCGGGACCAATCTCTGTGCTCCAGTGGGAGACTGTGCGGCCCTTTGATAAAGTCTTCCACGGTCTGTAGAGGATCCACCCATTGTGGTGTTGCGACATGGATTGGTGGAGTATGTGCTTGGTCTGTTTACCTCGTTTTGCTGTGTCATTGTTTCCTTCAGTTAGTTTTAGTACAATTGTATTAAATCAGATATATACTAAGTCCAAAAGTTCATAAATGTTTACATGATCTGAAATATAGTAAATCTGCGATTTAATATGTCACACATTTATTAAAAACCAACTTTTTTATTTTATTTTTGGATCTGAACCCTACAATGCATCGTGTACTGTTCGTCAACGGATTCTGAGACGACCACATTTCGACGATTCCATCTCATAAAGGGGTGAGACGCCGAACGATGAGGGCATTTCCAGTATTCACCTTTGACCTTGGATTTCACCCATTAGATATTTTTTAATTCATTTTTTTTCCACGTGTTTGTGAGTGTTGTGTCGTTTCTGACCGCATTTTAACTCAAAATTTCGTATTGATATGGCTAGCTCAAGTGGTAAGAAAGCCTTCAGGATTGGTACAAAGAAAATTTTATATAATATCATTAAATGCTGTGACCAAGAAGCAGAAAACGGGGAATTATTCATTCCTATCCTATTTAAAATATATGAAATATCATACATTTTTAAAATAATATTTATAATATTTTTAAGACGATCTATATTTACAGCAATCCCTTAAATGAAAATAAAATGTTTTAAATAGAATAAACTCACGATTATCTATTGTTTTTAGTCTTAAAATATCGCCAAAAAAATTCAAAATAAAAAAAGAAGCATTTTAATATAAAAAAAGATCGTTATTATTTTGTAAAAAAATAATTACCAAATTTTAAGAACGAGAATTTTTTATTTATTCTTCATAATTTAATGTTTATGTCCTTTACATTAAATAAAAATTGCTCTGAAATATTTTACTGTGCATTAGTACCTTTAAATTATCTGTAATGTTTACGTCTCATAAAACCGCGAGTCTTCATTGTTAAATGTAAACATCTCCTTTCATCTTTTCCTCTCACTCCTATTTTGACGAAGTAAACCCATCCTAATGGTAACATATCATTTTGATAATCGTTTATTTCACTTTCATGTTCTGTATTATAAGATATAAAATATAATTTAAATCTAGTTATCGGAGATTTTAAGGAAATTTTGTCATTTTATAAAAAAAAAAGAAAAAGAAAACATTTCTGTTATCTCAATGAATGTTTATTTTAATGTATATTTATATATAAATGAATAAGCAATAAATTGAAACCAAATACAAACATAAGAAAGCGCCACCTGGTGTACAAGAACAAACTACCACAATCTCATAATAAATGTTGCATAATTAAATGAGGAGGAATTACAATCTTGGAATATGATTTCGCTTTTTCTTAACAGTTGCTTATCCGCTCTTAGTTATTTACATCGGATGATTTTTTTTGCTATATTCAAAATAGAAAATATTTTTAAATATATTTTTCTCTAAAGTGAATTTTCTTTGATTAATATTTACTTTCCCACAAAATATAAAATTATCTTAATTTCTCAACAATTTATTATTATCATCTTTAGCAAAATTCATTATGTATGTAATGTACAATCAATAACAACAACAAAAAATCATAAATGTGATGAAATGTATAGAAAAATGGAAAAACTGTTGCTCTTCATGCTGCACCATGCATTGAAATCTAAAAATAAATTTGACATCTTGGTTTCTTCTCTAGCACTTTTTTTGTTTTCTTCTCCAAGCCTTAACAAAACATGGTAACGAATGACGAATGATATATCGCAGAAGAAATGACATGGGTTTAGAGGTCAGGACTTCTCTTAAATATTTTCCAAGCAAAGAAGTTGGCGCCATTTTTTTTTTCCCTGCTTCTTTTTACTTTTTGTGTGCGAAATATACACAGTGAAGACTGTAATTGCCAAAAAAATAGAAAGAAAAGAAAAGTTTCGAAATTTTGAGGAGTCTCTTTAGATCTCCCTGCGAACGATTTTTTTAAAAATTATATTTTTGTGTTTGTTGACCGTTTGTCATTATGTGAACAAGCTAATTCAATAATGAAATGAACTAAGAGATCTTAGCCTGTGATCAATACATAAGCTAAGTCGATTTGTTTCAATATTTTTTTGAAAATCATCTACTAGGAGATGATTTGTCCGTATATATATGAACTTGGTAATTAAAAAAAAAAAATCCCTCTCGGCAAGCTGAAAGGCAAAAGGTAGATTCCTTTTCATCTAAGTTAATATTTCATGCACTAATTTCTGTAAAAATTAGTGCTTGAAAATTACTTTTTAGCCCCTAATTTCTAAGATATTGCAGTTATCAAAAAATTTGAAGTACAAAAATTGTCTGCCTTAATATGGCGTTAATTTGGCTAAATTGATTCATTTTTCTATCTTCAATATTAAGAAAATTATATCGAAGTGAAAAATTCAACCCACCACCACCATTTCTATTCCTATAAGCTAGATGGCCCATTTACGAACTCATCCGAGGTTTCTACCTTTCTAACAACATATTCCAAGCCGGTTAAAATTTATAATATAAACTTTTGAACGAAACTTGTCTTTGGGTTCTAGGGACCGATATCGGTGAAGATTTGCAGAAATTTTCCTAAAGTCATGCCATGAGAACCATTGCAATAGGTAGTTTTCCTATAGGAAGCTACCTAAAAATACAATGGCGGGAATAATATGAATAAAATTTCGTCTATGAATTTTATATTAAAGTACTATATTTGAATGAAATTTTTGATCAAATCCGGTGAATAAAAAGTAGAATGTAAACACATCAGTCTAGAATGTAAACTCCTTATTCTCCCATCTGATTGAAACCAAAATTTATAGGATCTCATTCGGAATTTCATTGATTTTAACATTTATGAGTTATTTCATTCATTTATTATGAGTTATTCATTATGAGTTACATTTATGAGTTATTTCGTTCATATGCATTACAGATGATCAACCCTTTGACAGATTTGGTTCAAAATTTGGTAAGAATCTGCCTGTGCCTGGTGAAAATTAGATAAGAACCTGTGTACCAAATGTTATGTGTCTAGTTCTTTGTGTTTTGTAGTTACCAGGTGCACTTTTAATCGAACTCCCAGACTGACTTCTTCTGAATGAAATTCGTTCAAAAATTCGATAGATATATAAAAATTTGGTTTTAAGGCCTTGTATCAAATTTTATATTTCTAGTTAGCTCAGTGCTATATATTTTTTTTATTTTATTTTATTTATTTATTTATTTATTTATTTTTTTGCATTATCATTTTTACGGTCAGAGGGACAGACTTAACCAGTTAACTGTTTTTGAGTATACTCGTCTTGGAGCATTTTGTGTTATGACGAGTTTATTCAATGACAATGGACCGCGGTGGCCTGGTGGTAAGGTCTCAGCTTCGGAACCGGAGGGTTTCAGGTTCGAGACCCGATTCCACCGAAGAACCGTCGTGTAAGGGGGTCTGTTGCACGTTAAATCCACCCTGACCAAACGTCCTCCCGCTGGTGTGGTGTGGTGTGGAGAGGGGGGTGCCAGCTCAGGTGTCGTGCTCGTCATCTGACCTTGGTTCAAAATGACGAGGTCTGTCCCAAAATAGTCCTAGTGTTGCTTCAAACGGGACGTTAATATAACTAAACTAAACTAAATTATTCAATGACAATTATTATATTTATATGATAATTGTTTATTTATTTATAATTAACTATTTATTATATTTATATAGTATATATAGGTTTATGACAATTTTGATACATATTTTTCCTAAGTGGTAGAAACAATTAACTGGCTAACGCCAAAAAATGTGTTTTTTTGGACTCGGTGAGATCTAAAACGTGGAGATACATCAAAGAAGATTCGAATTGTTTGATGATTACTATACTTTCTCTATATTACGTATACAAGAAAGAAAGAATTCCATTTTTCATTTATTTGAATTATTGCTTTTACATACACGAAAATAACCAGCCGTCAGACAGTTAAACCTTTTGACAGATTTGGCTTAAAATTTTATAGTTATCTACGTTTTAGATACTTAGCTTATGTTCCAAATTTTATCTATATTTCGTACTAGCTTTTACCCGCTATTTCGTACGCGTGGAAATAGATTGGAATTTAATGCATCAATGGCTTTATCTTTTGTTATTCTTGCGCATGCGTGAATTTTCAACGCCAATTGGGGCAACACAAATGTATGAATTTTCCACGCCAGTCGGGGTAACGCAATATAGATTATAAATTTTTAATTTCCTTTATTCTGTTTTATTTTAATTCAAAAGTACTTCAGAATGAATCCGAAAGATCGATTCATTAACAATGTTTCATTTTAAATGTATCGAACACTAAGAAAATAAACAGAATCGTTTGGAATAATAGTAAAAATTATGTTAAGCCTAATCTCATTGGCGTGGGGAAAAAAAAAAAAAAAAAAAAAAAAACTCTGAAGCCTTACTCATTTGGCGATTTTTGGCGGGAAAGTTAGTTTTTAATTAATAAACAATTAACCACTCAATTAAACGGAATAAATAGTAGCCTATGTTCTGTTCCAGGCTATAATCTATCTCTCAGCTACATTTCATCCAATTCTGTTCCGCCGTTCTGGCGTGATTGACTAACAAACATCCATCCATCCAAACTTTCACATTTATAATAGTAGTATAAATACAGGAAAGTAAAAAAAAAAAAATTAAAAATTAAGAAACGCTGTTTTACATCATCAGGAGCAAAACGAAGCCCCATTTCATCTGATAAAGGATTCATCAAAAGATTTCCAAATCATACACGCTCTTGGGAATACATCTATATCTGCAGATTACTTCCTACCATGTTTGATAAGTATTAATCCTTTTAAAACGAATGAATTCGGGTGATAAATAATTTTAATTTACTGATTCTAGGAACACTGCGGATCTTCTGATGCCATACGACCTTTGGAGTTTTCAAACATGATGAATTGTTACTACTATCTATGTTGAGAATGATCGCCCTGGGGAGTAATTAATTTTCTAAATTTCAGATCTACTAGTGTTCGAAATTATTTCGTTCGAATCATCTTTCGGGTTAGCCATCTGTTCGATGTACTGCTGGACTTGACGAGAATAGGGTTCGTGTCTATCTGATTAAGAAATTGCCGTTTTTAAAGCGTATGCTTATTCCAAATATATATTTATTTCATTTTCGGACTTGGAACTGATATTTATTCGTAGATTAAAACCAGCGATATGTGAAAAATGTAAACTTACTTGTTGGAGTGACCTCATCTACTAGACCTGATGTACTAAAAGTAAGTAGAAGCTGTTTTAAAATTTGTGTTTTTGCCATAGAGTTTCTGATGAATTCTCCATTAAGTTCTCCTCTTCAGTGTAAATGCTGAGTGAATTACGATAGGAGCTCTAAAATTTCGTAATCTTGTGAGTAATAATAAAAGAGACAGACAGACAGACACATTTTAGCGGATTACAGCGTTTTTGAAATCGAATTTCATCATTCTTGAGATCGATTACTTTTATTCTAAGTAATAGTTTCTGCAATATTTTTAATGTCTAAAGCGCTTTTGGTACATAAATTTGTTCGTTTTACTGTTTAATTAATCGTACTGATTTTACTTCTCGGTATTTATGTTTGGCACAGTTCATTTTTTTTTTTAATTCGTGGATTGTTTTTGTTTTTTTAATGCAAACTGCTTGACGAAATTTGAAGAAAATATGCTTTGGAGGATAGATATATTAAAAATGTAGGCTCACTAAGTGCAAAATTTGGCTAAATAAAAAGTAAACATTTTTTTTTTTAATCACAAGATCTTTCGAAAATATTGTTGAAAAAAAAAAGATTAGGCTGAAAGATGTTGTCTTATATTTTTTTTTTTTTTTAACTTGATATTATACACAAGAAACAAGAAAGTGGATTTATAATACTGCAAAAGGCAATATGCAGTTTTAAATAGGCTGCCCTTATAATGAAGAGGTTTATATATATATATATATATATATATATATATATGTAATGATATTTTAAACTCTTAATTTCAATTTAATTAATTTCCAAGATTTTATCTTAAGTTAGCCCATAGTAACTTCATTCTAAAATATTCTCTTATTTCGTGATACAATTCCACTTTCTCTACTTAATTAATTCAAGAGAAGCTTTATAAAATTGCTTAGTCAGCTAGACGCCGATACTTTCACGCGCTGGGCGTGAAGGGGTAAAAATGTCCAGTAAGCACATTCTTCTTAAAAGATCCCTGTGTTTTCCCTTACATGTGATTGACATGCGTCAGAAATCCCTATCAGAATTTTAATAATATATTAGCACAATGAAGAAATATTTTCCCTATCAAAATCTAAGGTTATATAAGGCGAGGGATAATTTATTTCGGCCCTTTTTCCCCACTTCGGCTTTTTGTACTGCGCTGTGGCGGACGTCTTGTCCGCGTGTCTGCTTGTAAATAATTATGCTTTTCCGATGGATTAAAAAGAATTTAAAAAGATAAAAAGTATCTTCACTGTCTTCAAACTGCATTCTGCTTCACATAAAATAATATTACACACACACACACACACACACACACACACACACACACACACACACACACACACACACACACATATATATATATATATATATATATATATGCAAACTGTTTGAGCTATAATGATGAAATTTGAAGAAAAGGTGCTTTGTAGTAGATATGTGCATTTAGGTGCTCTAAGTGCAAGATTAAACGAAGTGAAAATTAAACCCTCATTGGATTTGGCTCAAAATTTGACAGATGTCTTCACTATAGATGTTAAATATGTGTACCGAATTTTATCTATCTAGCTGTCTTCGTTTTGCAGTTATCATGTTAACTTATATTCGAACAGTTGGACAGACGGACTTCCTCTCGACATATTTTACTGAAAATTTGATAGAGATCTGCAAATTTAATGAAGACCATATACCGAATTTCAGCTATCGAGCTCAAAATGTTTTTGAGTTATCTTTGTTACACTGATGGACATTTTCAAAAAATGTATTTTTCGACCTTAGGTAGGTCTAAAACATGGAGATTCTCCAAAATCTCGAATTCGAATTTTTTAACGATTACTGCACTTTTTGTATACTGCTTATGCGAGAAAAAAAAAACATATGTTCACAAATTTAATAAAATATTAATATAAATAAATTAGTAATTGTTAAAAGGGCGCTAAAATGTGAAATTAAATTGACCATCTTATTAAAAGAGGAGGCTTTCTAGGATCACAAAAGAACATTACGCTGTCTAGGACCACAAAATACTTAAATCCGCCACTGATCATGGCTCTTCAATCAATTTATAAATATGAATGGGTTGTCTTTTAGAATAATATTTTATGAAGCCAACTAAAGCTATTGAATTTCAGAGTCCACTTTCCAGAAAAACCCTCCCAGTTTTATTAGACAAGAAAAGAATACAATTGTCCGGTTTATAACTGTCATTCAGGAAGAGGAGGTTTCAACATCGGTAATTAATTCCAGATTATTACACTTCCCATAAAATTATGAATGGACCATTCTTGAGTTTGAATGCATGCATGTTCTTGTAAATGCTCATTGACAGAATGCTCCACGCCCTTTGTAAAAGAGAATACATCTTTCTTTATAATATATACATTTTATTAGCAAACTGCAGTCCGTGTATATTTTTCTCTAGTTTTAAGATATCGAAATCGATGTCCCCATTTTTACTTTCTCATAGGTAAAATCCTAGATGGGCCCACCACTTGGCGACTTATTTGAAATCTCGCCAAGTTGACTACTACATAATTGAATATTTGTTATTATTATTATATTTCAATTAAAAAACGATACTTGAAGGCCAGAAATAATAATAAATATAATAAAAAATAAATAAAATAAATAAATAATAATAAAATAAAATAATAAATAAATAAAAATAAATGTAATAAAAAATAAAATAAAAATGAATAAAAATAAAATAAATATAATAAAAATAAAATAATAAATGAATAAAAATAAAATAAATATAATAAAAATAAAATAAATATAATAAAAATAAAATAAATGAAATAAAAATTTTAAAAAATCCGTCTAGGATGCCACATTGGCGACGTTATCGCCACTCGTTTGGCGAGAATTCAAAAAGACGCCAAGAGGTGGGTTGTGCTAGGATCCACCCTTCTCGTATACTTAGTATACAGAACGTATAATTATCGTCCAAAAATTCGAACTCGGGATTTTGTCAAATCTTTACGTTTTAGATCTCCCATAGTGCGAAAAAACACATTTTTGGAAAATGTCCGTCTGTCTGTGATACAAAAACGCTTTGAACTACTTGGATGAAATTTGGTATACGGTCTTTATACCAAATTTACAGATTTCTATCACATTTTGAGTAAAATTTGTTCAAAGACGTCCGGCTGTTCGAATATAAATTAATACGATAGCTATAAAACGAAGAGAGCTAGGTAAATGAAATTCTGTACACAGATTAAACATCTATAATGTAGACAGCCAAATTGAGCCAATTCCACAGATAGGTTGACTGGCCGTTGGTCTATACTTTCAGAAAAAAGCAAATGCAAAATTGCAATTTGGAATTGCAACGCAAAATGCAATGACTTAAATATATCAAATTTGGTATAGGATTTTGTGAGTACAAGTGCAGTTTTGACAAATTACTACGCTTGCAAATTAAATAGTATGTATACGAAATAAAAGTGAAAAGGAAAATTTTTCTTCGTTGTTAATGCCAAAAGAAAGCAATTTTTTAAAAATAATATAAACATTGGCAAAAGCACGCGACTAAGTAATTTGCGAGAATAATGAAACTAGTTTGAATTTTGTCATAATAATGGTTACAGATTGCACATAATATGAAATTTCAAAAAAATTATTATAATAAGGCAAAAAAAATTTTAAAAAAATGCACGGAGATGGAATTTTTGTGCAATTACTATATCATTAAAAAAGATAATTTTTTAAGACTGTTTTAAAATTATTTTTGTGGAAGAATATTTTAAGAAATAACAGAAGAAAAATAAAATAGTTACAGATTGCGCATCGTATTAAATTTCAAATAATTATTAAAATAAGGTAAATAAAATATACTAGGGTGACTTTTCCGTACAATGGCGGTATCTTTCAGAAGATACGTTTTGAGTTTAAGAGAGTTTTAAAATTATTATTATTATTATTTTGGAAGAATATTTTAAGAAAGCACAGTTGAAAAACACCACAAACTTTCTTCATTTTTAATTAACTTTTGTAGTTTAGAAAAGTTTCCAGTGAGTTTTCTCTTGTCTTGAAGAAAACGTGAGCCAAATGTCTCAGATCAGACAAAAATTGCCTATATGTATGAAAGACATGCAACCTCTGGACCTTCACGAGAAATCATATTTTATCTAAAATTTTTATTTCTGTACTTAAAGAGGTATCCAACCATTTACTATCTGTACATTAATAGTTTTTTTATAAAAAGAAAAATACTTGACGAAGTGAGCTGTTTCTTAATGCCCCCACATTCTGTTACAACTCAAACATGGCAATTAAATTTTAATTCTATACACTTTACATAAAATAATGAACTAAAATCTCTCTAAAAACTACACAGTGGCATTAAAAGATTAATCCATCTTGCAGACGATAAAAGAATTAACCTTTCAGTGGATTCTTTTCGGTGTTCTTGAATTCTTAGGCAGCGATGATTCAAACATGGCGGCTGCATCTCTTCAGTTTCCACCGTGCTGTGCAGTCAGTCCTAGGACGTCATTCGTAAGCGTTGAGTAATGGGGTCGTTTAATGGAATTGCATTAGATCTTACCCCGACGCGCCTATTTGACGTTGGATTTACTTTTCGGTGAAATGTTTCACATGTGCTCTTGCTTCGTGCTAAACCAGTTCATTATCTCTCTTTTAGTGCCTTTTATTTTCTTGCTGTTAATTGAGTCTCGGGGAATTGCACAAGATGCATTCATCAAAAGTTGGCTGTCTGATTTAAATTGGCTTGGCGATAATTCCGTGGTGACTTTTGGTGTAAAAATAATGCAAGGCCAAATAAGAGTGTTATACCTTTTGTAGCCTAACGGTGTTGTACGTCTAAAATATGATAAACATTAAAACATTTTATTTAATTTTGTTTGGAATTGCTTTTTTCGGAATACTATATTGCTTAGCCAAATTTTGATGAATATCTTTTAACTGATTTAAATAAATGTGCCGATTATTTTCTGAGGTTTGGTGTAAAAAAAATAAGCTGCTAAAACTAAAAAGGTTGCCAATGGTGGATTTAAGTGGTTTGTAGTAATGGGCAGTGCACTTTATGAAGCTCCTCTTTTAATTAAATGGTGGGTTTAGTTTTGTATTTCAACAAATTTTTAATAAATTTTTATATTGTATTGATTTTGACAATATATATATTTTTTAATTTCATTATTTATCTATTGTAACACCAGATTGCTTGGTATATATGTTTGGACACAGAGTTATCGAAACATAGCTTTTATGAATATTCTAATAACTAAGCGAACGTATGAAATATGCAAAAACCTATTCAATTATACTTGACAAAGTTTTAATATTATCTTAGTGTATTTTCATTAAAAGAATTAGTATTTTTTTGAATCGACATATTGCAGTTCCTACTCAGCCTAGGCGACTACCTAATTGGAAATCCACCATTAGGTGTTATACTTCTTAAAGCCTCTTTTGACATTCCAAAAACCGATTAGCGATAAACAGTGTGTGATTATCTTTATCAGCAAACAGTAATAACTTAATTTTTGTGATTCTTTCGAAATAGATTTTTTTTTCTTTCGCTTTTACATTCTCTTATACATAGAAAAAAAAGAGAGAGGGGAAAAGAAAAAAAAAAGATTTCTTACCATTTTTTTTTCCTGTCATTTATTTCCTTTTCTATTATGTACTTTAACTAGTTCTCTCAAACATTCAATATAATTTATTATTATTATTATGGAATATAAAATCCAAAAATTATTAAATCTGAAGATATTTTATTTCATTTTATCGAAAATATTTATTTGCTGTTGCCCATTTTGAGATGCGAAATCCTCTATACTTTTACGCATTTGACAATCAGCTTTTATTTCATTAAAAGAGGGTTTAAAGATAGAATAGAAAATATTTACGCTTCTAACAACGGCAAAGCACTCTTCTTAATGACCACTGTGAAGAGTAGAATCTTCCAAATGTGGTAGTCTCAAATTTCTGATATGAACAGTTATTTGATTCCTTTTAATTATTAAACTTATCACTAATTTTTAAAAAAATCATTCAAAAAATTAAGATTGTGGATATAATGCAAGTACGTTAAGATTCAAAATCTACGAATTATTTTGCTTTTCATTTTGCATATTGATTTGTTTGAGTTCATTTCTGTTGAATTATAAACGACAAGTGTGCCTCTTAAGTTAATTTTAAAAAGGCAACATATGAAACAAAGAGATTTTAATTAATATGAAACCTTAAACGAGTAATTTAGTGACTTTAGCTCACACCAAGAAGCTATCAAAAAGCGTCTACATATATAATAAATTACTTAAATCTGCTTTATTCTGGTTCTAATTTTTACTTTCTCGTATACGTATTATAGAGAAAGTATAGTAATAGTCAAAAAAATCGAGCTCCAGATTTAACGGATCTACACGGTTTAGACCAACCTGAGTTCGAAAAACACATTTTTAGAAAATGTTCGTCTCTCGGTCTGTGACAAAGATAATTCAAAAAACGATTTGAGCTAGACGGTTAAAATTTGGAACGTGGTCTTTACACCAAACTTACAAATTTCTATTAAATGTTGAGTAAAATATCTTCAGAGGAAATTCGTTCGTCCGGCTGTTCGAATATAATACGATCCGAAGACAGCTAGATAGATAAAATTTGGCACACAGATTTAACATCTGTAGTGTCGACACCTACCAAATTTTGATCCAAATTCAACGACCGGTTAACTGTCCGTCGGTCTGTACTTTCAGAACTAAAAAAAATAATTTTAAACAAACGCGATTTCAAGAACGCAATGAAGAAATATATCAAATTTAGCATGGGACTTTGTGACTACAAGTGCAGTTCTCTGTCTAATTTTTGTTTCAATCATTTGTGAAAAAGGTGTCTAAAACACAAATTCCATTTTCGGATCATAGTAATCGCATGCCAGGGATTAATCGCCAAAAAAGTCGCCAAGAATCACATGATAGATAGATTCTATAGAAATGCTAAATTCACACGAAAAATTAATATTTCATAACTATTGTGCGCCAATGCCATGTAAGGCTTTCTCTGACATGTCATGTTTATTGGAGAGTATGCAGGAAAGTTTTGGGATAAAAAGAAAGTTTTTATTTTGATAACATTTTGTCTGCTTTATTTATATTGCATTTATTACAAAAAAAAAAAACAACCTAAGAATCTCGATTAGTATTGAAAACATTGAATTTTCTTCCACAGAGTATAAAGGCCATTTCCTTTAAATATCGCCAGAAACCCATAAGCCACTCTTCCCGCACTTACTACCTACACGAAGTTCTTCATCTGGCGATTCGATCTCCCATTGTGGGTGTAGCAGTTACTTACCTTTTCTTCCCGTACCCGCCCTGTGCATACAAAAGTACAGGTACCGTGTGTGTGCAAGGGGATTACCTGTCATTAATATTGAGTGAAAGCCCGTATCTTGCCGTCATTTTGATAAGGATGATGTTTTCTGCTGCCCGTACTATTTGCTATCGCCCAGGTCTTATTCCCATAGGATGGGTAACTCATACTTTAGGATAAAAAAGAAGAAACAAATAAAAGACGGTCACGACTTTATCACCGCAGAATTGTATCAACCGAACTTTTTCCACTTGTTATTTGCGGGATATGTATCTACTTTTGAAGAGAGCGATGGTTTGAGAGTAAAGGGTGTATGCAAGATGATGGGAAAGTTCATTGTTTGCTGTGGAAAAATAACGTGATATAGATGTGGTGAATTCGTTTTATTTTCGAGTTCAACTGCTATGGAAATATGTATTGCCTCGCTTTCTATCCAAGTTATTCAGTAATTTTAATCAAGTGATTTAAAAATATTTTTTTCCCATCCAGTAAAAAATTAAATTGGTTGCATATATCTGCAAAATATTTTTATATTAAAATAGCACTCGTGGGTCCTTTTCATGATATTAATTTATTAATATCACATTAAAAATAAATATTTTTAATTGAAAAAAAATGAATAAAATAGAATAAAAAAGAAGGAAATGACGAATCCAGCCTAAAGACTTTATCATGGATCATCCTCCAGCAGGGATTCAAACCAGGAATTTTTTTTTGTAAGGGGTCTGACTTCCCTTAAAGTATTGACCCCTCGTAACCTTTGATAAAGTCTTCAAGGGATCATACCTAGACGAAAGTCAGGCCCATCACAGAAAAAAAATTCCCTGATTTGAATGCCTGCCTGAGGGGGGTGATCCTTGGTAAAAATCTTCAGACCTAATTCATCATTTCCTTTAACTCCATTTTATTTGTTTTTTAAAAATTTAAACTTAATATTTATTTTTAATTTTATTAAGTTTAATTGTGTTTTAGATGTAACAGCAGTGGCGCGCTCTAAATGCAATGTGTTTCCCTTTTAATAGTTTTTGACTCAGGAAATATTTACTTTGTAAATTAGTTTCATAAATATTGCTTTGATTTTATGTTTTTAGTAATATCAAATATGTTTTATAAACTATATTTTATCCCAACAAAAAATACTGTGCTAAAATTATACTTGATTAAAGACCTGGATTATTCTGATTGGTTGCATTTCCAAAGAAGCAAATAAAATCAGCGAAATTAGTCTAGTTATTGATACTTTGTTATGATTTAATTTTGCAACATCTCTTGAAATAAGAAAGAAAAAGACTAAAGAATTATTGGCTCTATATCTGAAGATCACAAACTTTCATATTAAATAAAAATTTTCGATATCATTTCAGTTGGTTATGGCGGGTTGGAACTTTATTGCTGGTTTTCCCCATGAAAGTACAGGTAAAAAATATTTTGTGGACAAGAATTTTTGAGTATTTTAGGGTTCGTTGATTTCCCAAATTATTTTAATAATATAGATAACGATTTCATGCATAAATATGTCTTCAAAGGAAAATAGATAACAGTTACGGAGTTTAGGCTTTAACATCGGCAATTTTGACATATTTGAATCTGTTATATATTTAAATCCTTCATGTTCGGCAATGTGTTTGATTTGTATAACAAATTACTGAATTTTCGATATTTGAAGATATAAGTCAAAATAATTATTAATTTAAAGGACAAAAATCCCTTAGACCCACTCTCAAGTCTCTCATGCATTGGTTATTTTTGTATTGGATTGAAATAATTGTAAAATCCCATGTCCAAAATTTCTGCTAATAATAAAGAAGACTGTGTTTGTGTCCTGTCACTCTGTATGAAGACCATGTGATCTTGAGATACCAATTTTGGCGTAAATATACTTTAGTGAGTAAAAACATCGCCTAAGAGGGATTTCTTTTAAACCTTTAATTAGAATTTTAATGAAATAAAAATTAGGCAATATGTTTACATTTTTTGCGACAACTTCCGAAAATGTTACTCCACAAACTTGTTCCATACCATTTTAAAATTTGTATTTTTAATGATACCAATTTAACTATTGTGTTCAAATTTTCTCTGAATTTTGGTATTTTTTTAAAACATCTTTTTTTTTGCTTAATTTTTAATAATAAATTTAAAGCCTTTGTATTATTTCATCAAATATTTACTTGCATGACTTTCTTTTATTGCTAGAAACAAAGGAAGAAAGATTGTTTAATATCCATAAGAAAGAATATTTTTTTAAGGATATAAGAAAGGAAATTAAAGGATTCCTTTGTTTTTAAAATGAAAGATATTTTTTTTTTCATTAGAAACAAAGGAAGAAAGATTATTTAATATCCATAAGAAAGGATATTTTTTAAGGATATAAGAAAGGAAATTAAAGGATTCCTTTGTTTTTAAAATGAAAGATTTTTTTTTTTCATTAGAAACGAAGGAAGAAAGATTATTTAATATCCATAAGAAAGGATATTTTTTAAGGATATAAGAAAGGAAATTAAAGGATTCCTTTGTTTTTAAAATGAAAGATATATTTTTTTTTCATTAGAAACAAAGGAAGAAAGATTATTTAATATCCATAAGAAAGGATATTTTTTAAGGATATAAGAAAGGAAATTAAAGGATTCCTTTGTTTTTAAAATGAAAGATATTTTTTTTTTTCATTAGAAACAAAGGAAGAAAGATTATTTAATATCCATAAGAAAGGATATTTTTTAAGGATATAAGAAAGGAAATTAAAGGATTCCTTTGTTTTTAAAATGAAAGATTTTTTTTTTCGTTAGAAACAAAGGAAGAAAGATTATTTAATATCCATAAGAAAGGATATTTTTTAAGGATATAAGAAAGGAAATTAAAGGATTCCTTTGTTTTTAAAATGAAAGATATTTTTTTTTCATTAGAAACAAAGGAAGAAAGATTATTTAATATTCATAAGAAAGAATATTTTTTAAAGATATAAGAAAGGAAATTAAAGGATTCCTTTGTTTTTAAAATGAAAGATATTTTTTTTTTCATTAGAAACAAAGGAAGAAAGATTATTTAATATCCTTAAGAAAGAATATTTTTTAAGGATATAAGAAAGAAAATTAAAGGATTCCTTTGTTTTTAAAATGAAAGATATTTTTTTTTCATTAGAAACAAAGGATGAAAGATTGTTTAATATCCATATAGACTGCAGTAAGCATAAGAATGTAAAGTTATTTTTCGAATAAGAATGTAAAGTTATTAGTTCGCGTAAGTTAGAAGATGGGTCGTTGGGGCAGTTAGTAGCACTGAAAGCATAAGAAAATAAAGTTTTTAATAATAAATTTCGTAATTAAACCGTTTACATTATTTTATCAAATATTTACTTGCGTATTTTTTTTTTTTTATTATTATTAAAAATAGACTGTTTAATGTTCATATAGTCTGCAGAAAGCATAGGGAAATAAAGTTACAGGACCACGAAACTTAGGAGATAGATTATCCGGGTAATCATGTTTTTAATAGCACTGACTTAATTAGAATGGTTTATATACATAATGAAACAGAACAGTTGTAAGGTTATTAAAATAACATGGCTTACATGCCTATCACAATTTGGTGTATGAAAATGTTGCATTGAAGGAATCACGCGATTCAAGTTATTCTTAAAAGATTTAAATAAAATTTGGCGTAATATTTCAAGCGATCCATCTGATGACCCAAGAACAGCCAATTCCAAATAAACTGGATGTGCAATCTAATTAGACAATTCGTGTGTAATAGTTTTAAAATGTCGAGTATTCATATAGTGGCATGGAAGTTTGAAGTATAGAATACCATCTTCCGTATCTTCCCCTTTTTTAACTCTATTCAAATTTTTTTTTCATGACATTAATTTCTTAAAACGGTGCACAACTCGAAATTAAACACTCATGTCTTCCTTCATTCATTTCACGTTAATTCTTCCATAGTCCTCATGTTGCATAATTAGTGATGAGATTTAAATTACTTATCGCCAAAATATTCCTTTCTAATCTCATTTATTACTTTTTGTTTCTTCAATGCCCCCATAAAGACTCGGTCGGTAGCGATATATTTCACTGTCACGACACAACCACAGAGTGAATCCTCTTTGTGTGTTTTTAAAATGGCAATAGGCACCTCGAGGTTTACCATCTTTGGCCTGTAATTGATGTCTGGCTCCCACGACCACGCTAATGCCCACCTGCCGTGATGATGTATATAAGGGTGTGGTTTTTTTTTAAAGTTTTATTTTTGGTTTTGCATGACTTTTCTTTCGAACTGATCTCTATTTCCGATGTTGGGAAGTACCGGTTTTACCTGCACGACTGGAGGATGTTTTTGCGGGCACCTTTTGAACTTAACACCCGCTCAGCTGCGGAGATTTTGTTAAGACGAGTTGCAGAACGGAGATTGCGAGATACTTTGTCGTTTTATGAACCCTTAAAAGGTGTCTTTATTTGCGGATGTAGTGTTCTCTGGATTGAACCGTTTATTTTTGTATTCTTCGAACGAAGTTTCAGTCGGTGGCTGACTTTCTTTTGTGATCTTTGCCCAACCCCCTGAATGCAATAACTCTTATCTGTTATTAACTTTTTAATTGTATGATTGTTTTGTATATGAAGTTTGTGAACTATTCTAGAAGGCACAAAAATTTGTATCAGTTATTATTCTAATTTAAAATGATGTCTTATTTGCGGATATAGTATGGTTTGTGTACTCGAATTGAACCATTTGCCATATATTCTAGAAAATCAATCGGTTGGTTATATATATATATATATATTGAATATAATAATACTTTTCTATTATTAACTATTTAATTGTATGATTGTTTTATATATGAAGTTTGTGAACTATTCTAGAAGGCACAAAAATTTGTATCAGTTATTATTCTAATTTAAAATGATGTCTTATTTGCGGATATAGTATGGTTTGTGTACTCGAATTGAACCATTTGCCATATATTCTAGAAAATCAATCGGTTGGTTATATATATATATATATATATATATATATATATATATATATATATTGAATATAATAATACTTTTCTATTATTAACTATTTAATTGTATGATTGTTTTATATATGAAGTTTGTGAACTATTCTAGAAGGCACAAAAATTTGTATCAGTTATTATTCTAATTTAAAATGATGTCTTATTTGCGGATATAGTATGGTTTGTGTACTCGAATTGAACCATTTGCCATATATTCTAGAAAATCAATCGGTTGGTTATATATATATATATATATATATATATATATATATATATATATAATAATACTTTTCTATTATTAACTATTTAATTGTATGATTGCTTCATGTATGATATTTCTGATCAGCGAAACATCAATTTCAATTACTCGAATTTTGTGGAAATTTTACCATAGATGCTATTTGATCTCTTTTTCATTATTAAGCATTTCTGAATTACTCTAGATGGCGTAATTTTTTATGTCAGTTATTATTCTGATTTACAATGATGTCTTTTTTGCGGATATAGTGAGGTTTTTGTGCTCGAATTGGACCATTTGCCATATATTATTCTAGAATTTCAGTCGGTGGCTTTTTTTAAAAATCATTTTGCAACCTGAGTCTGAATATAATGATCGTTTTCTATATATTTCTGCTCAGTTTTGATATTGTTTTTATCATTTTGCAGTCTAAATATAATAATACTTTTCTATTATTAGCATTGTAATGCTGCAATTGCTTTCTATATATTCCTGTTCTGTTTAAAACTTCAGTTTCAATTACTCGAATTTTGTGGAACTTAATATTTTAAAATAGATACCATAAGATTTTTAAAAAAAAATATTAACCATTTCCGATGACATAAAGTTTTGATTTTAATTATAATTATTAATTATATTTTTCCCTCAAGATATTCTGTAACATTTTTCGTTTTTCACTTTTTTTGAAGAGGAGAATTTTTAAGTTCGTATTTGAAGCAAAACGTTTTTGTTGTTCCAAAACTGCGAAATAAATTTTTAAAAAGTAATAAAATATTAATACACGCTGAATAAATGCGAAATTAATTAAAAATAATTATTTAACAAAAATACTCCGATGTATTAATTTTTTTAACTGTTACCCGTTGAATACTTGATAGTTCGCATTTAAATACAATCCCAATATGATTCTGCTTCTTTGCGATTATTGATGTTGTGATGTTGAGGAAAGGCGGTGTCGTTATTCTTGAAAATTTGCATCAAATGACGTTTGCAAATGATGACTACATATTCATGAAAAATTTTTGAATAATTTTTGCTAACAAATACTATATTTTTCTTACTTCAGTTTTCACTATTTTTTCACTATCTCAATGAAACTGATTCACTTACTATCTCTGTTACAAGATAAACACATTTATCAATGTGATTTAACATCAATAAATAATATATCAATAACTTTTTATTGCATTATATCTGATTTTGCCTCCTGTGAAAGATGCAGTGGATTCCAAAATTAAATTGTCGTGACCCATTTAGCATATACCACGTGAACATGAATTATTATCATTGGAAAATAGCTTTGACCTGATACATTTCACATAAAATTGTCCAGTTAAAGGTATTTAGATTAATTCCATTTTACTTATAACCAAATAATGCTTCATCAACTATTTTAATTTCTGTGGTTATCATTAAATTACAAAAGCTCTTATTTCATCATATCTTGACTATTTCGTGATATAACGAATGAAGTCTTGTTTAACTAGCTATTCAATCGAATGACAACCTACACCTCATTAGAGGATAAAACAACAAGTTAATTACTTATTTTCAAATATGAAATATTTAAAATATTAATTTGATTTCAAAAGTTTAAATAATTTATCATCATTTAAAGCAGGAGTATCCAAACTGTGGATTGCGAATTTATTTCTGGTCGATACTGATAAAATATTGAATGTATATGTATTTTTCACATTTTTCAAGAGTGTATGATGTGTACTTAAAACAGTTATCACCCCACACATTATAAACATTTTTTGTAAAGTTATATTTCATAATAATAATTGATTTCCCCCCGCCCTTCACAATGTTTTCTTTTGTCCATAAAGCTTTTATTGGAAAGAATTCGTGCTGTTCTTCTCTGGAAAAATTCAATATATCGAGGATGAAATGGAATAGATTCATTATAAATTATGCTTTTAAAAATTTTGCCCCAGTGTTTAAGAATTTGGGACCCCTGATTTAAAAAATTAAAGAATATGAAAAAAAAAAAAACATTCTTCTTGGCAAACTGAAAGAGAAAGATGGATAACTTTATATCTATCTGGCAACATAAATTGTTGATGCCAGAAACAGCCAAAGTTAGGGACTTGCAAATCACTTTTCGGCCCCTAACTTCTAAGATATTGCAGTTATTGAAAAACTTTAAATACGAAAGTTGTTCGTCTTCATGAGGTGCTAATTTGACTAACTAGATTTATTTTTCTATCTTCAATATTAAGAAAGTTATAGTAAAATAAAATTTTCAACCCCCTGTCATTTCCATCCCCTTTGAGCTAGATGGACCATTTACGAACTCGTCCGATATTTTTACATTTCTAACAACAAATTCCAAACCAGTTAAAATCCAAATGTAATTATTCTAATTACACTGTTCACAAGATAACATGGGCAAAGCGTTATATGCATATATAATTTTTGAACGAAGGGTGGTTTTGGGTTCTAGGGACCATGATCGGGTGATTGTGTTCTAGGGAAGAACTGAAGGAATTTCTCGAAGTCTTGTCATGAGAACCATTACAATGGGTAGTCTTCCTATAGGAATCTACCTAAAATTACGCTGGGAAAGAAGGATTAACATGCATACTAAACATGAAGTGAAGGAAAATAGTTCTTTGTATGCGTTTACTAATTTTACTAATCTATTTTTGTGATCTACCTATTTCTCATTTATTAATTTATAGAATATGTGATTAATTCTTGGAATAACTAGTTGAGGCAAGAAATTATCGATTCATTGCTTTCTTTCTCCATTATTTCAATACATAACATATGAATGAATAGAAAATTAAGCAGTTTTTTTAAAATCACTAAACTATTCAGTTTTTATTAAAAGTACTCTTTAAAATGATTCTATTATACATTTTAACTGTAACTATATCCTTCAATCTATGATGGGATAAAAGTTATGGAGCAGAGCTTTTAAAAGTTTAAGTATCGTTATTATACAATTTGTTATGACGATATTAAAGCTAATTTATATCATTAGCAGTTAAAGTTGTCAAAAAAAAGCATAAAAAATAGTCCACTTGTTCTATTTAATGACTCAATCCCCCCCACCACCACCACCACATACACACACTATTTAATTTTTATGAACATCTGTCTGTCTTATCTCCGCTTATTTCCGGTTTGCCTTAAAACCACCTGGCTTTGGTGTCTGGATGTAAGATATGTCTTTTTCATTCGAGCGAATTCCTCTAATTGTAAAAATTGAAATCTGCTTCGTTCAATTTCAAGACTTCTGAAAATTATTTAAAATCCATCGCTTATCGAAAAATAGTTGTGGGTTCGTTTGGATAAATATACGAGGATAAAAAGAATTTCAACCGCTTTGTGTTTTAATTTATTTTGAATATTGAAATATTGGAAGATTTGTTGCTGATAAAAAAAATAGCTGATATAGTTAAATAAAAAACAAATTTGACAAAAATTACTTTTATTAGTGTGCTAAAAAGTATTTTTTTAAATTTTTTTATTAAATTTTATACACTGATCTTTAATGTAGAATTAATTATTATAAATATTATGGAGTCTTGTATGGAGTCATTTTTATCCCAAATTCATGATCAGGGGGGTTGCCACCACCAATTCAGAAATATAATTAAATCAAGCTAATCGATTACTTTTATTAGTGTGCTAAAACGTAGATTTTTTAAAATTATTTTTTATTAATTTCTATGCATTGATCTTTAATGTAGATCTCTATTATTATAAATATTATGGAGTCTTGAAACAGTTTCTTCCCAAATTCACTTTCGGGGGGGGGGTTGTCGGCACCAATATAGAAATATAATTAAATTAAACTAATTGATTGATTAATTATTAGCCCTTTAAGGCACAACACATAAAACTACTGAATTTCAGATGGAAATTAATTAAATTAAATCAAATACACAATAAGGAAATGGAAATGACAATTTAGTAATTTTTTCGCACATTTACATATTACATACAAGTTAAAGGGTGGCTTCATTTCAAACCACGATGGCAAATCTTAGCGACATATATAGCTGAAAAAATATAAAAGGCTATGTGGACTCAAAAGAAGCCACTATACCCCAAAGCGCAAATTTACAAAAATATGCAAATACTACATCGTCGATTCGCAAGTATATAAAATTTAAGAACTCTAGCACATCAGGAAATAAATTAAAATCGATTATAAAATTCAGCCTGTACATGAAACATACGTTGAATAAAAGTGTGTAAAAATATAATGTACTAAGACATATTATTATTATAATTATTATTCCAATCTCGAAATTAAAACCATTACAATGTATTAAATAATCGTATAACTGACTTAGTCCAATGAAACTGAGTTAAATTTCACTTCACTTGGTCATAATAGCAACAATATAGATCTTAATAGAATTTTAGATCAGAGCAGTGGAAAGAGAAACATTCAAAATCTATATTCAGTTGTCTTCATTTTTCAGTTCATTCTATGTAGTGCAAAACTACCATATTGTATTAATATACCAAAAGTCATTTTAAGAACACTCCTGCTAGTTTTCTACATTTTTTTTGTCTTGTTTTAATTCTGTTTTACTGAATTTTTGAATCAATAAGGATTCAAATAACTAAAACACGTTATTTTTAATTCATATAATCAAGACTTCTACTCTTTTTTTTAAAGGTATTTGTTGTTATTATTATTGGATTTACTGAATTCCTTTTTAACGAAATTTAACTTTCAAAACTCTAGAATTGCATAAATACGATCATAAAAAATAATAATAAAAGAACATTCGACGATAAATCTGCAGACTTATACAAATTTTTCTTAACTGTTTTAACGCTACATTTCGTAGTTTTCCCATAAACACTCAAAAAGCAGTTATAGCCAATTAGTAGATTTTAATTGGATTGGACGTTTTCACGCAAGAAGTGATGTTTGCTGCACTTCGTGTACTTCTTATGGGGCTTTTGTACCTGCTTTTTGCAGCCCTCCCCCCTTTTCCACTCTTCTTTTTCAGATTTAGGAAGACGAAGAAGAAAAAAAAATTACCTGTAACTCAGCCATTCGAATTTTTATGACATCATAAACATAGCCATTAAGCGAGTTAACTGAGATATTTAGCGCTACCGTTTTCCGTTAATGGCGTTATTCAGGTCTGTTCAGAGCAAACAGTGCCAGAGCTCATAAAAAGAAACTGAACACAACCTCCAAAGCTTAAAATCGTCGATCGCCAAGAATAAGTGGAAAGAAACACACTGGCAGTTGACAATGGCTCTATTTGGATCTCAGATACAGTGTTATTTATGGCGGACTTTTCTTTACTGTTTTTCTTGGAGCTTTTGAAATGTGCATTGGCTGTTATGAATCACATTTTATCAGATTCAGAAACGACTACTTCCGCTATTCTATGACTTAATCGTTTTTAACTCCTTTCCTATCGGGTGCGTATGGTAATGTTTTGTTGTAAAGTTTGATTCTTCTTCGTGCCTTTTGTGGATTGGTGCCTTCGTTTTACGACTTGAACCTTTTTTCTGACTTCGTAAAAATGATAACAGTAGTCGCCCCTCTGTTGCTGTCTTTGAGAATGGTGAAGTCGGTTAGTATTTTTGGTTTCGAATGGAACATTTTCAGTTCGTGTTTTAATTCTCATTTAAATGCAAACTTAAAAGAATCTTTTATTTTAACAGTATGTTGGAAAATTGGCAGTCTCCATATCGTCGTTTAACAAGTAACGCCGTCTATTTTAATTTTCCAAGTTTTGCAAAATGAAGATCTTTTTATTGGTCAGAACTATTCATTATAAAAATACAGTATATATATATATATATATATATATATATATATATATATATATCGAGACACAAGAGCAAAAGGGAAAGAAATTATTTCCTTTCAGTGATTTTACTGTGAGATTTTAAAAGGGATTTCTTTGATACTGCAGACTTAGAAAAGGGAGTCTTAGGTATATTTAAAAGAATGTTGTAAGCATTATAGATTTTTATCCCTTCACTCGAAGTGTGAGAAAATGTTGAGATCACCAATTTTTTAGAGCGCTTGTAAAATTAATTAATTAAATAAATAAAAAGTGGAATTGGATCAGGAAATAAGAGAACATTTTAGAATGAATTTAATATGAGCTAAATTAAGATAAAAATTTGGAAATTAAGTAAGATTTAATATAGATTTTAAAATATTGTTTCATATATTTATAATTTTAGTTCTGACTCTTTTTCATATCTAGTAAAAACATACGATTGCATATTCATGTCCGATATGAAAAAAACATTATGTATAACTGTTTGTTAACTGTTGCGCTCCAACTGTTGCGCAATTTTGGTAGATGCATGGTCTAAAAATGAAAATTTTGGAACAAAATTCAATTTATTTCACCACAGGAGGGTAAGGTTTGTACATGGGAACGAAATTGGAACACATTTCTTCACACCAGAAGATAAGAACAAAAGTAAGAGAAATATTTCCCTTTAGTGATTTTACTAAGAGATTCTGATAGGGATTTCTTTGACATGTGTCAGTTTAGGAGAGGGAAACTTAATTATCTTTAAAGTTATGTCGTAGGCGTTAGGGATTTTTATCCCTTTGCTCCGAGTCTGCGATTTCCCGACTCAGCAACTTTTTAGAGCACGTTTTAGCACTAATTAAATTTTTTTTAAATGGGATTTATTTGGATCAGGAAATAGGAGAACATTTTAGAATAAAGTAACATGAACTAATTTAAGAAAAAAAATTAAGAAATTAATTCAGAATTAAATTAAGATATTTCATTGCAAACGTATATTAATTTCGTTATAAATAATATGGTTAAAAGTTAAATTATTGATTACGGAAATTTTTATTTTTTTCCTTTCTTATTACAAAATTGAAAATTGAAATAGATAATATTGTTTGTGAAACGACGACATTTCGAAAAGTATAAGTTCAAACTAGCTACAAAAGAAAATAATACCGATATCTATGTGATAAATTAAATTTACCCATGCCTCTATAGTAAATTCATTCACTCAGCTTTTAATTTCAAATTTAAAAGTGCCTATTACCTTTAACCTATGAATTCCACGAATTTTGACTTTTTCTAAACCACAATAAAAAGGCTTATCTAGGGAAAATAAGGGAATTCCCGTTTTGAAAGTATAAATCCTTTGTGGCCATTTTTGAAAGACGCTTCCTGGTTGTATGCTGTTTAAATGTATGTGTTTTGCTTATGCGTACAATGTCGTATCAGTATCATAGTTTTGATAAAAAAATATCAGTTGAAGTTTGTAAAATCATTCTTCAATCATAAAATATAAAATATATCTTCTAACTCATCGTAAGGTCTCGGCTTCGGAACCGTAGGGTTTCAGGTTCGAGACCCGCATCCACCGAAGAACCGTCACGTAAGCGGGTCTGGTGCATGTTAAATCAGTCGGGGTAATCGTTCTCCCGCTGGTGTGGTGTGGAAGTTTAGAGAAGGGATGTCAACTCAGGCGTCGTCCTCGTCATCTGACTGTGATTCAGAATTACAAGGTCCGTCCCAAGATAGCCCTAGTGTTGCTTTAATAAACGGGACATTAATATAACTAAACTAAACTAAACTGAACTAACTCATCGTAACATCAAATGAACGCCTTTCATTAATCTTCTTTAAATTAATCAATATTTAAAATTTTAAAAAACTTCAAATTGAACAATCATAACTCTTATAAAAAAATCATCATACCCCCCATTAATTTGTTGTTTTACATATATGTAGATATCATACTAGTTTCCTAGAATGTTACCAACCCACATTATAATTAAGCTATGATTAAAACTAAAATAAAATATGTAATTTTCTGTTATAACATAGCTGCTGATACATTTCCTCATTCTTTAAGATTTCGGTAATGATTTAAAAAGTTTTAAAAAATGCACAAACGACATTTTGAATAAATGTGTTTTGTTGTCACCTAAAACGCGGTTTGAGTTGTAATTTAAGATGAGGTGTTTTTCAGCTGCTAATCATCAGTTATCAGCCGAGCATCACTTGTATATCGATTGTGATTTCTTTCATATTGACGTTCTAAATTTTCACTTATTTATGCATTTTATGAATCACTTGATTAAATCTTGAATTCAAGAAATAAAAATTCTATTTTTTATTATCAATTTTTTATTTAATAAAAAAAGGAGCAATTGTATAAATTCTAAACTTTATGCCAGTAACTTTATAACCAAATTCAGAATTTAATAGAATTGGAAGCTTAATATTTAAGTCATGCTTTTTTTTTATTATCCTGTATTAGCAATAATAAGCATATATCATTTTTTTATTCGTTACTAATTAACATTTACCAACAATAAATATGGTATGGTGATGATTTCATAATTTAATTGGAGTGTAATTTATATTTTATTGAAATTTAAGTTTGTTTGAATTCTTATTCATAAAAGAACTTCAGATATATTTTTATTTAAAAGAATACACAATATTGTAAAATTTCCGTAACTTAAGTAATCGTATAAGATACTTCATCATTTTGCGCATATGTATTAATAGACTATGATTTTGTCTCCCCCGTCCACCTCCTCTACCCACCAAAGCGTAAACAAGAGTAGGATCGACCTGCTGATTGTTTATTTGTTCTAGTCAAATTGCTGACAAAGCGTTACATATAGTCAGCAGTTTACTCTGACGTCAAAAGCTTGGGTGACTTTTCTCTCAATATTGATATAATTAAGGTAAATAATTGTCTTCAAAAATGTAAATAAATAAAAAGGGAAAAAACCATTATTTTTATCGCTACGGATATCTAAACATTTGAACTTTGTATTATTAGTTGTATTTATTGTCGGATGAATTATTTTCGCTGAAAATAATCACTCTTCTGAAATACTGTCTTCTATATTTACCATCCATGCTTTTAAAGCACAAGCCAATTCTAATTAATTTGAAATGGAACACCGATAAAGTGACATCCTGCTTTTTAACATCTATGTAATCATTTCTGCAATTATAGTAAACAACTTCAATGATTTTCCCGAGCGTCATTCGTGCGCCGATTTATCGTATTCATAAACTAAAATTAAATTATTTATAGAAGTTATTATCCAGTGCAGAAATTACGTGGAATCCATTATCCGCTGATATGTCTCATGGATTCTTCATTGAAATCAAAACAACACATTCCTAATTCGAATATGTCATCTTATTAGAAATAAGAAATGGGGGTTAGTAATTTAGTTGTCGTATCTTTAGCTATGAAGAGCTGCTTTGTATTAAATCTGCATTTCTAATTATTATTTATCATTATTTTATATTTGATCGTTCCCGCCCAAGTACTTGCGCACTTTTCAAATTAGCATTAATTTGAAATTAGCATTAAGATCACGAAATTCTAAAGCTAAAATTAGCCTTCCTTCTCTGGCGTCATAAATTATGTTCAAATACATTCCTCAATGCAAAATCATTAAGGAATTTCTTACAAATTTTGCAATGTTTTTAATGGCATTTTTGATTTTAACAAACAGTCATATCAAAGTAAAAACCATATTTAGTCTATAAAAAGAAAGTAAACAATGCTTTCATGTTTAAAAACTGATACGCAAACACTATAAAAATGTAATGTCTCTTAAACACTTCAGAACACTTTTTATTATTATTATTATTTATCAAATATCAAAACAAAATATCATCTGATTCTTTTGAAACTTAAAAGGCAATTTCCATGTCAAACTAAATTCTTTTATGTATCAGGAACTGTTCAATTAAACATTTATGATTAAGATTACTATTAAATTAAGAATACTTCCAAATTTTCGTGGTTGAATGGAAATTTTGTGACAAATTTACAGTAGACAAATTTACATAGAAAAAGTGCCTTTTTATAATTCCATTATTTTAAGAATAAAAGCAAGATAAAAGTAATACCCAAAATAAGATCATCAGTTTCAATGCAGTTCCATCTGTGTCATATTTTTCTTCGAATTCTTCGAATTTTCTTCTTCCTATTCTGCAAGAACAATTTTGTTCGACTGATATGGATTCTTAAATTAAAAATCAGCTGTTCGTGTAATACCTGCTTTTTCTTTTAGTGTTTGAAATAATTTGGTAAACCATTTCCAAATAATTTTTTCACAGTTATTTCGTAATTATAAGATAAAAAATTTCGGTTGCAAAGAGGAATTTATCACGAATATTTTCAGTATTCTAGTATACGAATATTGAGTGTAATTTATACTACTTTGTTTGCGAATTGAGTGTATTTTATTCCACTCTATTTACGAATATTGAGTGCATTCTTGATAAACTCCACTTTATTTACAATTTCAGTACTCTACAGGAATTTAGCTTTATTGATATTCCTTGTGATGAAACACCAGGGTTATTTTGGAGGACCTTATAAATTTGACTCGTGGTCATGGGACGAGGATTACTCATTATTTAGCAAAAATTGCATTTGTGAATAAATTTAATACAATTTTTATACTGTAACTATTGATTATTATGATTTGTTCTTATATCCAAATTAATTTATGCCATTTTTTTTAACAAAAACTATTTTGTTGTACCTCTATTCTATTAGTTACACTTTTGATGACACTCTTTTCTATGTGTCAATTGGTTACCTACGCTTGCTTCAAGAAATAAGAATATTATTGTAGTATAATGATCAGTTTTTAAACAAACAAACAAAAAACCAGTCTTGTTGTACCTCGCTTCTGCTACACTTCTGATGACATATTTTTCTATGTGTCTTTTAGTTATGTGTACTTGTTTTTTCAATTTATAAGAATATTATTGTAGCATAATGAATAAAAATATTTCAATATGCAAAATCTAAAAGTGTGAATTTCGAATGCATCGACAATGTATGCAAATTAGAGCGAAGCAGTTGTATGTGTGAATCATTTTGGGGGAATTAAAGAACATTTTTTAACAAAACAAAACAAAAAAAAAACTGTTTCTCATTTCCTATTCGGGAATAAAAAGCCATGAACGTGTAAAACCCAGAGATTACGCATGTAAATAAAAATATAAAATTCTCTCCCGATTTCCTGCCACCCCCACCCCCCTCGCCGTCTGGTGTCGTTGAAATAAATGGATGGGGTTGGGCTCTCAACATCTTGTCGTTGTGTAATTAGATTTCATTACAGATAAAAGAACCTAATCAATAATCCAGTTTCCCTATTTACGTATACACTTTTGGCGGCACTCAATTTGTCAATGGGTGGCATCTGTCCTCTGCATTTTTATTCCTTTTTTTTTTTTTTTTTTTATTTAATTTTGTTTGTAATGTGTAATGATTCTTTTTTTTTTTTTTTTTTTTTTTCGCTTTTGATTATTGACCATCTGTATGTGGATCTTTGGACTGTTTTGAATTTGAAAGAGGATTTAATAAATTCAGTTCAGATGCATGTTAACGAATTTTTAAATGCATTTTATCCGTGCTTACGCTTTCCATTCATTTTGTTGTTTTTTTATGCCAGGAAGTTTTTTTTTAAACGAATTTATTCATAAATGCATAATATTAGCTGAATTGGTTTGGAATTTTTAAATAACTTTTTTTATATGCCCGGTATTTTCGAGTATTAATATCTATTTACCTCGTTTTAAATAAGTGATTAAAAAAATGATTTAATTATTTAAACCAGTGGGAGTGGTCTCCAGAAAACTTTCTCGCATATTCTCTAATAATAGTGTTATCTTAGAGAAAACCTTGCATGGCATTGGCGTACAATAATTACGGAATATTAAATTTTGGCGAGAATTTCGAATTTTACTGAATTTATCGAGTGGTTCTTGGCAAGTAATTTGGCGATTAATTCCGAGCAGCCATTCAAAAGTATCCAAAAATCAAATTTGAGTTTTAAACGCGTTCTTCCCAACAGATTGAAACAAAAATTTGACATAAAACTGCATTTCAAATCTCAAAATGTCGTGCCAAATTTGATATATTTAAGTCATTGAATTTTTGAATTATCGTGCTTACTTGTCTCTGAAAGTACAAATCGACAGGTGGTCAATCCCTCTTTGGATTTCGCGCAAAATTTGATAGACTTTTGTACTAAAGATGTAAAATCTGTGTACAGAATTTTATTCCATCTAGTTCTCTTCGTTTTGTAGTTATTGTGCTAACTTAAATTCGAACAACCAGACAGACAGACTTCTGAACGGATTTTGCACAAAATTTGATAGGAATCTGCAAATTTGGTTTTAAGCCTTTGTACCAAATTTCATCCGTCTAGCTTAAAGCGTTTTTGAATTATTTGTGGCACAGACAGACAGACGGGCAGATATTTTCCAAAAATGTATTTTTTGAACTTAGGGAGGTCTAAAACATGAAGATATGTCAAAATCTCGTTTTCGTTTTAATGGTTACTATATTTGATTTTTATTTCATATACTAGAAAGTAAAAATGAATACATTAAATAAAAGAGTATTGAATCTTCGATTTGGAGGGAGTTTGCCTTGCAACTTATATTTCGTTATTTTAAATTCTACTTTTTAGTTTAAAACGCAAAACTCATTGCTATTGAAAGGGGGTATAGATGCCCCAAGTATTAGTTTTATTGAGCACTGTGGAAACAAATCTTTAGTGTATTTATACAACTTTTTCAAAATAAGCTGGACAAGTAACGAAATATATCGCCATTTAGACCCGGTACGTACATGCAATTTTTAACTCAGTAATAAAAAGTCGATTAACAGTATGAAGTATATTGATTGTAGCTGGTTAGTAGATACATACCTCGCGTTATAATACTTTACTGGACAAGCAATTACCGAAACATTTTCTCTAGAAATTTGAAAAGAATCAACACAGAATCGGAGGTATGTGTGTTCTATCAACTGCTATCAATATACACCACGCCACTCCCCCAACATTTTTTGTCGATAAGGATTTGTTCGACATCAATCGAATGCTGTGCACCGAGCCTTAACTTTGTTAATCTTATAATAAATGCTATGCGTTTTTTAAAAAATCATTAGCCACCTGTTGTTCTGACACGGAAAAGAATTGTGACTTTTTAATGATTGAAATTATTGAATTATACAGTTTTAAAATTTTGATTTGGCTTTTAAAAGTTATTATCCAACTGTTATTCTGACATGAGAAAAAATTGGGACTTTTTAATGATTAAAATTATTGAATTATACAGTTTTAAAATTTTGATTTAACTTTTAAAAATTATGCAATTTTTTAAAATTAAATTTGTCTGAAATGTTTGCATTGATCTTATATTTATTAAGTTACCAGACTTTAAGCTAAATTTTTCACAACCGGAAAAATCGGCTTAGTAATTTATACAGTATTTTGTAATTGGTAAACTTCCTTTATCTCTTTCTTTGTAATACTCCTTTTATTTTCTGATATTACTGCCTGTTCATCTTTACAAATGATTACGTGACTAAGAATTAATTTAATTGGAAGTTTTACATTAGGGAAAAAAGGACAAACTTGTTCCTTTCTTTTGTTTAAAGTATTGTAATTAGTTACTGAATATAATATGCTATACTTTTTTTATTATTATTATCCTTGTATTTTTCTGTGTTCATGTAAGTAAATATTTTCAATTGTTTTTATTTATTTATTGAAATAAAAATTTAATTTATTTGGATGCAGTAAAATATGTATTATCTTTAGCTTTTACTTTCTTTTTGTTAATTTTATAGTATTTTGAATCTTCATTTATTTATTTATTTATTCAGGATTCCTTTAAATAACGAATGGTTTGCAAAAGTTGTTCCCTTTTCTTATGGAAATATTTTTATTTGGTCACTACCAGAATTTGATGAAATCATATCTGCTGACTTCAAAGTAAGATATTTTGAATTTTGAATAAATGTTTTGCATTACATGAATTTTCCATAAATTCTTCTGATTCTCAACCCATTCTTTTCAGCTAGTGACACACCAATTACACCCTGGAACTAATGAGCTGAAAGTTACAGTTAAGAACTCCTTTGGTCATCTAAATGCATCCATGCTGGTTCAAGCTGCTGTCACTTTAATCGCCTTGAATTATTCTTTCTCGGATTTTTTTGTTGGACAAAATGGCACATTTTCTGTCACAATCAATCAACCAGTTTTACCTGATGCTGTTTTTGTGGATTTCGGGGATGGTCACAAATTTGACTCTTCTGCCAATCCTTCTATGCTTCTTCATGAAATTCATGGAAATAGTTCCACTTTCACAGTTACTCATGCCTACCAGGCCGCTGGGTTGCACATTGTATACATCAATGCGTCGAACACTGTCAGTCATCTTGAGCACTGGACCACAGTTGATGTTGCCATCCCTATATCTGGAGTGACGCTGAAATTGTTATCACCTTCGATTGTTGCTCTTTTTGAAGAAGTTGTTGTGCAGTGTTTAGTGGAAAAAGGATCTGATATTGATTTTGACTGGGATTTTGGAGATGATACAGATGGTCAATACACTACAGTGAACAGGTTGGTCCAAATTGAAAAAAATCCATATAAATCCATAAAACTATAATTTCCCAACTAAATCCATAGTATTATAATTCCTTTTTACCCCTTTGATTCTGATTTTTTTTTTAAATTTTTCGCCTATTTTTCTATTATAACTATATATAATAAATTAATGAAATTAAGGAATGAATTATTCCAAATAAGGTCAATGTATTTTCTGTGATCACCCCCCCCCCCCTCTTCAGCGTTTTTTAAATCAAAAACTAGATCATAATAGTCCCATTACTATTATAATTTATAAAACTAATAATAAAACTCATAATAATGAAAAAAAAACTTTTTGTATATAAAACTTGATTGTTATTAATCATTATAAGAATTAGTCAAAATGAATTAATCAATATTACTTCCTTTTGATTCAGATTTTTAAAAAAAATTTGCCCAATTTTCTATTATAATGGAGACAATAAATTCCAAATAAAAAAAGTGTATTATTTGGGATTTTCCCCCCTTTCTGCGGTTATTAAACCAAAAACTAGAACGTAATAGTCCCATTACTATTATCATTTGTAAAACCATTATAATTATCAAAAAATTAACTTTTTATTTGTATAACTTGATTATTATTCATCGGTATGAGAACTTAGTTATGTGTTTACAATATTTCATCAATATATATATATATATATATATATATATATATATCATTCCAATAAATCAAAGCTAAGAAACACTCACCTGCAAAAGTCCTCAGTAAAACAATGGCATTTAAAGTGAAAATAGGTAGTACCAACTAAATCTATAATGTGTACCTTTGTTCTGCTACTAGGATATTTTACATTGCGTTTCAAATTAATTTTTATTCCAGTATCAACTATAAACTATGAATAGAATATAAATATCCCATTAATAATCAAATTGTTAAATATTTTTAGATGGTATAAAATTTTGATATTCTGCGCTTGATAGTGTAAATCTAGATAGTATAAATTTATAAATGATTGTTTAAAATGGTTTCCATTCGTAAATTTTTAGTTTCTTAAAATTAATTATTTTGCATAATAAGCTATAATTGTTCTGATAGTTCATTTTATTACTATATTGCCTTTTCTTTCTTAGTATATAGCTAATTAAGTAAATTTCATTTTTAAAGCATTTTTTTTTCTGTGTAAATATTATTTTATTAAAAAAAAGCTTTTTTTAAAAAAACAAAATAAATATGTATGGATAATTGACATTGAATATGCATTCCTGAAAGCGGTAAACTGATTTGTATTATGAATAGCTATGACTTATTGATTATTATAAGAAATATGATATCCGGTATATACTTTTATTTAAAAACAAAATTAAGTAGTAAATGAGAGCGTATATGTGTTCGTGCTTTATAAAACAAAACAATTTGATCTACTGCTACCAAATTTGATTCTAATTCTTTATTGTGCCAATTTGTATTTGGAATGAAAATGTACAACTCAGAGCGGTTTAAAAAATTTTAATTAGTATTACAATTAAAAATTAAATGAAAAGCGGACATTTACAATCGATAATTGCCGGAAATACCACTGCGCAAAACCGATTTTTACATTAAGTTTGCTTAAAAACTATCTTTAATGATGATAATTTAATTCTTGTGCATTTATATATATATATATATATATATATATATATATATATATATATATAACCAATCTAAAGTAAGAAAAAGTTTGAAAACGAAACTAAAATGAAAACGAAACAAAACAGTTACGAAATCGCAACTAAAATTTATTACCTATTTAAACTAAAACCAAAAAAGAACTTCATAGTATTTAGAGAGCGCAATTGCAGCTACTTCTAAAACACAGATGAATTGATACAAAAGTATTAGAATCAAGTTAATAGGAAAAATAAAAATTAAACCAAAAAAATTATTAAAAAAATATAAAAAAAGAATCCGGATTCTTTTTTTATATTTTTTTAATAATTTTTTTGGTTTAATTTTTATTTTTCCTATTAACTTGATTCTAATACTTATATATATATATATATATATATATAATTTTCAACAATAGATTTCATTTTTGCATTGAAATTCAAACTGTTTTCATTGTTTTATTTTAATATTTAATGATGAGTTATTTTGAAATAGAAGCTGTCTTACCGTAAAAGACAGCGTGCAATTCAAGGATTTAGTACCCGAACAATTGCAGGTGTTTTTTGGAAAAGAGCCACAAAGATGTCATAGAACTTTGACTTCATTAGTAAAGTTCATGATAAACAGCTGGCTGGTTAATAATAAATAATCAAAAAGTATAAATAGTTTTTTTGTTTCATTTTACTAAAACATTCCAGTAAATTTTTGAAAATAGCTTGTTAACAGAAGGCTATTCTTTTTCAGCACAAGCAATAGCAGTGTAGCCATCCATAGTTATGGAGTCGCTGACACTTATAACATCACGGTTCATGTATTCAACAATTATGAAACCGTCACAGCTCATCTTAACGTGTCAATTCAAGCTGTTGAACCCATCGAAAAATTACACCTGCGCCCAATATTCGATCAGTATGCAGCTGCTTTGCACGAATTGAAACCTGATAAAGCCAGTGGAACTGCCAAGTATGCTACAGATCCGATTGTGTTTGAGGCCTGGGTATGGAGAGGATCTGATATCCAGTTTCTTTTTGATTTTGGTGATGGCCAGACAAAACTGGTATCATCTGAGCTTAATGTGTGGTCTCTCCCATGCGCCACTGTGAAACACATTTACACTGCTGGTAAGTGATATTCTATCTCGTATAAAAATCATGGGAAATGCTCCGTGAAATATATCATTTGGTTCTCTTTACAATCAAAGCATAACAGGAACCGGATAATGAAAAAAAAAAAATCTACACAGTATTGATATAATCGTAGGCAAGTGTAGATTATCACACGATGCATAGTTACAAAATCCACATGATATGATTGAATTAATTCCATTGCTGGAAATAAAGCCACAGAAACAAATAGGAAAGGGGTATTAGCAGATATTTTCAGAGCTAAGTCCTGGTTCAACTTTGTTTCATTTCTGTTTGATATCCACTCTCAATTCACAGAGAATCCCTGGAGTTGTCCAAGAGAGCCTCCAGTTCTTTTATATAACTAGAGGGGATATACTGATAATTTTTGCCTTTCACATTTTTTTTTTTTAATTTTAAAGCTATCAATATCATTGGTCATTTATGTCTGTGAGGGGAAATAATGTCTGTGAACCTGCCTACACAATGATAGTTAATTATAAACAATGTTTTTTACCAGCTATAGCTCACTTAGTGATAATATTAACTTTAAAAAAAAAGGGGGGAGGGTCTTGAAATTGCAATATGCTTGTAGCCACAAAAAAAGATCTAAGAGTTTCCTTTAAAAAAAAATAATAAATTAATAGCCAAAGAAAAGCATTTCTTCACTAGTTAATTAATTTAAGAACTCCCAAATTGAAGAAAAGCCTAGAATTTTTTAATTGCTAAATTCATCCTATTCCTTAAAAATTAATTATTCATCCAAAGAAAGTGAGGTATAATGACTGGCATTTATGAACAATCTGTTGAATTTGTCAGCTCTTTAATAAGTATAAATGTTTTTAGTTTCATTTTAAGGTATTTGGCGGTTTTAACGACGACCAAAAAGCGTAAAGAAAAAATTTCGCCAATTTGGCGATTTTAATAGTCAAATTATACAGCATGTGAATAAGACGTGTGAATTACTTCTAATTTCTAAATACAGCATGTGATTCGCACATTCCAAAAATTTCATAATAAAATAATATTGCTCATGAGTATATTTTTATAATGCGGCGAAATTTTTTCATGGCCCTTTTTGGCCGCCGTTAAAACCGAATTGTGCCCATTTTAATTATTTATAATTTTGGTAATTGTTCCTTATTACACTGGAAAAGGCTAGATTAATTTCAAAGCCTTATTCTTAAAACTATAGGACTCCAACTCCTAAAATATTTCCAACTCCAACTCCTAAATGTATATTATTTAATATGTATTCTCTCTCTCTCTCTCTTTTTTTTTTTTTTTTTTTTTTTTTGTTATTGGGAATTTTTTAGATTATAATAAATGTAAATCTTTTTTTTTTTCAATGTACCAAATAACTATAATTTTTTTTTCAGAAGGAATATACAGCATTTCTGTGACTGCAACAAACCCTCTTGATTCTGTGAATCAAAATCTTTCTCAGCCCTTCTTTGTTCAGTTTGCACCAAAAGGCCTTAAACTGGACAGACAATATTATATTATTCAGTATATGCATACACTTAAAATCTTTGCATCTGTCAGTCAAGGCACTAATATATCATTTGTTTGGACATTAGATAATGAACAGCTCATTGAAACAGGTGAAATTACTTATGCCATGATTATTCAAACTAATTATTGTATTAAAATAAATTTGTTAATCCTTTAAATTTTCTTTTTTCTTTCCTTTAAATTTCCTTTGTTTTAGTTCAGTTCACCACTAAAATTTAGTCTTGTTTTTCTAGGAGGCATTCTAACATTGGACTCTTTGAGACCAGGTGTACACGTTGTTTCTGTCGAGGTTTTTAATAAAGTAACAGATTTTGCTTACAAAACTGTTACAAGACCCAGTGCATCATCAAAAATATATGTACAAGAGAAACTGCAAGGTAAAATTTTATTGATATTTATTGCAGATCTTATTTTTTTATTAACTTGATGACACTCTACATTTTTAATGACCTATGACTACTTAAGAACCTATGCTTAGTGATTGATTTGCATCTTTTTATCATTGCCAATAATTTCCAATTAATTTTTTAATATTTTTTTCACATCTTTATTCGGGTTATATCATGTTTTGTAAAGATGAATTATTTTAAAATCATTTTACAATCACTTTCTGATATGTTAGAATTCTGATGTTTTTATTCTATTGGTGTTTTTAATTTTTATAATAATAGATGATTTTTATTTTGATGTTTCTATTCTTATTAGTTCATTATTTTGATACTTTTAGAAATTAAGAATCAGCTAATCAATTAATTTGATTAAATTTCAATTTGTATCATTATTGCCATCTGATAGTGAATATGAGAAGAAATCATTTCAAGATGTATTTATAATAATGATTTATTATAAATTAATTAGATTTATAGTAGTGAATTATAAATATAAAATTGAATAGTAGAAAATAATAATTAAAAAAATCTGTTTTTTACTTCTAATGAAAGTATGTTTTAAAAAACCATTTTTATGTAATTTGATATGAACTGTGTCAAAGTTTTTCTAATATGTGATTTAATGAATATTCCCTGTTATACTTTTATAGAACTGAGTCTTTGTGTGTTACATAACAGTGAAGAATGGTGCCAAGGAGATGAATTGGAACTCCCTTTGGATGAAGAAATCATATTTGTCGCAAAAGTGCTTCCAAATACAGAGAGATCTTTAAGATTCACTTGGCAAGTGGGGATAGGCGATTTAAAAAGAACTAACAAGCCATTTTTGCATTATATGTATCCAAGTCCTGGAAGGTAGGTTTCATGAAATATTGAAACATTATTTTCTTGAAATTTTATACTAAACTTAATAGACTGACTATTATTATTTATATTTTGTACTAAATTGCATTGCTTATTATTATTGCTTAATATAATGAGTATACTATTAATATTAAGTTATTATTCTTTGCATTTGTATGATATATAATTATTCAATAATTTTAATTCCATTAATATAAAATTTTAAATATCGTTAAATTTGAGCTTTAAAAATCTATGTAAGAAGTAAACTATTCACAATGACTTCTTAAGTCAACAGTAGGAAAAAAGATACAAGCTACTGCAACATTGATAAATAATTTGGGAAAACATTATCTCAGGAATACATAGACAGATCCATAAGATGACACAAAAGATACAAGCTACTGCAACATTGATAAATAATTTGGGAAAACATTATCTCAGGAATACATAGACAGATCCATAAGATGACACAAAAGATACAAGCTACTGCAACATTGATAAATAATTTGGGAAAACATTATCTCAGGAATACATAGACAGATCCATAAGATGACACAAAAGATACAAGCTACTGCAACATTGATAAATAATTTGGGAAAACATTATCTCAGGAATACATTAGACAGATCCATAAGATGACACAAAAGATACAAGCTACTGCAACATTGATAAATAATTTGGGAAAACATTATCTCAGGAATACATAGACAGATCCATAAGATGACACAACTTTCATTTGAAATACTATTGTTTGTAGTGCAGAATATTGATTGTCGATGATTTGAAACTGTTCAAACATATCTATAATTTTATATATATATTAATTTGAGTTGTGACTGAATATAATTCAGATTTAAATATTGCTTATTGCAGATTTTACTTATAAATTTATATTATTTTTTTCAGGTTTATAGTAAATGTTACTGCTCAAAACCACATTAGTATGGTCTCTTCTCCCCACCTTGAGCTTCATCTTGTTCAGAAGATTGCCAATTTGACATCAATCCACTGCCAAGGACCAAATCTTGTAAACCATGTTATTACTTTTCGTGCTCTCTATTGGTTTGGTACAAATCTAACTTTCCAATGGGATTTTGGTGATGGATCTCCTATTAAAATTACTCACTCTCCTTCTATTCAGCACATCTATAAAGAGTATGCTTATAACTTCTTTTCATTTTATGGCAGCGAAATACATTCATAAATATTGTATTCCTAGTTATTTTAAACCTAATTTATTTATTTTATGTATTTTGAAGGTTTTTAACTTTGCTTTCACTCATGAAAATGTGAATTTGTATATGCATATATATTTGGCAGAGGCTCGTAATTTCTATTAATAATAACAAACAGAAAATCCTCATTTATCAATAATCTTTTATTACATCCAGAAATGTTCTTTCCTATGCCTTGTTTATAATTATATTATTTCATTTATGCCATGTTTTTGGTAGACTTCCTAAAAATATATGCAGCAAATAACATATTATTTTTAACATTTAAAAGAGTGCATGCAGTTTTGTTACTTCTGCAATACTTTCAAATTATTTTAAACACACATAATTGCATGTAATTAGCAATAAAGGTTTTTTTTTAAAAAATCTTGTGTTTAAAACGTACATTAAATAATCTGGAAAGGAAATATGATGTTGCCTATTTATTTAGATTTTAAAGAGTTTGAAAAATTTAGAAAATTTAAATATTGATAACTGGATTGATTGTTTTAGAATAATAATAATAATTAAATAGATTATCTTAAACCATAAAGTAATTAAGATTTCATTTTTGGCCCAGGAGTTTATCTGTCTATAAATTTCATGATAGATAATTTTCTGCTTGATCTTATTGAATCCATCCTGTGTGAAAAATATACTTTTCATTTATGAAGGAAACTAAAAATGCTAATCTATGGATTCAAAACCAAATTATCAAATATGCAAAGTAAGCAATCTAAGAGTCCTGCTAACTTTCAGGAGCTTACATATAATATGCATAATCTTCAAGTTCATTATTTTATGATTTTGTTTGATTTACAAAGATCATGTATTCAAAATTATTTAAATTAAAATCAAATGTGGTTTAAATTTCAAAAAATTGTTTGAAAATTTATTTTTTCCATGTTTTGAAATTTGTTGGCATATTACTGTGGCCTAGCTGGCTGACACACACAAACAAATTTTTATATTATACTATTTAGATTATAAAATTATTGTGTAATAAAAAAAATTATAACAATTTATTTAAAATTGCTTTCAAAGTGAAAGCCTGGAATATTTTTTTTTACAGAAAGCCCTTTTTTTTATACGTAATATTGAAACCAACTTTTTTTGAAGATAGGCTGTATATTTTATTTTATTTCAATTTAGTTTTTGTTATTTGAAAATAAATTGATATAGATCAGATAATAAAAAAAAATTGTATGGAAGCTGTGTTGAGAGCTGCTTCAAAATATATATTGCTTATAGACCCTTCACCAAGGTTCAATCCAGCTCTGCTACAAATCCCCTCCCCCATCTCCAGTTTCAAAAAGTGAAATCACATTCTTATTTCTTCATAAAAATTCCAAATCCAGATTATATAAGATTTTGTCTAGCCTCTAATCCAAGATTAAATTTCATCTTCTTTAGGATGTATTAGAAATAATAAAACTATATGGTGTGTTGTTGCCTTGCACTCATTGCTTTTATTTCATATTTATTTTCATAAATTTGTAATTGTCATTTTCTTTACTACAGAGTTGGAGAATATTGGGTATCCGTGAATGTGTGGAATAAATTTAGTCATGCAAACATTTCAACAAATATGTTTTTCTTGCATCACTTTTGTCAGAAACCAGAAATAACCTTCCTACAGCAAACAGGACAAGTTGTAAGTCTTAAATATATTGCTAAACATGATTAGTTTATCAATTCTTAAAATTACATACTGTTATGTAATTAAGAACCAATTGCATTTTGAAATATAACTTTTTTACAAAACATAGGAGGAAAAATTCTAAAATTAATTATTGTATAAGTTGTTTGTTGGAAAATGCTAGAATAGGCTGGATTCAGTTTTAAATAGCTAACTTCAAAAATACTTTTGTTTTCTGGATAACAAATCGAAATCCCTTTCTGATTGTAAAACTGCTTTTAATTGTTCTTAAATATATGTAGCTTGTTCTGACAAAATGAAGCTTTGAATATCATTTTCTGCACTTTAAATGTTTATTTTTTTATCAGTAATACATATATTGGCTCAAATGGCATAAAATATAATTATTTACAATATTTAAAACTTTAGTCAATTGAGCTATGTAATTGTCTCTAATGGTTTATAAATTAGCTGTTTGGACACAATTAGAATGCACATTCATTTTTCATTTCATTTATTTATTAAACCTAGCTATTCATTTGCCTTCTATAAAGTGCAACTGTATTATTTACAAAAATCATTCTTGCAGCAGTGTCGCAATTGAATTTTTTTCTATAACGCACAAGGAAGGCAAATGTATTTCAAAATAGTATGTAATTTGAGTTTGAACTCGTGAATATTAGTTCGTATTCTTCCTCATAATTTAGCTAAATTTATATTTTAATTTTTAAGTTTTCATTATTGAGATAGAGAAAAAAGAAACAATTGAACCTATGTTCATTTAATTCTTTCTAATATGATGCATTGTTTCATTTCAGTTTAATTATGCAGATGATATTTTGATTGAAGCAGAAATTTTAACTAATTGTGAGACAAGCAATGTTAAGTACAATTGGACAATCAAAAAAGAAAATGGATCTCTTGTGTTATTTGATGTTTCTGATATGTTGCTCCAAAGACATCTAATAATACCTCAGTATTATTTAAAGCCTGGAAGATACAATATTCATTTGAAGGTAAGAAATTTCAGCTGTTTTTAAAATTCAAATTATTTATAACTGGTACATAAAAAATCTTGATGCAAACTTCAAGAGATAATAGAACACACATTGATAAGCACAAATTTCTTCGTAGTGCTTAATATTACTTAAGCAGTGAGTCAGCTTTTCTCATTCAGTCCCGTAGTCCCAGCAAGTAGCCAAGATAATTCTGATGAAAAAATTTTTACCAAGATATTTGTAACTGCATCTGCTTTGCAAGAATGGACAAGTGTTTTTGCAAGCAATTACTAACCACTATCTTATGAATAGCCTGTGGTCATTATTGGCAGCTGTACTTTTGAGATTTCTGTAATTTTCTAAGAATTATAATCCTTAGATTCATTTGTCATTTTTAACATTCTTTAACCCCATCAAAGTAAAACGCAATAATAATTATTCTCATGTTTCATTGCTTGATCTGTGACTGAATATTGTCTAGCAATTTGTATCTTATGTATTTTATCAGCTTTTGAAATTGAATATTGTAAAAAATAAATCAAAAATACTGTAACAATATCCTTTAATTTTTTTGTATGCAGTGTTTTAAAATTAAGTTTTAATAAATAAATTGGATTTGTTTGCTTCTAAGGTTGAAATGAGTGGATTTATTGTTTATGCTGAGTCTTCAACAACCCTGGAAATTCAGTTCCCAAATCCTGTTGCTTTCATCAAAGGTGGCTATGTACGCTTAATTGGAAGTAATGACAGTATTAAATTGGAAACAAACATAATAACCATGGAAAATACAAGCCAATCTGTAAAGTATGTATTTTTAATTTTTCTATTTTTTTAAAGTGTAAACGATACTAAAAATTTCGACAGAAAATTCCTAATCTTCTTAGAATTGTTTTTTTTAATGGTTGTGTTTTAAAAGGCTTAATCTGATAATCTTAAATGCTATTTTTTTTTTCATTAATATGTTTTTAGAAATAACCATCAAATTTATGAGCTTCTCAATTATTCCTTGGTGCAAATTTGTATTTTAATTCGCCTTTGCTCCATCCCAAATCTAGAAAGAAATTAAAATTAAACAGGTTTCTACATTTGCAAAAATGTATTTATTTAATATTGATAGTTTTTGTTTAAATTTAGTTTGTTTATTGCATACATTGTTTTATACAGTTGAAAAAAATGCCCTCCAAATAGTTGCTTTTCTTAGCTCATAAATGGTATTAAATTTTTGTTGCAGTTACACTTGGAGCTGTTCACCTCTTACTCAAAGACATCTTTCTTGTTTTCAAGAAAACTATCTGGATTCTTTTTCTGCAACAATCACAAATAGTTTTGTCTTGTCAGCTTCACATTTAACTCGAGGATTATCTGCTGTTATTATTAACTCAACTATTCAAGGTCAACAACTAGTTTCAGCATCACAAATAATTGAAATTAGGCCAGCTCAGCATGTGTTAATGTAAGTCCATCTTTTAACTTGATTTAATTTCCATACAACCATTTGCATAAAATATGTTTTAGTATAAACATGATATAGAGTAAAAAGAATGTTTTAATGACTACCATGTTTTCCATGCAAACATTTAACTTCCAGAAGCATTATAAGTAATTATCATGGATTAAAAAAGTCCAAGAGATTTAAATGTTTTTGCTAATGATTTAATTAGTTTTTAATATAAAAAGAAATTCATATTTTATATTCTATTGACTTGCAAACCCTGATTTTGCTGCATTAGTTCATCAAGTTGTTCTTTTTCATTAATCAAATTATTGTTTGTTTTCAATGTAAACAATAAAGTGCACAGAGTAGAAATCATTTATTTTCTCTGTAATAAAATGTTTAAAAATAATTTGTAGCCAGAAGGAAGAATAATTAAAAAATTATTATATTTAATATTCATTCATTTGTTAGAAGAAAAAAATTTTAGCATTAAAAATGCTAATGCATAGTTAATTTTAAAATTTGAGTTGTTAGAGGAAAATAAGAATTTGAAAAATTGACTTTACTTGTTTCATACTTTTCAGTACTACCATTGACTCTGAAGTTGGTTATAATCATCAGATTAATCAAGATTCCAAAATTCGAATGAAAGCTAACTGTCAAAATTGCTCAGGCCATCATGTTGAGTATGAATGGAAAGTGTGGAAAATTGAAGGAGAAATGCATAAAATGCATTATAGTAAGAAAAACAATACATATATCTTATTTATTTTGACTAATTATTCTCAAAAATCATCTTCTGACGTTTTTAGATTTTATAAATAATCTAAAGAAATAAATGTACTATATATCTTACTTAAGAATTTTACATATTTTTTATAATATTTAATCGTAACAAAAAAAGAAAATTTAAAATAAAGGATTAAGTAGTTTGTTCTTTCATATTCATTCATTTGTTAGCCTATGTGTACAGCAAATTTATTGGTATATTTTCTCTCTACATTTAGAAAAGTAATTGGATTCATAACTATGCACGAACACAAAGGTTCATTTATTATTTCAAAATCCAAAATATATCTGTATGCAATTGGTTTTTTTTCTAGAAATTCATTTACGACTTCCTCCAACTCTGCAACCTTTTTTTTTTATATTCGAAATCAAGAAATGTCAAAATAATTACACCATTTGCAAGAAATTAAACTAATAAAGTCTATAGTTATAATAATACTGTCTTAGATTTTCATGTATATATGTTATTATAGCTTAATTTCTTTTTCTTTGTTTAGGTAATTATGAGTGTGTTCAAGCAGATGGTTCCACATTTTTTATTATGTCTCCAAATACCACATTAATTTCTGAAAATAATTCTTACTCCTTTCACAATATCTTTCAAGACAACATAAAAGAATCATACTATGGTGAGTATAGTGCAACAAATCAATGCTGTCTTATCTAAAATGAAATTAGTATAATTTTTAGAGATATTTGCTTTTAAAAATGATTTAAAAAATTGTACTGTTGAAACATAAATTCTACTGTTAGAAAATAGGTGCAAAAAGGAAGAATATAATATAAGCTAAGAATAATGAAATAAATGTGCAGTATGCTTTAATTAAAATCAATTCCTACTTAATTATAATTTTATCTGTAATAATAGTTCTGGAATAATGCTCTTTTTAAAGAATCTTATGATATCAATGAGCAAATTTTGAAATAATTTTATTTGTTTATTTTATTAGATAGCCATATTTTTAACTCAGTATGTTACTACATTATGAATATTAAATTTTATGCCAGTAATATTATATATACAAACCATTGTTTAATATTATATATGCAAAACTTTGATGAATGCTGGTATCAAATATTAATATACTAATGTACGAATACACATAATCTGAATATTTAATTTTTATAGAATAATTAATAGACTTATATTAATACAATCATGAACTATATGAAAAAAGATACATATTATACTTGGTTGTAATATGCTACAGTGGTTGTTACAAATCAATTTGACTATCAGTATGAGCATAAATAAAATAGTTTTTTGGGGAAAAAATTTAAATATATAGTTGATTTGTGAATTTTATTAATTTAATTTTGATTTCATTGATTTTGCAATTCTAGGTTCAACAAATCAACTTATAAGTGAAGATCTTCCACCATTCCCAAATTTACCAGGCTTTCCAGAGGAACTAAATTTTTCACATTGTAAGTACCTTTTAAAAATGTGTTATATATTTTTACTTCATAAATGTACATTATATGTTTCAGTAGTACAGTATCTTTTATTCATTAGAATGCATAAAACAATATTTGTTTCTTGTAGCTCGAAAAAGACTTCGTTCTGTTCGACATTCACCACATGAATCCATGATTGATCCACCTGACTTTACTCCATTTCAGTCTTATCCCTTTGAAGAAAATGCACATTATGATATTAATTCAACATTTTTCAGTAAGCTGGAATATAGTTTGCTTCTCTACTCTATACAATTTTTGATAATGAGTTTATTCTTTTTAATTTAATCTGTGTTTGTAAAATAGTTACCAAAGAACATAATGCACAATTTTATGAAATTGTACTATAATGCACATTTAAACACTATCTTAAAAATATGTAAATTAATGCTGTTGTGCTAAGTATATCAAATAGAAAAATATTGACTAAAATTTATTTTTAAAGACAAAATAATTTAAATCTAATAATTTGGCTGTTTACTAAATTGTTTGTAGTAAAAATACAACTTAAAATTTCAATTTTTCAAAAACCTTGAATTTATTTAAATCAAACTAACTTCCAACAGAGGTATAATATTTCTTTGAATCCCATGTCATATTTAAATTATTTCATGATAAGATGTGCTGTACGTAGTTAAGAAAATTAGCCAAATGCAACATTTTCTATAAGTTGTCATTATGTTGCTCAAAATAAAATAACACAAAACATTATTGTAATTATGGTAAAGGAATATAGATTTGTGGTTTAAAGAATATTATCCTCAAAAGAGGTTAGAACATTCGTTTATAGAAATTAAGTTTTAAAATTTTTCCTTTATAACTATATTGTTTGACATTTGTTTTCTTTTTTGATAATAATTATCAGTGCAGACCAACTTGCTTTTTCTTCATATGTATCAATTTTTTTTCTATAAAGTATTCAAAACCTGAAGGAATTCATTAAAATAATATTTAAATGAAAGTAATTGATTTTAGAGAAATTTTTCCAAAGAATTCAAAAAATATTTTTTTGTTAAAAAGTGTGTGAGGCAATGAAAACCTGCTCAAGCAATGCAAAATGCTCTGCAATATTGTTACAAAATGACACTATACTGCATTCAAAATTGTGGCCAACATTTTGGAAGTTTAAAGCAATATCTTTTACTTATAAGATGTGGATGGAAATTATTTTTTTTCTAAAGTAAATGAATGTAATAATATTTTTTTTAAAAGGGAAATACACATAATAATTTTCATCATCATGTTCTGTTAAAGTTACGCTGAAACTCCCTTATTTGCTTCATTCCAATTTTTCTTATAAGTTTTATTAAACTTTCACTTATTGCTTTTTCAGATCTCAGTTATCCAGATTTCTTACCAGTTTCTCCGCATGGTGATGTATTGGGAGGTCTTGATTATCCTATACCTGAAGAAGGTGCTCCTGGAGAGAGTGGAAGTGCTATTGCTCGAGATCAAAGTACGTTGTTACTATTTTTCACAATTTTAACTATAAAATATCATTTAATATAGTATGTTAGCAAAGATGTTTTCTTTACTTTGCAGTGCTTATTCCAAATTACTTATCTTAATATCAATAAAAAGATCAATTTGTAAACATAATCTTTAAGATTGCTGAGGCATCTAATTGGAAATGGCTTATCTCAATTAGCAGTGCCTCAGCTTTAAGCCTATGGAACTGACACCCAATTTACCCCAAAGATCTGGTCATTCCACATGCCTTATGGAAATTAAATCTTTTGGAATCAAATATTCCCGTGCTAATGTGGAGTGGATGTTATTATAATCATTTGATCATGATCCAAAATAGTTCCTGATTATTGTATACATACTAATGCTCAACTTTCATATTCTAATTTGTAATACTTTTGGAACTTTTATTTGGAATGGTCCATCTCCTTCGTAGCAGTAGTCTTGAGCAGAGTTACATCTTTAAAATACTGTTCTACAAAAGTTCTACTGAGTTCACAGAGCTCATGGAAATTAAATTTATCAGAATCAAAAAACTTCTTGTTGATGTGGATTGATGTTAGAAGAGGAGAATACTATTCTCTTCAATTGAAATAGTTCCCGATTATCATATCATAGCCCTTAATTGTTATAATAGGATCTTTGATTTTTAGAGGCTTTTAATTGTAAATAGTCCATCCCCTTAGCTGCAGTAACCTTGCAGCAGAGTCTTAACTTTCACTTGTGAGTTTGAAATACAATTCAACCGAAAATCTGCCGTACACATAGAACTGGTAGCAATTAAATCTATTGTTATCAAATATCATCTTTGCAAGATTCGGTGGATACTTTGAAAAGATGATTCTCATCATTTGACCACTGTTCAAAAAAGTTGCTCTGTAGATTTAAAATGCAACATCAATCAAATAAAATATTGAAATATTGATGACAAAAATAGATTTAATGTGGATAAAATGAGTAGCTTAAAAGTAACATATTACTGGAAAGAATATTATATTGATTCGCAGTAAAATAAAATTAGAATAAATTAAAAATTCAAAGAAAAGGTGTATTGCTGTTTCATGTAATATAAATATATAACATTGTTGGCATTTGAATATACTAGTATATAGTAACAAATTTAACTAAAGGAGTTCTACACCTTCATTTTGTGATATAAATTATTGAAAAATAATGGACATATAAATATTTTTGAATTATATTCTTTATTACACCATATCAAGAAAACAGAAATATTCTCTGCTTTTAGAATAGCATATCGTAAATTCATATGATATTATATATATGCTTTATAAAACTTTAATTTCAATTAAATCTTTCTTTGTTTTAACGTATCCAGTTAACAGCATATTTCTGTTTTAAAAACTAATGCCTTTTTTGAAAATCCTGATTGCTGTCAAAATGTGTAATTTGTTTAAGTTTTAGCATTTTCATAATATATATTTAAACCGATAATTTTTTAACTTATAAAAAGAAATTCATATAGTCTTATCCAGTAAACTCCATTTCCTTTCCTCAGACAACCAGTGAAACAATTTTGAGATTTCTTGCCAAATTCAGTATTTTACATAATTTTTTCCTCATCCTTTACCCCCCCCCCTCCTTTGTTTGATAAATAAAATAGCAATAATAATAACATATAGATTATCTTTATACAGAATTAAAATTATCATCTTCAATTTATTGAAATTATTTATTCTAGAACTATAGTCTTGGGAAAATATTCATTTTTTTTCCAACACCATAAAGCTGTGTCAATGGTCATTACTATATGTTACCAATTACATATTAAATCAATGTTGTATATAAAGACATATTTAAGATAAATGACTAATAAAGGAGCACCCTTTTAAAGATTATATTGCTTACTATATGTTTGCAGTATCTACAGACATTTAAATTTCCACTCTTTCATAAATTTGAAATTCTTTCATCTAAGTATTAAGTATTAGTTATGGGGTGTTTTTCTCTTACTTGTTATAATTTTGAATGTATTAAAAGTTATTTTTGATTCATTTGATTTACATTTTATTGATTTAGTATATTAAATTGCTTAGTACTATTTACTTATATATCTGCTTTTTATTAGTAGGATTTATTTATCTTGAATATTTGTTTTTGTGATTATTAGTATTTTGCTGATTAAAAGCTTTAAAAAAATATTTTGTGTGTGTGTGTTTTCTGTCTTTCATAGTCTGCCATAAAGAATCATGCTTATTTATAACAGGTTCCCATCGTTTCAAAATATATTTATCTGAAAATGAAGGTCAGATTGAAGAAGGTGCTGGGAAACCTCGTATTGATGGAAGTCATGGTAAATTTAATTCTCATTTAGCAATCACATATTTTTATTACTGTGTTACATTTTGATTGCAGCGAGGCCTACTTTGCTAAATAACATTTTAATGAAAATAAAGCATTGTTTCTTTTCCTTACATATATCTCTATTTATAACATAAACATAACATATATCTCTATATAATGTTTTTAGTTATTTTTAAGAATTGGGTACATTTGATTCTCTCGTAGACATTTGCTGTGGAGGAAAATAAAAAAAGTACTAATTAGTTAAATCCATAATTTTATGGTCTATAATATATTCAACAGTTGATATGTAATAATCTCTTCTTTTTATGTTTTCACTAACAAGCGCTCTATCTTTCAGTTTTTGTTCATGAGACTGACAAAATGGGAGATCCTGTTCGAGATCCAAGATTGCATGAAATACCTACTGTTACTCATCTTCTTAATAGACCCAGAAATCCTTTATTCTTAAGTCGTGACAATACAACTACAGGTTTCAACTCGGAGTATTTCATACTTAAACCTGGAGTGTTACGAGCGGGCCATTCTTATTTGATTGAAGTTATTACTAAAGATAAAAGTAAGAATAAAAACTTGCATATCATTTTAAAATTATTACCTTTTGTCAAATTTAAAATTTGAAACAATTTCTGTGGAAATAGTAATATATTCACTTTAATTACTTTTTAGTAGCTTAAACTTTTAAAATGAATGTTTGAACCAGGAGTTTCCTATCTTTGGCCCAAATAACGTTAGTAGTGGTTGCATTATATTACATTTAATGGTACCTTTTTTGCACAAAATATTTATATGGATATCCAAAATGAATATAAAATGACAAGTTTATTACAACTTTTGTTTTAATATAATGTGCCACACACTCATACATATATTCGTTTTTGACACACTTCTTAAACTGATGTATATAGTTGTAGCCATACTAGCCATATGTTAGAATACTGTGCTCAATAATATTTTCCATTCAATAAAGATGTAATTTTTTAGATATTATTCTCATTTTTTTTTTTCCTGAAAAGAAGATATGAATGTAAATATATTTCTATCAAAACAATAAAATTTTGAATGCCTTTTTACACATTATATCTCAGATCATGTTTTCAGATATGCTATTATATAGGGCATGATTACAACACCAACCTGACTTGTATTTGAAATTAACCAATGTAGAACCCAGAATATTAAAATTGGTTATAAAGAAACTAACATGGTCTTTGCTGTAATATTCATGCTTAATCATTCTTAATAATTGCTATTTTGCATTATTATCCACCATTTACTACAAAGTGTATTTATAGTTCATTATGATGTAAAAGTTTCATTTATATGTGAATAACATAAATTTAAAATATTGTATTCTTTCGCTCCATTGAAGTACATTGAATCTTAATTGTAAAATGTATTTAAGATGCTATAAATATTTTTAATTTGTATATATTTGGTGTACAAAATTTTATAACTGTAAATCATAAATAATTTTTAATATTAAATCTATAAATATTTTTCTTATTTTTTTAAAATTTATTATTTAAAATACTGCAATAAATAAATGTCTTTTCTTTCTACATGTTATAAAATATTGTTTCAGATCATGCTGTCGAAGGGAGTGCAATGGAACTCTTACTGATTAATGCTGGTCCTGCTAATGGTAGATGCACTTTAATGCCAACTCAAGGTTACAGTCTTAATTTTAATTTTCGATTGCATTGTATGGAATGGAAAAGTGACCACCAACCTCTCTACTATGAACTCAGATATTCCCTTACACCTACTGAACTAGGACATTTGATTTATTTTGGATTGAACAGAAATGCAAAATTTGTGCTTCCTTCAGGACTTGATTCAGAATCTTTTAATGGTAAATTTCTGTTTTCATTCTGAAATTACTTTGTTTGCATAATTTGTGTAAAATATAACTTTTAATTCATAATTTTTTCATTTTAAGCTGTATTTTGAGGTTCATAAATGATTTGAAAATTGTCCATTGTTTCAACATTAAGAATTTATTTCAATTTGTTATGCACCATTGTAGTTAATTACTCAAAATATACATATCCATTTATTGACTGCAAATTTATAACAATCAATATTTTTCAATAGTTAAAAATCAAAATAAAAATTTAATTAGAATGAAGAATATGATATTGCAAAAATAGTTCAACCCTTTTTAATTAAGTGCCCTCTTGAGTGGAAGCAGGCACTTAGTGTATAATTTAAATATCCAGAATTTCAAATCTCTGTTCTTTTGAACCATATTAAATTAGCCTTATTATGGGAAACTAAACCTGCGACTTTCATTTTAATATGCGTATAAAAATTCATCATGTATATATTCAAATTATTTCATCCCTAATTTTAGATTTTGCAAGAATAAGGAGGTAATCATATAACCTTAATTATTTAAAAAGTATACTTTTGCTACCAATTTATGGAGTCTTTTTTTCATGAACATTACAGCCACATTAAACTATATTTTTATAAGTTGAATATGGCTGAAATTGTGACCATATCTGAAAAGTAAATAAATAAATAAGAGGTAGAGAGGACTTTTTTGTGTTTGTAGCTTCAATGAAATTTTTTTTTAAAAAAATGCACGTCATTTAGCTGGCTTTCAGCAGGCATTTTATAGGGGCAAGTGAACTTAAAATTTTTAAACAAAACATATTTTTTTTATTAATACATTTGTTTAATTAAATATTTCTAAAATAAGAATAAAAAAAAGAGAATTGTAGAAATGTTAAGAGTGCTTTTAAATTATGATATTTAATGTTTGTTCTTTAAATAAAATAATATTTATGATTTAAACAAAATGTTTTTTTTTAAATTACTTACTTGTTAGTCATTTTAAAAGTAAATTAAACATTTTCATTTCTGTATTATGATTAAATTATTTTTTCAGTGTATTTAAATGTCATCATTCGAAACAATGTAGGCGCCTCCACTAAAGTTTGTTCAATAGTGAGAGAAGTCAAACCCCTTCATTTGAATACTACATTAATACAGTACATGTAAGGATCTCTATATATTTTTATTATTTTTTGTATTAATTTTATATTTGTTTCATCAGTTATTACTTTTTTTTTTTTTTTTTACTTTTTATGCTAGTTTTTAAATTCTAAAAATTATTTTACAAGATAATTAGATTTGTTCTAAATTATTATTTTAATTTTTTATTTGTAAATTACTGGAGAAAATGTTGAACTGCTTTATTCTGTACAAAAATAGATTAACATATTGACTGCCATGCTTATTTCTGGCAATATAATTTATATGGTCCCACTTGTCACTGGTGACCCCATGGCAATCAAGTGTTAGCAGAGCTTTTGTTTCTAATGTTTAAAAAATTTTTAAAGCTATGTCTTTTTTTTTTTTTTTTTGTTTAAAATAATACTACTTTATTTTAATTCTTTTATGTCTGGAACTTTAATTAATGGGGAATTATGTCTGGAACTTTATCTTTAATTAATGGGGAATGATTTAAAAATAAAGATTGTTTCATTATAATTTATTCATTTTGCATTAAATAAATTATCATTATATTCAATGTAACAAACTTCAAAATTTTGTTTCGATAATTTATTAATTTTTATTAAATTCTCTATCTTATATAGTAATTGCATATATTCAAAACAGATGGATATAATAGACAATTCAAACGAATGGTAGATCAAATCAAATTTTAGCAATTTTTATTGAAATTCGTTTCTTATCATTGAAAAATGTTTTAATTTTTTAAAATTATTATATTTAATTTTGAAATATCTTTCCTTAGATATAACGAAACATTTCACCCTCAGTCTCAACTAGCCAAATATTTGGGAGAAAAACAAAACCAAGCTCTTCTGCATCAAATTCATGTTTTATCATCATCCCTCAATAATCAAGATTTAATTAAAAGTGCAAATAAAAAGGATAAAATTTTAAAAGAACAAATTAGATTTCGATTTTTAGAAGCCATTGAACATTTGAAGATTTTGAGCAAGGTAAGAAAATTTTTGAATAATATGAATATATATACAGTCCTTAATTATTCCAGTCAAAAATGCTATATTAGTACGATATAATTGTAGAGCAATGCTAAAATGGCAACCATGCTTTTATTGAATCTAACAGCTATTAGATATATGTAGTTAATAATACCTTTGTATTATGAGAAAAATCTCCACTGATATTTGTACTGTCTTGAGTGTTTGTGTTATATATTGTTTGATGTTTCTTATTGGCTGTAATAGAGCATTCATGTATTTTGAATAATTCTGTATCAAGATGAACATATTATTTTATAACTGATCTGTTAATGAATTTATTTTTGTTAGCTATATCTGATCTACTTTTAGATTTGTTCTGTATTTATGTTTGTATTTGAACAAAACTTTTTCAGATGTATAAAGCCATATGATTTGGCTTGTCCAAAATTGACAGGAATCACTGTAGAAGTTTGATTTCTCCAAACATTCGAAATAAGAAAATTTGGATTTGTGTTTAACATTATAATACTCACTAAAATTCGAATTTGTTGATAGTTTGATTTTCAAACTTTCTAATTATTCAAATTCGCTTTAATTTAAGTTTAGCATTATTAACCTTAGCATTATTTTAAAGTTTACTATAAATTTTTGTTTCTTATATTTCTTTCAGTTATGCTTCATTCTTAACATTTTATAAATAATTTCAATTTTCTGAAACAGGTAGAAGCTGTACAAATTCTCTCATGTTTGAGTGAAATCATTACAGATACATCAGAGGTAATTTAGACATCTGTATTCTTTCTGAAAATTTCAATTTCTACAAGTTCTACCTTTTAACTTTAATGCATATGCTATATTTTATTTTTGTTACTTTTCAGATTACAATGTTTGAGCTTCAGAAAGTTTACAACATCTACACTAAGTTACAGAATCTTAAATCTGAGTTGTATGGCTTTACATCTGAGGTCCTGCAACATGAATTTTTGGTTCTTTTATCAAAACTGATGTTTGCGTCTCATTCTGTTTATTTAAGAAATGAAGAATTGATCAGAATAGGGCGTCAACAACTTGCTGAAGAAATTAAGGTTTGTTATTTGTCAATATTGCACAAGTAAGAATATTAGAATTAATTTTTTAATTTGAAAAAATTAATATCCCTTTCCTTTTTTTTTTAATCAGGATTTGATGAAACTTAGATTGAAAATTGAAGAGCCACTTATCATAGAAGTCCCTCACATTTTTATATGTGGTCTTTATCTTTTAAATGTGGAACAGAAACTTGGATTGAATGCTTTCCAAATACCTTTAAAATTGACTGAGGTTCAATTTCTTGGTGGCTTTAATTCTACTTTTAATAATAAAAGAATAAAAAGGTAAAAGTCAAAATATTTTTGATGCATAAAATTCAAACTAAGAAATTTTTTTCTAAAGTTTTTTTTAAAATTTTATTTATTTATTTTTTCAGATGTTCTTCAGATGGTTGCAAAGACGATGATAGCTGTATAGCTCTGATTGCTCAAGAATTTGACTATGTTTCTATGCCTCATTATTTAAATTTCGCCCAACTTTTACCTACCAAAAAAACGTCCATTTTACTTTCTGTTTTATCTTGTGACAAATTAAAGAACTTTGACAGCACAGCTAATTTAAATTTCAGTGTTCGATTTTCCCGCAATCATGAAAATGAAGTAAGTTTTTATTATTGGTTTATTTATGAATAAGCTTTTTAATAAATAGTTTAGTTTAATAATTAATTTAATTTAGTCCTAGTTTCTAATTTAGAGAATTGGGGAATTACCTTATTGAAAAAATTACCTAGAATTTTAAAAATCAGTTACTTTTTGTTTTTATTCTAAATGAACTATTTAACATGTTTATATAGAAAATGTTTAAGCGTAATATGGGCAATTTTTTTAAAGCAATAACAACTTTTTTTTTATCATCCAAATCTACTTGACTGTTGGTAGGTTTGTCGTAAATCTTAAGGTGGTAAAAATAATTTGTACAATCATACTTTATGTTTTAAAATTATTATTTTAAAAAACTATTTTGCTTGTTGTATATAAATAAAATAGCTATTTATATTTAACCATTTTCATGTAGATGACAAATAGAGCTTTACTGTCAATGCATCATACGAACTTTCATCAGATAAATATAACTGATGATGACATCAATCATTCTTATTTATTCCATGTGAAAATGGATTCCGGAATAAATGGAAGTGAAAATTTTCAATTAGAAGCATTATTTAGGTAAGAAATTAATAGAGGCATCACTTTTAGAAATTATTAAGTATTCAATTATTTTGTATCACTGAAATATTCTAATTTCTTTTTTTAATTGATTCATGTTAATTTTAAGTGTAAATTTTTTTTCAATAAATAAAAATTCTGTGATTATTCTGAACTTTGATTGAAAAAAGGTCAATATCCAGATTTATTAATTTTGACACCTGCTGTTTAAAAAGAATGAAAAGGAGAGCCAATGTCCCCACCTTTGTAAATACCATTTAACATTTTTTTTTTTTTGAAATAATCAATATCAAGAAATTATTTTAATATGTTCCGTGTGCACTATAGACTTTATAAACATTTCTTTATGGCCAGGATATTGTCCATTTTTCTACCAAGGAATAAAAGTATTATATTAGCAAAACCGTATATCATGATACTACATATCATATTGATTCATTTATTGAACATATTGTAATCATAAGTGTGGTGACATGTTCTTCTCCAAAGTATATTACTTGAAGAAATTTTCTCCTCACAAGAATAGTTTTTAATCAGAAATTAATGCTTGTCGAATCAGCCCGAAACCTTGTCTCAACCTGCACATTTACTATCAGGTGAGCAAAGTTTCAGGTGTATTTGATGAGCATTAGAATCTTCATAAAGAATAGAAGAATCTGAAGATGAAGAATGCAAACATGGAATATATTGTTTCTGATGATTCTCAAGAAGAGACAAATCTTTCAATATCCATCAATTCATTTAATGGATACTCCTCCTGATGAATACAAGAATCTGAAGAAATTCCAAATGTTTCAGAATATGATGATAGCAATAATTGAAACTAAACATCCATCATGCTTAAAAATCTTTAATATCTTGTATTAAATTATTACACTGCAGCCTTTCAGAAGATAGTATTACTTCAAGTACACTTCTAGCAGCTTTAATATTCATCAGTATTTGGGCATGTTCTAACCACCTGAAGATTTGTCTCAACCTGGTAATATTTAATAGGTGAGCAAAGTTTCAGGTGCCTAGAGTTTGCTCACCACAACTTGCTGCATTCTTCAATTTTGTGTTCTTGATTATACTTTCATGCTGTTCTAAAAAGAATTGAAAGTTTTAAATATGAGTGCTATGTATACAGTAAATTTATCTTACTAACATATATTTATATATAATCGAATTAAGTACTTGCAACAATAATTTGATTTGTTTTCTATTTCATTATTATTCCATGTGAAATCTTGTAAAAATGTATATTAAATTTAAAATTAACTGTGACTGTAATTTTAATGATAAAATATTTCTGTTCTATTATTCTTTTCATGAATATATTGGCTTTGATAAATTTCTTTAAATATATAGTTAAAAAAAATGTTATTTTTCATTTTACAATAAAAACCAGGCATGGAAATTGGCCTACACCCAAGAAATACAGCTGGAAACAGAAATTTGTTACTAATGCTGAAGAGCACAGTTTTTTCATCTCCCAAGATCATATTAAAGGTAATTTTAACCCAATCCTCTACTATGACAAAATATATAATTTATAATCTATTGATATGCATATTTATTTATTTATTTTGCATTTTTAACATTTGAAAAATGTAATGATCATTTAACATTTAATAATTATTTCAATACTTTTAGTGCCTGGTATATATTACTTTGCTGTATACCCTCAAGTTGAGAACAAACATGTTAAATCCAATGAAATACTCACTGCATATAGTATTTTCATTTGGAAAGAAGTCTGTCTTGGAAAATCAAGAGGAATATGGTCAACTCAGAATTGCTTCTCTTCTGAAACTTCTAATTATGTTTGGTCTGATTGCAAGTAAGCTTACTGAAGATCATTTTTTTCTGTCTATTAAAGAAATAAAGCAAACTGCCTAAAATATATTTTTTTGTTCACTTTAAATTTTTATCATCATTTCAAATATAGTAGATTTGCTTATATTATTAGCTGTTTAGAATTACTGAAAAATATATGTGATGTCATATAATTATTAAAATTAATTTGTTTTAGATCATTATTTGTATTTTTCATTTATTATTGATTGCAATATGAGCAAAATGATATTTATATGCATAATTAATGCAATTGTGTTCTTTAGTTGAATATTAAATTATAAGTTATTCTTTGTATTTATGTTCCTATGTTTTTATTTTTTTTAAATAATAATTTTGTTTGTAACTCCTTGTGATCTATATTATCAGAGAATTTCAACTTTCTTACTGTATATCATTTAAAACTGTAGATTTAAATCATCATAGGGTTAGATGCTGCATTGATTTTGGGGCCCACAGCCCTGTTAGGAAACAATATTTCTTTATTGACTGTATTCCCAATAAATTTGCACAGCATGATTAATCTCTTTAAATATTTTCAAATTTGGATTAATTTTTTTTAAAAAAAGTTTCTAAAAAGTTAGTCAAACCTTGACCCAAAATCATGTTGTTGAAAAAAACAATAGAAGAAAGAAAAGAGATTGTACGCATTCATTTCTTCAGATTTGATTCAAACTATTTTTTTTTCTAAGGAATTTGAGATAATAATTTCAAAACGCTGTACTTTTTCTTAGTAATTTTGAATCACTTTAAGGGTAATAGTCTTTGTATTTGACATGCCCCACAAAGAATAGACTGTACTCTATTGCAGGGCTTCTAAATCGTGGGACCTACTTAATAGTAATCAGTGCAATAAATTAAATGCCACCCTCATCAAATAAGCACAGAAGTATGATTTAATTTTTTTTATGGATATGTATTATCAATTTTGTTACTTCCCATGTGCATACTACTTTAAAGGTATAAAAAGCATGAATATTTCTTATAGATTTTCTTGAAAAATATTTTTAGATTTAACAACTTTGTTTATTGATTCTTTCAGGTGCTCTGCTTTAGAAATTACTGCATATTCAATTCCATTCACAGTCAACACTTTTCAAGTACCCCTGAAAGACTTGATGGAACCATATTTCAATTTTGTGCCTATTGTCATTTTTATAGCGATTTTACTTGTCTATTTTATTCTGCTGGTTTTGAACTTTTATAAAGATAAAATGAAGAATATAAGTTGTTCACCTGTGCCTTTGATTGATAACAATAACAAACACAAGCAGATGTACCTTGTATGTGTAAAGACAGGGATGTATTATTCAGCTGGAACAACAGCTTCAGTAAGATTTTATCACACTTTTATTCAGTTATTATTTTTTTGTAAGATAATTATAGATTGATATATTATCTGTAAACTGTGTGATGCTAATATGACAGGTAATTACTTTTTTGGGCTATGGGTGCTCATTTAAAAAAAAAGGGATTTTTTCAAAATTTTAAAGAAGAATTTTTTCAAAAAATTTTCTTAATAACTAAAGAGAATATTATTATACAAAACTATGTTCCCATCACTTTGAAATTTTAAAAAAAAATCATTTTCACCAGTATCTGTTTTTTCAAATATAATAAAATATATTTAAAAATATTTAGCAACATTATTAAATATATTTTGCAACAATTATTTATTCATTTTTTTAGGTACAATGCTCATAATGTGCATGTTGCAATGCTAATAAATAAATTTATTTTGTGTGAATGTTATCATTGCTGTAATAATAATAATAAAAAAAAATCTTTACAAATAAAATAATGTTCTAAGAAGATTGGAAATCTTATAGACTTTATTAATAAGATTTTTTTTTTAAATTCAAAACAAAAAATGCTTTTCTGACATGATAATGCTTATTGATTGGCATACTTTCTATAGTTGTCTGATGTAAAATATTTTGCACTCAAAAAGTAATGGTTGATGCAATGAAGACAGACAGGAGTCATTCTTTTTACACTATGACTTTTTAAGATTAAAATTTCGAAATTTTTCTCATAATCTTTGTCTAAAAAAATTAAAAATATAATCACTAAACATGGCGTATTTTTTTAGGTTTTTATTGTCTTGCATGGTACAAAAGGAATGACTGAAACAAGGCAACTGATTGATTCAAAAGCTGAAAAATATTATTTTCAAAAGGGAGCCATTGATTTATTTTTGATGAGGTATGATATAATTGCTTAAAATTGCTGTGTTCTTAAATTAGTATTTAGTATATGAGACATGATATTTCCTTTTCTAAATATTTGCCAAATGTTAATAATTTAAAAATAAAATGATATAAATGACTTGCTATGGAATCGATTTTGATAACAGAAATGAAATTTATTTAACAGTGTTAAAAAATACCAATTTGAAGCTTCAAATTACAAAAAAAAAAAAAAAAAAAAAAAAAAAAAATATGTTTTTAAGAAAAAAACAAGGAATACTTTAATTTATCCATTTGTTTTTGTCATATTCTTACAATGTTTTTATTGGTTGTCATTACTCTATTATCTATTCATGTGCATTGTTTACTATTTCATACATCTACATGATACCATTTATTTTCATACCATATTGAATGGACACACAAACAATATTCTACAGCCCAATAGAATGATTTGAATTGCTAAATCGTCTATCATACAAAATATTTTTAAATTTCACTTCTCTAAAGAAAAAATATCTGTATATGTTCATAAATTTGCACTTATACATTGGCATTACTTTTTAACATTTAAAAAAGAGTTTACTCATTTTTATTTTTGTTTTGAAATTTAGCAATATGCTGAAAATATATAAAATGTACGAATTGTTTATTATAATAGAGATCTTTTAAAGGAGTTGTTTAAATCCATTACTCTTTTACTCACTCTCTTAAATTATTCATATTATTAATGGAAGAATGCTTTTCTATGAGATATTTTAGGTGAGTTTTAATTATAGTCTTTAAAATTTGTTGTGTGCATTTAACTCTTGCATAGAAAGTGATGCAGATCATGAAAAAATATCAACCATTGAAAGGGACGTGAAGATCATGCTTACCAATCTACACCTCTAAAACAGATTTTTTTAGAGTTATAGCTGTCACATCGTTAAAGTTGTGGTATTTAGATTTTGAGGATTGTAAAGAAAAACTGACGATATGTGTGACTCATAAAGTAAAGTCAATGTATTTTAATCTAATCAAGTGTGGTGAAAAATAATTAAAGGCATGAATAAATTTAATTTGTCATGCTTATATTGGCTATAAATATTTAGAATGTATAAAGGTTGATCTTAGGTAGGATGAGATCAGTTTATTCATTATAGATATTAAAAAATGCATACTTTTTTATCTCATTTATACTAAAGTGCACGTTTTCTAGAAAATATTCTTCATACAAGATTTAACATGATATATAAGCATGCTTGGTTACTCATTAAAAAACATTTGAATTTAGTGTTTTGATGATAATGCACATTTGTTATTTTTGATAATGTTGCATAAATTTGAATCTGTAAGTGATTATGTAACTTAAGTTTATTTTCATTTAAAATTTATTTCTCTACATTTTTCTCTTTTAGCACTGAAAAGAATCTTGGCCCTCTAACAAAGTTAGAAGTATGGCACAATAATCACGGTCCATCCCCCTCATGGTATTTAAAAGAAATTATCATTAAAGATCTGAAAACAGGTATTCATTTTTCATTTTATGAAAAACTATAAAACTATCTTTGCATCTTTCAGTTTTTTAAATAATGTATTGAAAAAGTTTATAATGTTTATAAAAAAATATTGCTTTTTAAAATATCTACATAATACTTTTGAAATTGAGAAAGTACTAGGTAATGGGATACAAATAATAATTTAATTTTGTCCCTAATTATATTTTACTTTTTTTGGTAGCAGTTTAACTGAACTGTATTACAAATTTATATTTTTGGAACTTTTTAAATTTGATATATTTTTTTACTATAATATGCGTAAAATATTTTTAACCTGAATTCAAAGAATTTTTATTAAAAAAATTAATAAGTAACTACAGGTTTTATTCAATTAATTCAATTTTATTGAAATATTAAGTTTCAACTTATTTTTTAAAATTATTTTCGTTACATTTTTAAAAATTTCATTTCTAATAATTTATGAGCCACAAAAAATCTGCAATGTGGGCAATCAGCTTTTTAGTAATTCTACTGTTAAATGGGCTATATTATATTTTTGAAAGTAAATTCAGCATTAGAACCTGTTTATTTATAATTACATGCATACTTTGAAAGATTATTGTTAATTTAAAAGACTATCCTCCTTAAATATCTAAAATTTAGTGTTTTATTTAGATATTTTTTGAGGTTATACTTATTGCCAATTCTTTAACTGATATAAATTTTCTTTTAGGTTTTAGCTACGATTTTGAATGTTACAAATGGCTTTCAGCTGAAAAAGGTGATGGACAAATTGAAAGAGAGCTAACACTTCTGGAAAGAAAACCATCGTTTTGTTCAGTATGTTTTTCTATCTTAAATTTTAAAATATTTACTTTTCTGAATTTAATGCTTTTTTTTTTTGTTTAATCTGCAAGTACTAAATTTTATTAATTGTCATAATCAAGACGGACTATAAAATAAGCAACAAAATAAGCCTAAGGGACCTAGAAATGTATGCATATTCTTTTCCTTTATATTTTGATTACTGATACACTAGATTGATTCAAACATAAATTAAATGCTAAAACATTATTCTAATATTTTTATTTCTTTAATTAGTTTTATATCACGTTGTTTAAAAATTATATATATATATATTATTTCTATATATTTAAAAATATCTGATTCTGTAATTATATAGTATTCAAATTGTGCTCAAAAGTTTTATACTATTTTCTATAAAATGTCTTTAACTCTTCAATTTCTATAAATCTGGATTTTTTTTTAATAAGAAGAATACTGAAATCAACTGTCATGAAAGGGTCCAATAATCAAATGTTTTGTCAGATTATCTGAATTTGCTGCATAAAACTGCTTAAGATCAAGATCAATAAAAAAAATATTATGTATAGGCAGTTAAGAGATTCAAAAATACGCTCCCTTGAATTTTCACTGCTTAGGAAGTCCCTAAAGGCCTTAGTTTGCCCTGCTCATATTGCCCATATTCATAAATATATAATTTGGTAGGTATTTAAATGGAAACAACTGAATCTAATTTCATTACAAATAATAAAGTTATTTTATGAACAATATTATTATGAATAATATAGTTATTTTATCAAATTTGGCCTTATTATATTATATAAAGTTTTTTTTTTTTTAAATTCTAGCTTGTATTATTAAAAGTTATTTGCTTTACTTTTAATTCCTTATTTGTTTTATCATTTTCAGATATTTTGGGATAGTTTTGTAAATTTAATTCATGACTTCAATATGTGGAATTCTGTGATTTGTGAATCTCCCACATCTTTTTTCACTGGAGTTCAGAGGCTTAGTTGCTGTTTATGTTTCTATTTGAACTGCTCCCTGCTTTTTGCTGTGTTATTGGAACAGATATTTGAAAAAGTAATGAATTTTATAGTTCTTCAAAATATATGTACTTTAAACAAACATTATATACAATCTTTATTCAATTCATGATGCCTTTTCATTTAGGGAGGTGAGAATCTGTCCTAGCATCAACAAAATTATTTTTTTATGACTCACAAGGCCAGAATATATAAAATGAAGAATCAAATAGCATAACAATATGCAGCCAATTAAATTTAAAATGTTGAAGAATCTGAAAGACAGTAAAACTCTTAAAACTCTTTTTTAACCTCAGAATGTTTCTTTTTAATGCACAGTTTAAGGTGGCATTATTTATGTTAATTCTATTCTATATGTAATCTCTGTTTATAGTCATATAGTAATTAAAAAAACTATTTATAAATATTGTAAAATAATTGTTGATGTTTGAAAAATAAGTTTTGCTAACTCTATACTAATTTACTTATCTCTTTGGCTATCAATGATTCATCAAAAATATTGGTTGCATTTAATTTCAGTTAAATTGCTTATTCCTTGTTTAATTTTCATGCTTCCTTCCACAAAAAATTTTTAAGCATCAAATTATTAAAGACATTAAAGCTGTGATATATCAATACCTTACACCTACTCTATTTATTGTGTACCTAAGTCGTCCCAAGGAAACACAATCCTATAATATATTAATGCCATCAAAATTCTTACTATCTGGATAATTGATCTTCAAATTGCACATTATTTTTGGCAGTACTGAAACTCTAATATCTAAAACATGGGGATTGTCAAAATCTTGAGTTCAAATTTTTTTACGATTACTATACTTTCTCTCTGCTACGTTTACAAGAAAGTAAAAATGATAGGCACAATGGCACAATATTTTATTTTACTAATTGATTTATTAATGCAGCTTCAAATTAAAGAGTAAGCATTTTGTTAGCAAAGAATTTTTTTAATTAATAGTTGTTTTCCTCCACTTAAGTATGCATTTTATGAAATCTTATGGCAATAACATTACTTTATAATATTAACATTTTTTTTTTTCTAGCAACCTGTGCAGGAAAATGTTTTACCACATATTTCTGAAAGTACTTTCCCTCTTTGCCTGTCAGTATCAGCAGCTGCAACATTGCCCCAAATTATACTCACACTTCTCTTCCGATTCTCAAAAATGCCATCTGTAAATGTAGATCCAAAATTCAACAAGGTATTTTGTTTCCTATCCCTGCATCATTTGTATTGTTGGCTGCGACAAAAACGGTCCAATTCGAGTCATTCATCTGACAGATCTGCTAGTTCATTGGGCGAGAGTGATAGTTTTTATAGTAGTTTTGAAGAAAGCAGCATTATGTCCATCCCTGAACTTATGGAAGAGAGCTTTTCTACTGAGGGAAAAGATGAGTTTCCTACCTCAGTATCATCAATGAGTATTAAGTATGTGAATTTTTTGTTAATTTCATTTGGTCGATGTAGGCTTAAAAAATATAGATTTTTATCAATTTTTACTTGTTTATTTATTTTTTGTTTTGTTAACAAATTAAGCCAATTAAATAAGATCTTATGGATTTAATCACATTTTGTTAAAAATTTTCCGCTTGCAACCTTAAATGTTTATAAATTTAGCATAATCATATCGATGCTTAAGAATTCTTTTTTTTATTTATAACTAATTGATAAGAGAAGAAGTGGTTAAAATCCACAATATTTTTACTATACCGAGGGGGAAAAACATATCAGACTATAATTTATTTCAAAAAATAACATATAAAAGAATTCCAATTTAAACTCACCCAGGAACATTCCTGTCTTGACAAAAAAGATGTGAACCCCATGCCCTTCTTCTTGTATACAGTAGACCACCCTGCTACAAGTGAACAAATCAGTATCGACAGGATAAGAACCCCATACCATGTGGAAAATGACTTCCAAATGCTTCCTTATAAGTAGAACAGGAAATTTTACAAATGTAGATTGAAAATAAAGCATTGGTCAATTCTTGATTTCAAAATTGTTAACATTAAATTATGTATGATCAGATTAAATAATTTTTTCTTTGTATGTGTGAATATGTCAGATTGGACCTAAAAAGTTTGATAATATAAAAGTATAACAACATTAACTGCAAATAAATTAAATGACAGTGTATGAGTAAAAAGCAAGATGAAAATGTAGACTATATTAAGCCCTACTTAGGCCTTTAAATAATGAATATTTTTCCTAAACTCCCAAAAATAAATATTTTTTATTTCGTTAAATTTTATTCGCAAATTAATGCTTTGTAATTTTATTTTATTTTATTATTACAGTTATTTAAAAAAACTACTAGATATTATATATAAATATAAACTATATATTATATAAAAATCAGTAAAAAATATCTAGTTTTGATGGGAGATGGGGGCACATATGTTATTATACAAGGGCCATTAAAGAGTTCAATATGAACAATAATATTAATTTTGAAGCCGTAAATATTAATAATTTTTGTTGTTGTTGTTTTCAGTAGAATAAATAAGTTATTCTAACTTTATAACTTTGAATTGAATTACAGTATTTACCTTGTCCCAGTTTTTATTATAATTTTTCCTTTAAAACTGGCTGTTTTTTTAAACATTTCATTATATAATAAAGAAAGATTTAAATTTCTTTGCAAATGCATTGAACTGTTACTTACTTTGACATTAATGAAAATGAAATTTACTGAAAAAAAATCATATTTGTCAAATAATTACAATTAGCTGTAGAACTGTTATTTGGATTAAACATAATTAATGCCTTTTATTATATTAAATTGCAGCGATCCTGTTTCACCTCTTCAGAAAACTTTATCTACTTGGCAAGCATTTGAAAACTGGGTGAGGAAGAAACATGATTTAATTAAATCGGATGTTATGTCTGGAAGGCAGCAAATATCCACTGAAAAATCTGATTCTGTACTGATACCAGAAGAAATAATGCTAGAAGATTTAGAGCATAATGAAGATGATTCAAACCAGTCGAATGATTCTGTTTCACTTTCATCTGAAAATTCTAGAGACAGTGAGATTATTATTATTTATTTATTTATTATTATTATTATTATTTCCAAAATCATTCTTATCAATCTTTCACAAAAAAATTTTAAGTATTAAGAAGGATCATAGTGTGTATTGGAGATTTATTCTTCATCCTCAGAGAATTTTCTGAATTAAGTAGAAGAAATTGTCTTGATTTTCTGGGTATAATAATTATCCTTTAAAAAATGGCCAAATTATGAAAGGAATTTTTTTTCCCTCCACAAAGGCATGCACAAGAAAAATCTCTGGAGATATAATTAATTGAACTTAATATTTTGTTTAATATTAAAACATTTATCTGAGAATATTAAACTTATTGTGACTGTAACTAACAAAGATGAATTGCCTATTGATTTCATGCAGACAAATATATTTGCTAAATGGGAAAAGTGCAAAATGGAAAATAATTAATAAAGATAAATTCCTAATAATAGGATAAAATAAATAATAAGGATAAATTCCTGTTTTATAATAAATATGACTGTATTATGTCTTTTAATCATTCAAAATAAACATATCTAATATGATGTGGTATCTCATATAGAATGAGAAAGCACCTTGCCTTGTATCAGGAAATAAGGAAAAGATGGAAAAAATGAAATTCTTTTGCATGAAAGAGTAAAAGAAAATTTCTTATTCCATGCATATTTCTAAATTTCAAACCAAGAGTATTTTAAAATTTTTATTACTCTTGAGCTATAATTTAAGGATTTTTTTTTTTAACATTTTAAAAGCTTTAACTGATACTTGTAACTAAAAGAGTGCAAACACTTGAAGAGAAAAAAAAGTTATCAGAATATTTATAAAATCATAGATTTGTTTTTCTGTTAACTTCGTTGACAATTTAAAAAATTAATTTACTTTTAATGAAATTTATTTTAGCATGTTTTATATTTTAATAAGTATTTATTTTCCCAAATAAAAGTGGAATTGTTAGAGAAATTTTAAAGGGAATTAAGCATCTTTTATTTATTTATTGGAAAGAACATATTATTAATAAACCCAAAGATCTTCACCAGTTTAAGTACAGTAATTAGGATATTGTGTCTCAAATTATTTTATTAGGTTTTTCAAATTGAAACAAACTTTTTCAATTTCAAATTTAAAATAAATATGGAATAAAAGTTTAAAATCTAAATCTAACTCTCTCTGAAGTTTCCTTAAAATTAAAACGAATTTAAGCATAGCATTGACATCTAATTTTAATTTTCTACCTTAATCAAAGGATTAAAAATAAGGAATTTGTTAGGTAAAAAGAAAAATTACTGTAAATGTTCAAGTAAATTTCAGATTCTTTCATAAAATATAAATATTTGCAAATATGTTATCAGTATTGACTAAAATGTTTTATTGCATTTTTTGATGCCTAGCTCTTTTTGACTGAGAGAATCATATGATATTTTACTTCTTCATAAAGATTGCCTTGGTCAAGACAAATTATTTAAGTGTATTATTGGTTTTTTTTTCTGAATTGTACCCAAAACCTAATTAGTCAACAAAGTATTAAGGATTCTTATCAAATGAAAATAAATGCCCTGAGTTATCCTGAAGCTTTTAAACACTTGAAACTCTTTGGAAAAATTATAAATGAATTGAAGAATATTTTATTGTTTATTCTGTCTAAAATTCAAACGTGCAGCAAGGAAAACTTCTTTTTATGTAGGCACTCTAAATATCGTATTTCCAATAAACATCAAAGTTATTAACACAGTTATGTTATTTATAATAAATTATTTAAGGTACTTTTTTTTATTTCAATTTTGCTAAATGAATGAGAACTAACTATATGACAAATTTAAAGCATTATTTCTTTTGTCTTTCTTCCCAGGGCTAGAGATCACCAACTTTATCCGGAATGATGCTGTATTAAGTCATGGTTTAAATTTATACCTTCATATACCTTTCTTACATTCTTCATTTTACTATGTTGCATGGGTTTTACTCACATCAAACATATTATTGGCTGGTACCATGACTGCTATCAAAATATCAAGGTAAATTAATAATCATGATATGTTTCTTTTTTAAACTGCAAAATATTTGCTCAAAATATATTCATTTTATTTACATTTGATGTTGAAACTTTTGGCTTTTAAGCACTATTTAGAATTTTCTTTTTGCTCATTGTTGACTTCCTAAAGTATACTTCACATTAAAAAAACATGCTTCTTAAACTGGATACATCAGCTATGCCAAAGGGAATTCTGGTGGGATTTTCTTTCTAGTTTCTCTTATGTTTGCAACTACATATAATTTTAAATCATCAGAAATATTCTTAGGAAATTCCATTAGGAAACTTCTGGCTTGACCAAAATTCTAGCAATGAATCCCATGGCATATTTATTGGGATTTTTTTATTTATTTATTTTCGCAACATATTTTATACCATATTTTGTTTTTCATACCATGTTTTGCTTTCGACTTCCTTATATAATACAATTAAAGGTTTTGTTCATTTATCCTTCTACAAATCTGTATCTCTTCAATGAATTACAGATAAAGCACAAAGCTGTCAGGGGAATCACATGCCAGGATGGTGCAAAAAGCACATCATATCCTACGATACAATTTCTATAGAAAATTGAGCAAATATGATTGGACATTTTCCTTTCGACCAATTGAGTCTAAAATTTCTTGCATTATTACCTGTTTTGTCACAAGACTGAATATCCAATTTCATTTGTTCAAAAATATATCTCTATGTATTGATTAATAGATAATCAATCTAAAGGATTATGTCTAAAATTTTAAATACATCTACAATTCAAATAACAAAAACCAAATGCTAAATTTCATAGCTTTTCTCAATTTCTTTTAGTTTTTGTGCTCATATACAGCACACTTCCCATGGTTAGATTTTGTTGATTCTACAAAAATAAGCAATTTTAGATTAAAAGTACTATAACAAATTTCATATGCAAACCCTTTGCATTTTTGAGCTATCATGTTCATTGGAAGACAGACCTTTGGATATAAATATAATAAAAGTGTTTTTATTAAATATCTAAAATACGGAGATTTATTAAAATCTGAAAGCAAAATTTTGATGATTAGCATGTTTTATATTTGTAGAAATTAATTTAAAAATAAATGATAATTTTGTAAAAGATTATTTTAAATTAACTTTTATGTCAACTAATTATCTGGGGGATTAATTAATATAAATTTTTCTTGGAACATGCTATTATTTTGCTCTTCTCTCCCCCCCAATATATTTAGGTCTGAAAAATGAAATAAAGGCTCTAAAGACATCCTCGAGGGCATTGCCTCAAACGATTATCATTATTCACTGCTTCTTTCTAATTTTTAATTTTATGTAGATAATAAAATTATCAGATGGAAATTGGAAAATGCAGAGAATCACATATGTTTTAAGACGAATTGATTTTAAATATTTATATTAAATAATTTTGCATAAATATGATTATTTTAATTTTTAAATGCACATGTTTGAAATGATTTTTTAATCTATTCACTTTTTTCTTTTACAGCTTTTCATTCACAAAATGCACTTTTTGGATGAAGTATACATTCCTAAGTCAATTATGTTCTTTTATGATTATTATTCCTTCACTGGTAAGCTAAATATACTGTTTCAAATAATATTGTTTTTTATCATATTCTGATATTATTTTTCCTTTTAGAAGTGCAGCAAAGTTCTTTTTATATTTTTTCATTTTATAACACAAGGATGTGAAATAATCTCTGTCTTTGCCTTAGACATTATTCATGCATTCAATAAATATCGAAATTATTCAAAATTAATAGAAAACAAATTCTTTTGTACTAATTTAAATGATGACGATGGGGAAGAAGTTATTCCTCTTTTTTTAAGGTTAAAATAATACCATTGGAAAACTTTGTTACTAAACCTGTTTTGTTCATCTAAATACCGATGGAAAGACATTCAGTGAGCTTAATTCAATTCTTAATGGTGCATTTAATATTTTCAGACTAGATAACCAACAGTTCAAAATTCTATGAAAGATTTTTTTTTAATTAAATGCCTGTCTAAGTAATTAATATTCAACATATGCAGTGAATGTATTATTTATTTAATTTTTTTCTGATAAATAGTTAATTTTTATATGTCTATTATTTTTTTCTCTGTTAAGCACTGAAATTACTTTTTTGAAATGAAAGTTATTTAATAAGCTTTCAGTTTTATATGTGTGTGTCGGTTTGTGCCAATTCCTTAAAAGTTGTATGAACTGTGCTTCTCTTTTTATTTCAGATTTTATTGATGACCATCATTGTTTCTATAAAAAGATATTTGGGATACAAAGTACAAAGGCAATTAGCTTCTGATGAGCAACCTTTACAAGAAACGGATTCAAATGAAATCAATAAAATGGAACCCAGTTACAAAAGGATTGAGTATTTTAAGAAATATTTGCGTCCACCAAAAGAGCAGATATTGGAGCAGTTTAGACTATATGCAATGAAAGAAAAATATATTTTTAATTTGCAAAGGTGTGTGCAATTTTCTTGGTATTTTTGCTGTATAATTTGCCTGAACAAGATTACTTTAAAATGTTTTTTCTTCAATGTGTATTAACACTTTTTAAAACCTCATGTTTTTATATTAAAAATCTGTGAATCCATTTTTTTTATTAAAATATTCACAGAGACAGATATTTCAATTTTCTTTAATTTATTAAGTCTTTTTATAAAAACCAAGATCTATCATTTTTTTAATGAAATACTTGTTTGTGGTTTGTTTTACCTAAAAATATAAGAACTTCCATTGAACCAATTGATTCACTGAGATTAATGGGTGCTGATTATTTCAATCAAATATTTTGTGTAATTTGACAAAATATCCATTGAAAAATAATTTTTACTTCAAATTTTGATAGATAACTATTCTCGAAGCCTTGCACTGTTCTGTTCCTTGTTCTATGCATTTCTCTGATTTCCTATTGATATTTTTATACATCCAATTACGTCGCAGAAAAGAATAGGAATGCTTAAAAACGGACTTAAAAAAATATTTCACCTTTGTTCACCTTACTTCTGAATTTAAATCTTGATCATAAATGCAACAAAAGCTCAAATTTTAAACAACCTGTCTTATGCTGAGATCTTACTCGGAACAAGTAATATATATATAAAAAAAATTAAGTCAATTCCTACTTAAGTCAACAAAAAAATTTTTATTACATAATTGCAATTACTATAAATATGTATATACATGTAACAGAATTACAATATTAAGTGGCAAAATGAAGCTTGGTGGCAAACTTAGCGACATGGCGACGGATTTGGCACCAAATAGAAATTGCTGGACAAATTTAATTAATTAATTAATATTTGAAAAAAACTGTATTAACATCAAGTGTCATCCACTACAAGTTTAAAAAAATGTATTTGAACTTGAGTGGATGAAAAAAAAGTATTTTATTAGCGACTGAAAATCTGAACAAGATATACAGAGAGAGAGTGTGAGCTAATAGTAGGAATTGAAAAATAAGCTGAAGCCTCATAACTTGATCATCAACAATGGAAAAAGTCAGGATGAAATATTGATAACAAATTTTGAAAACGATTTGAGGTTGACTTCAGTGATTAAATATATTGTTTTAAAATATGCTTAAAATATTTTTTATTTGATTAAAAACAGGCAAAAAAATTGATATAATTGAAAAAATAAATTTTTAAATTTTAAAGTGATCAAAAAAATTTTTTTTATGTACTGTAGTTATCACGGCAAATTGAACATGTTTTGCTTAATTTTTAATTCATAAATTTTTTTTTAAATATTGCTTCAAAGTGCACATTACCATCAGCAGAAATATATGTGTGAAATTTGATAGTCCCCCTAGGTTAAAAAGTTTGTTGTGTAGAGTGCCAACATACATGCATTCATCCTTGTTATTAGTAGAAATTATTATATATGTAAATGTTTTATTTATAAATTTAACAATATATTTTTTATTTTAGTTCTTTTTGGCAATATGTTGCAATTTTCGTCTTGTTACTACTTCTGTTACTACCTATTGATACTCGAAATCGATATTTACAGAAAACCTCAATTCTAAATTCCCTCTTCAGGTAGGGTTTTTTCCCCCTTTATTTTATTTACTTATAACCAAAATATGGTTGATTGATTATAAGACGCTAATAAATTCAAATTTTATTTTCAGACAATATGGGCAGTCTGTTGCAGCTACACCCGTTAAATCATCTTTAGAACTATATGACTGGTTTGAGTTTGACTTTATTGATAGATTCTATGGTAGAAGTCAGTGCTTTGATCCCAATTTAGACTGTGCCATAACCGTCTTAACTGGTTGCAGCGTAGTTGGAAGAACAGTTATTAGATTATTCAAAAGTCATGCATGCCACGATGGCTTATTTTCAACATGTAAATACAATTCACTTGAAAATACGAGTTCAAATAATACATTTTATCATTATGAACATCGTTTATTGAAGGGACATTTTGGTGCATATAATTTAGAAGATAAATTGGTGATTTTGCAGGAAAATCCTGAAGAAGCTCAACATCAAATTGATTTATTTTTATCTCATTTGTTTAATGTCACATCTGGAGCTGTTAGTATCGAGTTTTTACTTTTCAATCCAACTTTTTCAACGCTTATTTCTGTCTCTTTATTATTTGAACTTACAGAGTTTGATATTTTATTCTCAAAAGAAATTTTATTTGCAACATTAAGTGAGCCAACCAGTTTTCAATACCATGCTAATTTTGCTTTGCATCTACTTTTTATGCTTATTATTTTAGTGAATTATAAAAATATGTGTTGGCGTATTTTAAAATATGGACTTTCAATGCTGATAAAAAGCTGGGATTGTTTCTCTGCATTATTCAATGTTGTATCAACAATGTACATTTCAGTGTATATAATTTACATGCTACAGTTTAGACATATTTTATCCACTCTAGCAGAGAAAAACTTTCATGTCAATTTAAACATAGCAATGATTGCTTACTTCGAGACTCTAACTCAACAGTTGTTATCGTTTCTCATTTTCTTGCACCTGATTCATTCAATTAGAATTTTGTGTTTCAGCCCTCGATTGAAAAGATTGCTACACATTATCACCAAATCATGGAAAATCATTTTATCAACCTTTTTCATTTTCATGCTGTTGATATCCATTTGTGATTTAATGACAAGACATTTTATAGGCGTTACTGATAAGCTATCTCATCCTTTGATAAACTGCATAAAGGGGATGGGCTCCATATTTAGATTTTACAAGAAACCAGAAATTGTTGATAGTGATTCTAGCATAAATAAAGTGTTGTCCACCATTATATTATTTTTCATTGTTGCAATTCATGTTGTATTGCTATCCTTTTTAAGATCAGTATTGATCAAAAATAAAACTTCTGGACATAGAGTTGTGAGGGAAAAAATAACATTGAAAGACACAAAAAAAGTCTTAAAACGAAAATTAACTAGCTGTTTTAAGCCACCGTCTCCTCATGTTGTAGCTAAAGATGACTATGTACTGCCAGTGGATTTCTTACTTATAGAACTGGAACAACTGGCTGATTCTTTGCTAACAAAAGCCAATGACTTATTTTCAGAATACGAAATTAATGATTGTAAGAAGTTGGAAGACACCATATGTTCCTCCACAATAGAGGGTTATTTAACATCCCAGTGCCAATTTTTGGAAAATGAAATAGGTTTTGAAATACCTTCATCTGATGAAATCAAAGTTGGTGGTCCGTTTGAACAGTACAGTCCAAAGATGAGTGTGGAATCTCAATTGAAAATTGCCGAACTTGTTACTGAAAGACTCACTGCCACAATGCCTAGGTTGAGCAAATCCATGACAAAGAATCTCCAACCATCCAGTCTCAGTGCATCAATATCTTCTCAAAGGAAATTCAAACACTTTTCTGGAAAAAATTTGAATCTCTCATCTTCATTACCTCATAAGATACGCAAGACATACCCTTTGTATCATGTAGACTCCGATTCTTCATCATTTTCTGATTCCAATTCTGATAAAAATGTTGCAAATTCGCTGAGAAAAACGAAGTCAAGAGGTAAAGGAAAGAATAAAGAGCTTGATATAGCTGATTTGGACGATGACATGCTGTAATTAATACTAAGTGTCCAAATATTATGTTTGAAAATAGTTTAAGATGTTATAAATTTTAATCCACTCTGAGCCATGTCAAACTATTGTTTTTTATGAAATGTATATATATTCTAATATTTGTATTGTTTTTTATATTCTATTTAGATATATTATTTTAAATTGTGAAACAGGTGATTTCATAAAATAAATATTTTATAAACTATCAGGTGAAATCAGTTAAAACCAGTATTTTAGATCAAGTGGGAATAGAATTACAATGACTTAAACCATAAAATACAAATATATTTTAACTAGTGCAAAAAATAAAGAATTAATGATGAAAGGGAGTGGCATCTTTATTTATCAAAATTTGGAATACCTAAAGTGGAAGTCCGATTCAGTTTAAATGTTGATTCTTTCTGAAAGATCATCTGAGGAAATTGGTCCACATTTGTATTTCATGGAAACCAATTACATTAGTGGATTGTAAAAGACGATTTATTGCTATCTTTATTTTGTTAATGTTGCTATCTTTGTTTTGTTAACTATGATTGGAGAGCAAGTCTTTTTATCTTGCCCATGAATAAATTTATTCTTATATTTTTAAATCTAATTAGCCATCATTAATTAATTTTAATGTGGGATTATTTATTTATCTCATTCATACTAGATTTCAGTTGTTGCTTTATGAAATAGTTTTGTATTTTATGAAATAACTAATTTATAAATATCTTTCATTTAGTCATTGGTCTGAATTTTTCGAAATGTTACATTTATAAAAAATGTTGATTCTTTCTTAATGTTACTACATTGTCTATTTTTCTATGTCTGTAAATATTGCTAAATTAAAGAAGCTTTGTATCAAATCCATTTTGAATTTAGAAAAAAAAATGCACAACTAGTTAATGAAAAATAAGATGCAATTATTTTACATTTTCTTTCTAAAACTAAACTAAAAATAAATAATATCAAATTATATGTTTTTGAAAATGAATTAATATAATTTGAAAAAGTAGAAATGCAATCGATTTTTTCTTCACAAAAATTTGCTTTTAAATTAAAGATTATTAATTTTAAAAAAAAAATTTATCTGTATCTGGCCTTTTTCTAGGTGATAGTTGAATCAGTGATTAAATATGGTTTTGCTGTCATTTAACTATTAATTAGGAATTTTAAAAAATGTTATATTCCTCAATTTTGATTTGATAACTGTGAAAAATATTGTCTTTCATAATTGGTATAAGCAATATGATATTCTAAAAAAAATCTTGTATAATATTGCATTTTGAAATTTTAAAAAGTGGTAAACTTTTTAATTAGTTTTCAAATTATCATAGAATTATTTTTTTAAATGCTCTTTAAAATCGTTTATCATGAAATGTGCAATATTACAAATATGAGATCAACAAATAAATGCATTTTTTGATGATGAAAACATTTTGTAAATAAATTGTTTCAAAAAGATACTACTTCATTTGTTTATATTAAAATTATTAGAAATACATTTTAACTTGCAATATGTTTCTGTTCTTTAAATTTTTAACTAAGGGCAATTATGAAGCCATGAATTAACAGTAGTGTCCAGTTTCTTGCCAAGCATGATATAAATCATGCCAACATCTAAAAAATCGCCAAAAGCACACAATTTTAGAATGGCTACATAAAATGGATTTAAAAATTTTTTTTAGATTTGCAATAATAAATCTAAAAATTTTCTAACGAGGCAAAAAACTCAATTTTGCCGTTAGGACATAATTTGAAATCTTTAAAATGTTTGGCGGCTTGATTTAAAATAAACTAATGCACCTACGTATAGGTAGGTTTTCTAGTAGGCAGGTGTCTAGGGACGCAAGCAAGTTCTCTTAAAAGACTATTTTTCTAAGATTGTAAAAAGTACAAATTCTACGAATGATAAAAGATTAGAATAGCATTAACACTGAACTAGTATAATTGATCATGTTAAAGTGTTATTAAATTCACTTATTTATTAGAATATTTATACAAGTTAGCATCGACTTCCAAAATAATTTACAAAAGTCTGTGCTGTGCTGTGCTATCTGGAATCTACCAGACTTTTTTTAAAATAAACTAATGCATCTTTTTATTTTTCGTTAAAAAAAATAAAAAGCAAATGCATATTCAATAACTTAATGATATATTTTAGGTTAATATTTTATTAAAATGTTGAAAATATATTAAAATAGGAATTAATTCGCCATTTTATTAAAAGAGAAGTTTCGTAATTTGCTCTGCCTGTAATTGCAAAATACCCAAATCCACATTTAAATGTGAATAGTTTACTACGCAATGTTAAGTTATCACTTAAATTCATTATCCAAGAATCTATTTATGATGCAATAGCAAATTTTTCAAAAATATATCATTAGATATTAGTTTTAGGAGAAGTATTTCAAAATGGTGGAGTTAAAAATGGTTCTATTTTCATGGCTACACAATTGTGCATCGTTTTTGTAAATTATAAGAAAAAATTATAGAACTATCATGAGTAAAAAATATTTTGATCTCAAAATCTGAACTGGAAAAATGTGTCCATATAATTGATAGTTGAAACTCAATTCTGTCAGCCATTTTCATTGAATTATAAAAAGTTTTTAACCTTAATTCTTGATATCCATTCTAAATATATAAATTTTGACGCAATTTATAATTTGAAGTTGTAGTTTAAGGTAAGTAATAATTATTCATGCGAATAATATATTAGTTAAAGAGTTGAACTCAAGTTATAATGTCAATTCTCAGAATCAGTATTTGAGTAGGAAAAAAAAAAGAAAAATGAGGATGTAACAGTTATATGGAAATTTTTCTATTTCTAAGAGAAGCAACGGAAGATTGTTCAGTGTTTGCAATTTAAAATTGAAAAACTTCATTTAAATATATATCTATATATATATATATGGAAGAAGTTCTTCTAAATCATCATATCATGATATATTTAACAAAATGTACCTTGATAATAGAAACATGAATCTGTGCAATTGTGTAAATTCTTGTAATACAAAGAAAATTTACTAAATTAGAAAATTACATATACAGTAGACTCCCGAATATCCGCGCCTGTCGCACTAAGTATTTTTTGTTTGTTTGTTTGCTTCCAAGCAAAGAGAAAATGCTTCCAAAGCAAGAAGCAAACACAAATGACTGATTTCTTCAAAAAGGTGCAGTTTTACAGTTATGCTTTTGTAATTACATAATACATTATAGTATTAAAACAGTACATATGTATTAATTTTTCTGTGTATCCTTGACGTCTCTCGTAAGTACAAAGCACTTTTCTGTTTTCATCAACAAAATGAATTTTAGGTTAGTTTTGAGTGATATACTAAAATATTAAGCGTTAGTTAAACATTTCCTGCTGTTTATTTTACGTTTTAATGTACATAAAACGATTTTTCAAAGTTGGAATGACTGTTTTCTCTTTTGCTATACCCGTTTTTAGCTTTTTTCGGATTATCCGCGATTTTTGTTATCCGCGGCGACCGCGCCACCCAATTCCGCGGATAATCGGGAGTGTACTGTATATTAAGATATATTTTTAAAAAGAGCTTACTGCAAATTGCACTAAAAAAACATTTCAGATTCAGAGTTGTTGATAACTTTTTACTTTAATCATAATTTAAAAAATTCGTTTTTTTTTTTTTTTTTTTTTTTTTTTTTTTTTTTTTAGCAAAATAAAATTTTCATGACGAAACTATAAATTTTCTCAAGACTAAGACATCGTTGCTTTATTACCATCATATTAGTAATATCAATTGTTTGATATTTATAGCACTTTGACTACTTTATATAATTATATGACCACATGCATGATTACTGGTTCGAGAAGACATAATAACCCTCCTGAAGGTTGGAAAGGGAACAGTGATCTTGTCTCTAAATAACTTTTAATGGGGGGGGGGGATAAAATGTTTTTCCCTTTTCCAAAGTTTTTTTTTTTTTTTTAAGAACGAAAATTTTATTAAAACAATATAAAAATTAAACGTTCACTTAACATCGACAGTTTTCTAAAGATGGTTTTGTTTTGAATTTTACGTTTATGGGAGTGGATATCTGGAAATTATTTAGTCATAAAGGAAAAATTGCAGAAAATAGCCAAGTGTCAGTTTTATTATATTGGATATTCAACTTAACAAACTAGGGGAATAATTTTCAAAAACTGGAGAGTATAAATATTACAAAATGCTAAATATATAAATTATAATAAGTTAACAGAAAAACTGTGCAATTAAAAAAAAAATCATAATGAAAAGAAATATATGAACAACCCTTCCATGTTTACATAAAGGATTTCATTGTTTATTCAGTCACATAAACTATCTAAACTTAAATGAAAAAAATTAATACAGAACTTTCTACTTTATAAAACTCAAAAAAAAAAAAAGAAATTCGTTTTGCAAAAGTGATTATGAGTAACTTGCATTCCAACTTAATTTACTAAATATTTATTTTTCATCAATGAAAGTTTACATACAGTCTTTATTTCTTTACAAATAATAAACTAAATTAAGATATGGTATAAAGAAGTTAAAATTTAATCATCTTTATAATCAGACAATAAATAGCATGTCAAAGAAAACTTAAGAACAATAGTTCGAAAATAGTACCTGTCCAGTGTTCATTTGTGCAAGATTACATCAAAATTTGAGGAGCTGAATGTTACAATTAGATTCCGAAACTCCATTATTTAAACAATGGTTTTTTTTTTTTTTTTTAATATTGCCATTGTGGAATAGTTGGTCTACTAGCAGGAAATCTGGAGTTATCATTAGGATTAAACTGCTGTTGGTTATTACGATTTTGAACCACAGGTTCAGTAGCAGGAACACCACGATTATAATCCCAATTAGATTGTGGCTGGAAAGTTTGAGAATTACCATTTAATAATGCAGGATTGGTTGGCCCATTATTTAAACCACGATTTCCTTCCTGAAACCGGTTGTTTCCGAAATTTCCATTATGTGAATTCCTAACACCAGAATTAGGCGCAAAGTTTGGAGATTGTTGAAATCCTGGATTTGGAATTGACGGCGGGGCTTGCGATCCAGGATATGGCTGAGTATTCATGTTGGCAGGTGGAAATGCTGGATAATTTTGAGTAATTGGCTGTGAAAATTTGTTTCCATTATCCTGTGAACCATAGTTTGGTTCGTAAGGCTGCTTTGCTGGCAGTGGTGGATTTCTGTTAGCAAAATTACTGTTTACAGGACCCGGAGCAGAATTTGAAGGCTGTGTTAATCCAGCATTCCAGTTACCTGAACCAGGTTGATTTCCAGATGGAGGTGTATTTACTGACCCTTGTCCATTTGGATAGCTTCCTTGATTCCTAAATTCTTGTTGCGGTTGAGGAGCGTTGCCTGTATCATCACTGTCTGCACTTGGATCGGTTGAATCATCGGAAGATATGTTACGATCACTTGATGCAGGAGGTTTTGCACCAGAGTTCGAATCACTTGAATCTTCGACAGAATCAGATTGATTAGTTGAGGATTTACTTTTTGCATTATCGTTGTTGGATTTTAGAGCATCTTGGAGCTCTTTAGTCAGTACCGCAACTGTTGCAGAATACATCTCCTTTTCACACTTGTCATGACTCCAATCGGGATGATTCTTTTGTATCAAGTCAGTAACGTTTGTCATGGTTCCAAGGAATTTTTTAAAGTTAAACCCAGAAGGTGTTTTGCAGCTTTCTGCAGCGTCGTGTAATGTCTGCAAGTAATGCTGCGTTTCAAAAGCAGTTAGCATTTCATATAAAGGTACGTCGTCACTTTTCTCTTTGGGCGATCCATCACGGTCGAAAATATTTCCTAGCCTTGAGCGCAATTCTGGAAACGTGAGGTCTTCTGGATTTGTAGTATTGTCAGAATTATTTTCCAACGGAGCAATTGTTGTGGAAGTTAAAGCAGGATTTGCATTCTGAACAGAAGAATCTGTGTTTGACTCAGTTGAGGTTTTGTCCTTCCCACCATTTTGATTCTGGTTCTCTGCACTTGAAGCCGGGGGATCTCCTGGCAACTTATCTAGAATATAATCTGCAATTTTTCTACCAGTTTCTTCGCAATCCTTATCCAATAAATTATTTCTAGAAAATATTATCTTGCAGATTTTGGAAATTATTTCGTCCCAGTCTTCAGCTTTTGATTCTTTGTTTAATGTCTTGGATTCAAACTTCCAGAAAGTTGAAAATTCCGAGTAATGCTGCTCTATTCCATACTCTTTGAAAACTCGACTCATTATTCTGGGTACGGCAGGTTTAGTAGTTGAGGTCGGAAGTTTCCCGAAAAACGAAGTAAATCTCTCGTCGTTTATTAATTTATCATTAAGAGCAATTTTAAACTTCTCATCGCAGGGTTCTTCCTCACCTGACTTTTCGGTTTCAGTTGTTTTCTTATTAGATACATCAGGATTCGGTGACAATGTTGTCACATTTGAGTTGTCTAATGAATCCGCATTAGATGATTTTGAGTCTTGAGATGGAGATGAAGTTTTTGGAGAGGATGTAGATGTAAGAGGAGCATTATCCAGCGAATCTCTGTTGCTCTGAGATTCTCTGTCATTTGCTGGTGAACTATCAGCTGGTGCCTGATTTATTGAAGAATCCAGTCCTGCTTGCCTTTGGTCCTTTGGTGGCCAATTACCGGAAGGTCCAGCACCATTATTAACGAAAGGAGGATTATTGGATAGATTTTGGTCCTTTGGTGGCCAGTTACCGGAAGGTCCAGCACCATTATTAACAAAAGGAGGATTATTGGATGGATTCGTTGGTGGAGGCACAGGAGCATTATTCACAGCTGAAGGATTGTTGAAAGAGTTTAATGGTGGAGCAGCAGTAGGCTTAAAAGGGCTATCATTCACAAATGAAGGATTATTGAAAGTGTTTACCGGTTGTGACACAGGAGGATTAACAGGTCCACTTTTTTTCAAAGGCCAGTTTGATTGTAAAGAAGGATTGCTGTTATATCCATTACCGTTCACAGGAGGCTGATTTTGAAATGGAGAATTATTTGCTGCAGGTGGTTGATAACTAGTATCCCTTTGAGCAGCGGGATTTGCTGGAATTATAGGTGGTTGAATTTGTGGTTGAGAAGGTTGGAAGTTGTTTTGGTTTGCTGGATATGGCATCCCCGAATTCGACACAGGCTTCGAATCTTCTCCTAAGGGAGTTGGATTTTGTTTGACGTTTTCAATAATCATCCTTTTCATATCTTGAGTTACAACATTATGGTTATATCCTGTTACCGAACTGTAGCATCTCCCTGCTAAATCAGCAACTACACTGATCATTACTTGATTGTTTTGTTGATTGTGCCGTTTGAATGCATCTGCTATAGTTTTCATGAATATCTCATCCATTTGTACCTTTTTTTCGGCATAAGGTATACCAATCATAGAATCAGAAGCTGAAGATATCGTCCATTTAATGTTATCAATTTCTTGAAGAGGCAACGTGATCATTTGAGGACGACTTACCAATTCCGCATACACACAGTCCAAAAGTCTATTTTGCATGCTCTTATCACACCACGGACATACAAATTGCCCTCCTATCGGTAAGATATTAAACATGGCAAGAACCAACAGAGTCGCAACAGCAGAACTCATCGCTTGCTTGCTCTCCATCTTGAGAAAACGCTAATTAATCCGAAATCAAAGCCCCACAAAAGCTTTTCAAGCTCTGAACGAAAGCATAAACATTCTTTGGAACGTCAGAAGTAACATCATCTTTCCTTCTTTCTGTGATCTTTGAAAAAAAATATTAGAGCGTTTTATCTCAGCTGTTGAAACGTCCAATTCCTGATAAAGATTCGCAGGTGCGAATTTTTGTTGATTCAAGTGCGGCCTAATATTATTAATATGCCATTTGACGCTTATCGCTGGGATACCACAAGTCGTAAACGATTGGAGGAGAAGTTATCATGAATTATTCAGCTGAATACTAAGCAGGCTGTGACGGTATTAAGCACATATTGCTCCACATTTCATGCAGTACTTTGTGGAAACAAATAATTCTAATAACAGAGTTTTTTAAACGATGTTTCTAGAAATACGAAGAAGCAATGGTAATCATATTGTCATAAAAATTTTCCAATAAATGTCTTTACGGTAACATTTTTCAATAAATTTTTATCGGTCAAATCTATTTAATAAAGTAAAGTTCGCACGCACATAATTTTGATGCAAGTCACAATCAAAAGTTATTCGAATTTTCGACGCCAATCATCAAGAGTGCTAATTATAAGAATCCGATCTTGGGAGGATCACCTTATAACTTGATACACGCTATTTAATAATCCTGGCAATTTAAATTATTATAACAAATGTATCTGTTGTCTCGTGATTTTCCTTGTAGCAGTGAAATATACTGTTTACATTATGGAAGGAAATATTTTTTTTAAAGAAATTGCGAAAATTCTGAGAAAAATTTCACGGCAATTAAAATGGTATCAAAATGGTATTTTAAAACGGAATAAAAAGTCGTTCTTACGCAATAATGTTTTCGGAAATTACCAAAGGAATCTTCCAAAATCTCTCTTAACCCCTTGGGTATATTTGACTGCTAGGATTTTGTTTTTTTAAACCGCTTTACCTAACCGTTTGGTGTTTTGTTTTGGTGTTTGTGCTAAGTTTCGGACAATGAATTTAATTCATAAATAAAATTCATATGTTACTTTATTCTTCTTTATAATAATAAATTTAATAAAATTTTATTCGTTCAATGAAGATTTTATATACTATTTCAAGCAATACCAAGTAAATCTGTTTCGAAGAAAAAAATCTTTTAAGAAAAATAGATACCTAAAGGGTTTGTTTTAATTAAATTTTTAAGTAAAATTTCAAAAACAAAATCACTCCTAGTTGTATAGTTTCTCCCTCATAAATTCATTTTTGTCAAATTTTGTACTTCTTTTATCTTTCTACATCTAATCCCCCCTCCTCTTTTTTTCGCAATAATTATACAAAGAGACGAATTTTTTTTTCATTCATTTATATAGTGTGTGTGTGTTTTGATTCTGTAAATCATGCATCGTTCCTAATTCTATATTCCCACCCTCATAAATTTATTTGTCAAATTTTGTTGTTCTAGGTCAAACGGTCTTTTATTTTTCTTCCCATAATATACTCACCCCCCCCCCTTTTTTTGGAAATAACTATACAAAAAAAGCATAGGACAATTTTTTTTTTTTCATTTTTGTATACTTTTTTTATTTGGTAAATGATGCATCATTTCTAGTTATATTTTCTCACCCTCATAAATTAATTTGTCAAATTTTGTAGTTCAAGGTCAAATGGTCTCATTTGTCTTTACCCAATATCCACCACTCCGCTTTTTTTTTCTTTCTTTTTTGCAATAACTATACAAAGAAGTGTGGGACGAATTTATTTTCCCCTTTCACTTTTGTATATATTTCTTTTAAATTCTGTAAATAATGTATCGTTCCTGTTATATATTCTCACCCTTATTATTATTATTATTATTGTCAAATTCTATGTCAAACGGTCTTTAATTTTTCTTCCCATAATATACTCCCCCCCCCCTTTTTTTTGGAAATAACTATACAAAAAAGCATGGGTCGAATTTTTTTTTGTTCATTTTTGTATACTTTTTTTTATTTGGTAAATGATGCATCATTTCTAGTTATATTTTCTCACCCTCATAAATTAATTTGTCAAATTTTGTAGTTCAAGGTCAAATGGTCTCATTTTTCTTTACCCAATATCCACCCCCACCCCCGCTTTTTTTTTTTCTTTCTTTTTTGCAATAACTATACAAAGAAGTGTGGGACGAATTTATTTTCCCCTTTCACTTTTGTATATATTTCTTTTAAATTCTGTAAATAATGTATCGTTCCTGTTATATATTCTCACCCTTATTATTATTATTGTCAAATTCTGTACTTCTATGTCAAACGGTCTTTTATTTTTTCTCTCCCAATACCCACCCTGTTTTTTTTTTTTTTTTTTTTTTTTTTTTTTGCAATAACTTTACGAAGAAGCATTGGATGAATTTTTATTCGTTCATTTATTTATTATTATTATTGATTCTGTAAACGATGTACACTTTTATGTCCCAAAATCTTGATCAGACTCCATATTTTATATTTTCTCTCAGTCTAAAATTCAATTTGAATTAGTGATTCTTTGTGGGCACGTTGGCTGCAGTATGAGATTTTTACCCTAAAATTCTAGACATATGACATATCTACAGTTTTAGTATAAATACATCATAATATATGCCAAATTTTGAATAAAAATCATGAAATCTTTGTCTCTGTTCGTCCATTTGGGATCGTATGGATAAAAATATATAACTCAATTATTACTTGAATGATTCAAAAATATAGCAGGTTATATCAATAAAACGGTATATATAAATATATATCAAATTTTGATACTTTTTTACTAGCAAAACATCAACTTTAAAGTATTAAGCTCTGTTATCAACATTTGGCGACAGCGAAAAGTTTGGCGATAATTAGCGCTAACATTTTAATTACTCGTCGAATGATGCAATACTAGTATCTGCACTAGAGCCAATTTGCCGGAGTTCTTGAATTCAAGGTTCTTAATCTCCGGACTGAACAGGTGATACGGTTATTAACATGGCAATGAGTTTGCTTAGTAAAGACAGAGCCAATATACCAAAGTCTGACGTAATATGTGGTTATTACGTTTAGCTGCAACTGAAGTCAATATTTCAGTTTAGCGAGGACTGATTCGTGATAACGGAAAAGGACTTAAACTGTAATAAATCCATCGAAGTGTTAACCATTTGTCTGTCTATATTTATCTATTCATAGTATGTGAAGGTGATAACTCAAAAAAGTAACAAGCTAAATAATTAGTCTTGATACAGATTTACAATTGATGAGATAATAAGAGTTTGATTCAACTGGTTGCAGAAATTGAGTCCGAAACCATTTTCGATTCATTACAAAGTTTTACAAAAAAAAAAACGCGCCATATTGCGAGGGTATACGAGAAAATATAGGGGAGAATACTGACCCTAAAATATCCACAATTTAGTTTATCTGACATCATAGAAAAACAATAATTTGAGATTTAGAAATAACTAGTCGACTTTGGCGACCCCCTGGTTCTCAGTGATTAATAATCGCTTAAATTTTCAGTTAAATATTTCATGTAACTTATAATAGCTTTTCTTATGGGTCTAAATAGTTTCCTCAGCAAAATATTTTTTAACTTTAAATTTTGATACATAATTTGACATATAATTCACACTATAGCAGAAACCTGAGTCATTCTGTTAATTTTACAATGCATTTCCCTTATTTTCTGCCAAAATAAGTAAAAAAATGCATACGTTCTGCTATTTTTAGCCTGATAATAATGTAACCTAATTTCTAACGTCGGACATTATAAAATTTGACATTTTTCTTCGATTAATAGCATATTTTTAATATATTTTGGTGGGATTCTTTACAGAATTAAGTAAATACATCGCTTCGTTCCCTGAATTCTGTTTTGCTAATAATGATTTGTATAAAAAATAAAAGTTTAATCTCGCTACTTTAGACACTTTTTTTTGTATTAATATCAGTGGTGTTTCAAATTGTAAAAAAAAAAAAAAAAAATTGGTAAATTTAATTTTATTGGCAATTTTTATCTATAATTTTGATGGATTTCTAAAATTCTTATGAATCTATTGTTATTATTATTGTTGCTCATGTTACGTTTATTATACGTTCAGAAGTCTCGCTTACCTTTATATTCTTGTTGGAAAACCTGCTGCTAATAATTTTAAAAATTGATTACTGTTTGAAAAAAAAGTATGCCGCAAAAAATTTCTATCATTAAAAACATAATTTTACAAAAATTAGATAAAGATTTTTTTTGAAATATTTTTGGAAGTTATTAAAAAAAAACCTAAATTTATTTTTTTTTTAGTTAAAATTCTAATTAAAATTTCAAAACATTCTCTCCGATATGGACATATACATCTTCCAAAGTATATACATGTCAAGTTTAGTAGCTCTCTTCTCATTTTATACCAAAGAGAATTTTTTTCCAATTATTTCTTATTTTTTACCAAAGAGAACATTTTTTGTTTCAATTATTTCTTATTTTATACCAAAAAGAATTTTTTTTATTTCAGTTATTTCTTATTTTACACCAAAAAGAATTTTTTTAATTTCATTTATTTCTTATTTTATACCAAAGAGAAATATCATTATTTCAATTATTTCTTATTTTATACAAAAAAGAATTTTTTTTTATTTCAATTATTTCTTATTTTATACTAAAAAGAATTTTTTTATTTTAATTATTTTGTATTTTATACCGAAAAGAATTTTTTTTTAATTTTAATTATTTCTTATTTTATACCAAAAAGACTTTTTTATTTCAGTTATTTCTTATTTTATACCAAAAAGAATTTTTTGGTTTCAATTATTTCCTATTGTTTTCCTTTTTAGAGCTTCCTGAACTTGCGACCAGATTGTACCATTAATAAGAAATCAAAATTTAATAATGATTCATTAATAATTAAATACTGTAAGTATTAAAAAACTGCACTATCTATAAAGATGCAAAATTTAAATTTTTCCAGTATTTAAAAAAAAAAAAAAAAAAAAAAAAAAAAAAAAACGTTTTTACAAACATTATAAGTTTAAAAGGCTTGAAAAAAAAAACCTTAACGTTTAAAAATAAAATGTTACAGACGATATTTCATTGAATTAGTAAATCTGATGTTGATATACAAAAGATATTAATTTAATAAACTGATATAAATTAACTTACAAGGTTAACTATAAAATTTTACAGACAATTTTGTTTTCTCTACAACAGTTAGTAAAATCTGTTTATTTTAAAAATTATTAATATAATAAGCAAAAATATATTAACTTTTATGTGCACAAATATATTAACTTTTATGCATATAGTTAAATCAGCAATTTAACAATTTGATAATTTACTTCTGATAGAATTTGAAATCAAAGAAATATAAAACCAATCCAAGAGTAACGAATATTCAGCAAGAATATATTTCGGATTCTTATCATGAAGAGAACGAAAACCACAATTCAAATATTAAACATCCAGATGTACAAATCACGTGGACATCATTATATAACGCACATGTCAAGTTCGGCGAGGGAATTTTTGATTTGCCATCCAAATTCGAATATTTGTTAGTTTAGTTCATATATCGTTGAAGAAAACATAATGCTACTAAGAAGATAAATAAATATTAATAAATATCCATGAATCTAAATAAATAAGAGGGGGGGGGTCTTCTTTGAAACTCCATGACAATGACTTTTCCGTTCACGCGCAGAAAAATAAACGTGATTTGCAGCTTGCGTACAATGTTTGATTTGACTCATGACAAAATGTGAACGGCTTTAACAGTTGTTCTTTGTTGGATATATTTTTTTTGTAATTAAAAATGAAAACGAATTGAAAAAGTAAGCAAAATTTTCAAGCATGCTCCCATCAGAACTATTAAAGTCGATATTTGGCATATTTTTTAAATCATTTTCTAGTAGTTGAAATATAAACGTGAGTTCAAGATTTGCAGCTTGTTTACAACGTTTGATTTGACTCGTCACAAAATGTGAACGGCTTTAACAGTTGTTCTTTGTTGGATATTTTTTTGCAATTAAAAATGAAAACGAATTGAAAAAGTAAGCAAAATTTTCAAGAATGCTCCACCTGAATTATTTAAGTCGATATTTGGCATTTTTTTAAAAATCATTTTCTAGTAGTTGAAATATAAACGTGAGTTCAAAATTTGCAGCTTGCGTACAATGTTTGATTTGACTCATGACAAAATGTGAACGGCTTTAACAGTTGTTCTTTGTTGGGTATTTTTTTTCTAATTAAAAATGAAAACGAATTGAAAAAGTAAGCAAAATTTTCAAGCATGCTCCCATCAGAACTATTAAAGTCGATATTTGGCATATTTTTTAAATCATTTTCTAGTAGTTGAAATATAAACGTGAGTTCAAGATTTGCAGCTTGTTTACAACGTTTGATTTGACTCGTCACAAAATGTGAACGGCTTTAACAGTTGTTCTTTGTTGGATATTTTTTTGCAATTAAAAATGAAAACGAATTGAAAAAGTAAGCAAAATTTTCAAGAATGCTCCACCTGAATTATTTAAGTCGATATTTGGCATTTTTTTAAAAATCATTTTCTAGTAGTTGAAATATAAACGTGAGTTCAAAATTTGCAGCTTGCGTACAATGTTTGATTTGACTCATGACAAAATGTGAACGGCTTTAACAGTTGTTCTTTGTTGGGTATTTTTTTTCTAATTAAAAATGAAAACGAATTGAAAAAGTAAGCAAAATTTTCAAGCATGCTCCCATCAGAACTATTAAAGTCGATATTTGGCATATTTTTTAAATCATTTTCTAGTAGTTGAAATATAAACGTGAGTTCAAGATTTGCAGCTTGTTTACAACGTTTGATTTGACTCGTCACAAAATGTGAACGGCTTTAACAGTTGTTCTTTGTTGGATATTTTTTTTGCAATTAAAAATGAAAACGAATTGAAATAGTAAGAAAAATTTTCAAATATGTTATACATGAATTATTTAATACAATATTTGGCATTTTGTATCACTTTCTTGTAGTTGAAATATATATAAAGTACTATGTTAGCGAAAAAAAGGCTTGACAAATTTCCATGATTCATACCTTTACAAATTTGAAATTTGGTTTGTTTGTGAACATTATCACTTAAAAACGTAACTGATTCCAAAATTATAAATCTAAGTCGAATTGTGAACCAAATCTTTGAAAACCAGCAGCTACGAAACTGCAGAAAAATTGCCAAAAGGGTTCAACAGATTTTAACATGCGCATTGTCATTTTTTTCAATACTTAATCTTTGCGTTTAATGACTTTCATTTTAATGCTTCTTCCATAAAAACAAAAAGGTTTTTTTAGCATATACGTTATTACGGCTCTAATTAAAAAGAATTGTGTATGGTTATAGTACAAAAAAAAACAGTTTTATAAAACTGTGTTTGAAACTAATCTCTACTAACAATAAAAGAGAACCTGTGTATGCCAGTTTGCGTAATACAGGGTAGGCAATCGCCAAATTTGGCACAGATATACTTTCTTTAATTCGTTTTTTTTTCATTTTAATTAATTAAATATTAAACAAGTTTTAGAGAAAAATTAAGCGAGGTATAATTTCCAAAATATTCCAGTACAAAAATGTTTTTTACACTTACAAAGTTAAAAAAATATATCTTTCCAATGATGCTAATTTAGTTGCTATTAAATCCTTTTTATCCAGATTTAATAAACATATTTTCAAGTACATTTTACATAAATATTTCCTTGTTGCGAATGAAACCCGCATCATTTTTATTTTTCCGTCAAATATTAATCATGTGATTTTCTTCCATTATTGAAAGCAATGAAAAAAAGATTTTATTCGGTATCTGTGTATTAATACGAGAAATAAGCAAGTTAAGTTTACAGTATTGCGAAAATAGATGTACCGGGCACTTAATCTTTTCATAACACTTAAGATGTCATGTCATGGGGCTTTACTCTATTAGGATAGTTAACACACAATGCACAGAAAAGATTTCAGGCTATTAAAATGACACAGGATTGTTGTTTGTCACATTTTTTGGTTAAAAATTTATATTTTTGAAGTAATATGTACGAACATTTATTCAAAAAAGATTTAATTAAAATTAAGTACATCCAATATTCCTAGAGAATTTAACTGTATTATTTCTGTAACCAAGGGCGGCTGGTTACAGAAATAATACTGATAAAATTGAAAAAACTAATTTTTTTTGTACCACAGAATTGGAATCTCTGTATCTTCCCTCATTGTCTGAATTTTGAATCACTCTGTATTTTTAAAGCTAAAGTAACCGAAGTAAATTTCTTTCCATGGTTCCTTTCTACGACGTAGTAGAAACCCTTTAAGTCGTAGAACCATATATTATTACATCATTCAAATATGACAAGCGATTCGTAGCTTTCTATGAGGATTTTACATCAGTTAACCATTATTTATAAAAAAAAAAAAACTCGGACTCAGTATTTGTCACAAGTTTAACTATATCTCTAAAATGTATTCTAAAATAAAAAAATCAGCCATTGTTGCGTTTTCGACCTATTGCTCTGACATCGCACAAACAGACCAACGAAAAAGTAATCAAACCCTTGACAGATGTGATGGAAATATTGATCACGTCCGGGTCACCAATGTGCGAGTTTGAGGCTCAAACTCGTAACGTTAGGGTTCATAGCCGAGTAACAAAGCCACTAGACAAAAGTGTACACTCCTTTCCGCAGGTTATTATCTGGCTTATGAAGTTACCACCACAGTATACATCTATACTTCAGGCGATTAAACAGCAACAGAAATTTAACCGCTCTGACTTGTTAAATTTTAAAATTATTCTGCTCACTAACATGCACAAGAACGCTCGGGCAGACAGACAGACTTTCCTTTGAGAAATCTCTTTCGAAATTTAATGTAGACCTATAATTTTAAAGACAATATTACATAGTGATCGACCCATTTCATTCGATCTGCTAGCTCACTGTACTTCTGAGTAAGATCGTTTGTAAGTGTTTATGTGTATGCATGCGTACTTCCTTAAATTTCGAATTAGAAGGGGTATGACAGACGGAGTTTATCGAAATTTCAAGGTCGAATTTTTTCATGATGACAATGCTTATTTCATAGTGAACTGTTTATTCGTACACGAAATACATTGTATTCGTCAAAAAATTTGAATTCGAGATTTTGACGAATCTCCATGTTTCAGATCTCCTCTCCCTGAGTTCCGAAAATCACACTTTTTGTATTATATCTTGAAAGTTTGATGCACAGGTTTAGCATCTGTTTATAAAATTTTTAACTAAATCCATCAAGCGGTGATCGTTTGTTGGTTGCAATATGTTATAAATGCAATATGTTATAAACGCAATGATTTATATCAATGAAATTCGGTACTTTATCTTGTGACTACATCTGCAATTTTGTGCGGAATTTTGATGCCGATTGGCGGTAAAAAAACCCTCCCAAAATTCGTATTCTCGCTATAGAATCATTAAAAATGGTAGAATTATGCCAAAGATCTATACTTCGTAATTATTGTTTTCCAAGGTCCCCAATTTTATACGGGAGAGAAGGGGGAAGGATTCTTATTGAAGAGTATTCGAGAAAATTTTGGTAAGACCACTGCCGCTGACTTTTTCATTTAATAAATAATATATAATTTGATAAATAATATGTATAATATATAGTAACCTTAAAACAAATTTAAAATCACACTTATATATAAATAGAGTAAATATACTAATACAGAAAAAGTATGTTAATCGTGAAAAGAATTCGAACTCGGGATTTTGACGAGTCTCCACGTTTTAGACATCCTTGAGTTCTAAAAACTCCATTTTTAGAGAATGTCCATCTGTTTGTGACAAAGATAACTCAAAAATGCTTTCTTCTAGACATATGTAATTTGGTATGCGGTCTTTGCACTAAATTTGCATATTTCTATCAAATTTTGAATAAAATCCGTTCAGAGGAAGTTCGTCTGTCCGCCTATTCGAATATAAATTAAAATAGTAACTACTAAACGAAGACAGCTAATAAATAAAATTAGGTGCATAGATTTAATTTCTATAGTATAGTAACCCTTTTGGTCTATACTTTCACAAGTATGTAAACGCAATGAATTAAAAACAGAAGGACTTAAACATATAATAATTGATGAGTGATTTTATGAATATAGTTGTAGCTTTGTACTAAATTTTGGTTTTGTAAGCCAATACCATTCAAGGCGTTCACTGACATGGCAAGTTTATTGGAGAGTAGGCGAGAGAGTTCCCGCTGGTTAAATATATACTTAACTGTGTCAACAATGAGTCCTGTGCAATTCTAACAATGATAAATTTCTCAAGTTTATGATATCTAAAATAAAAGCAAAAATTTGAAAGAAAAAAAGTCGAACTCTTAATTTAATCATATAACCAAAAAATTCGCCGCTTTAGTACCCAGGTGTCATGTGGACACCTTACTTAAATGCCATGTGAAAATCAATTCGGGAATGTCAGATGTGTACAAAGCTGGAATGTTTATAAACATAACCAGTCTCAAAGGAAACATGATGCTAGTAACAAGACATACAAATACAACTCACGAAAACAAAAAATCAAAAAAAGACATTCTTTGAAACTTCGAGATCTTCACGTCAAGCTCACGCGCGGAAAAATAAACGTGAGCCCTAGATTTGCGACGTTCGGTCGGATTCCTGATAAAACTGAACGAACATTAACACCTGTTCGTTATTTAATGTTTCCTCATAATTGCAAGAGAGAATAACAAGTTTTATGAATACTTTCAAATCTGCTTATATAATATAAAATATATTATATATTAACCATCTTAATATATATTTTATATTAAAACTTATAATGCCATTTATAACACCATTTTATTAATTATAATACCATTTATAATATATTATATATAAAATATATATTAACCTTACCAAATATATTATATATTATTGCTTATGTATTAACCATTTGAAAAATACTGTCATATTCAAACAATATTTTTCATTGCTGTTTTTTTTTTTAAAAAGCCGAATATATTAGGTATACGAAAAAGTAAAAAAAGAAGCGATATACTTTTCTCAAAATGATATTAGATAATAATCAAAAATCATGTTGCTTCAATATTAAAGAAACCCATATATAATTTAGTTTGACTTGATTGTAATCAATAAAAATTTATTTTGTTCATTTCTATAAAGTTATCTTCACAAATATAAATCGCGACTCGGTCGCATGCAATTTCAGTAAAAAAATCAGTCATAAGAGTACTCACAGTGAAAATGTGCTTTTGAAACTTCGTTTGAAAATGGAGGTGATGGAAGGGGGGGGGGATATTCATGACATATTTAATGGTCATTTCATACGAATAAATTTTTACGATATCGGACAAGTGGTTGGGTGTAGGGAACTAGTTCTTTGATTTTTTGAATTATTTTATATAAATAAATTTTATTAAATTTATATATGATATCCTAAAATCTGTACCCATGAAAGTGATCTCCAATTAAATGCTTGCTCTTTTTACTTCAGTTTGTCATAACTTTTGCTACTAAAAAAAGTTGTTGATATAGATATTCAATTAAAATCAATAAAAAAATAATTGATTTTAGAAGACGCAGTGCACCCTGAAACTTGTATTGTCTTTGGACCCTCAGTTCTTCACAGCTTAACCCAAACTTGCCCTTTAGCTTTAGAGGGAAGCATTTTCAGAACTTCATTGTAAGTGAAATTTGGCAATCTGCTCGCGCACTTTTATCTCTTTGAAAGGTAATGCCTATTACATTTCAAGCTTACTGCTTCCCAAAAGCTTATTTATTTATTTATTAAGATAAATCCGTTAGATAGACATCCTTTTAATTATTTAATATCTATATACTATTACAAATCTATAAAAAATAATTTCTTTTGTGCAGTTTTATGTTAATGAAGAAATTTTTACAGATACTTTAATTGCCACTGAATGGATGTGAGGTCAATGTCTTGCAGCCTTGGCAATGAACATGGCGGCTTTAGCAACAAAAACGAAAAGTTTTAGAAACTACTGGAATCATGACAATATCTAAGAAGCAAAGATACGATATCTTTCTAGAAACTTCTCTGCTCTGTCACGGAAACTATGAAAAGCCGTCAGCAGTTGAATTTATCGAGTCGGGAGAAAGAGTAGAACAAAGTCTCAGATTGTTGATTGTTATCTTGTGTGTTAATTTCTGCAAGAGCGGCTTTGTGTACACTACATCTGTGCTTTGTTATTTGTATTTCACATTTTCGTGGGGAGTAAAGTGTTATTATCCTTCATTTAACTTGTTGGACTGTTCACCGTACACCCACAGGGCGACTTTTTCCTTAACAATACATTGGATTTTTTTTAAAAATTCAAATACTTTTAATTCCAATTTACCTACAGCTCGATTTTTGTTGGGCTCTTCAATTTTCTTTTAACACAATGATACACAGTTACAATTTAATCTATCATTAGAACTTCTCTTGGTTGAATCGAATTCGAAACTTTAAAAAAAAATACATAAAAAAAAAACTGTAACAAAGGGGGGAAAAAACATCTATTTCTACTAAGAGTTTTTTTTTTTTCGTTAGTGAAATGCATCCGGGTGTGTATCCGTGTTTGTGCATCCTCAATGATCAGAACTGAGTAATTTTTAATGTCCTTAAATTCCAATATTACCGCTATGTTATGTATAAAGCTAAAAAAAATATTTATCACTTTTAAAAAACTTTGAATACGTTAGATGTGAATTCAAATTAGTTTCTAAAATTCGCTAGTTTTTATCAAACATTTTAAATTTTTATTGAAATTTTTATTTTAATAATTATTAAGAAATGTGTAATAATTAGTATTATAATTTATTAAGTAATAATTATTATGATAATTATAATTATTTATTCATTAAAATTAATTTATGTTTATTTATTAATTATGCATTATTTACTGAAACAGTTGTGTTAAAAATAACTATTATCATTTACTAGTAGTTAAAAATTACTACAAACATTTTTTAGTTCAAAAATTGCTTTATTTTTATTCATTTATTTATTTTCTTGCCATAGTTTGGTTTAGTCTGTTTCATTTAGTTATATTTACGACTCACTTCACAGTAACGTAAGGGAAATTTGAGGATGGTTCTTATAATATTCAGAAGAAGACGACACTTAAAGTGAAACCCTCTTTTCGAAACTTCTGTCCCACGCTAATTAAAGGACAGTTGGTCCCGACAAATTTAGCATAAATCAGGTCCGCTCGCATAGCTTACATTTTTAATAATTTAATTCTGAATTAATTCCTAATTATATACCACATTTTATTCCAGATGATTATCATTATTTCTTACTTTATAAATATGGAAAGTTCACTCAAGTTATTTGATTCCTTAATAGTTTTTCTTTTTTATTATTATTTAATTAGATGAAATAAAAAAGATTAAGAAAATAAATTTCTATTTAAAAAAATTAAGAAAATATTAAATATTAAATTTATTAATAAAAAAGATTAAGAAAATAAATTTCTATTTAAGAAAAGGGTTGTTCTTGCAACCACTTACTAAGTAATCTCATTGCCATACCATTACTGTATTGACCTGTGATACCTGGAGGTTTAAAACCTTGAATTCAAGAACTCCATGACACTCCTTTCAAATTAGCTCATCAGTAGATTCAATTAAGAATCAATTACGGGCCGTGATAGCCTGGTTGGTAGGGGTTGGATTCGCGTCCCTTGGGTTGTGAGTTCGAACTCCGCCGGTCGAAGACTCTCCCCGTGTGTGTGGTGGCTGGCACACGTATAAATCTGTCGTGGTCACAAAGTCCTCCATGTCGAGAATAGTACCGCTTGGGGTACTGGTTCAGAGGTGATCGTTCTGTGGATGAGTGAATTAAATGACGATCTGTGAGTGAGTGAATGAAATGCATGAATGAAGTCCGCCCAGTAAAATGGGTTGTGATGCGTGAGTAGTTAAGACGTACTCTTGGCCCTAGATGGCGCTACTGAAAAAAAAAGAGACGCTTTCTCGACAAGTGCCATTAGAAACAACAACAACAAGAGTCGATTAAATACTTGAAGTGTTTGCATATTATGTGTAATGTTTGTGTCGAATCAGGAAGCTTTCAAACAATTTAATTTTAATTTAAGAACAGGTAATTCAATGTCTTCAGGATCCACCCACTCAAAGAATAATGGAATAAGTGTGCTGAAATGATATTTTTTTCGTATACGAAATGAATAATTAATATACTTAATATGCAAAAAAAAATGAATGAATATACAAAGAGAAAGTACTGCAAACGTTAAAAATTTCGAACTGGGCATTTTTGCGAATTCTCACGTTTTAGATTTTTCTGTGTCCGAAAAACCCATATCTGTCTGTCGCTCTGTCAGTCTACGAATGCAATAACTCAAAAACAATTAAAACGGATGAAATTTCGTATATGGAGTTCACATCAATTTTGTAGATTTCTTACAAATTTTGAACGAAATTCATTTGGAGGAAACTTGTTTACCCAGCAGCCTGAGTACAAATGGAAAAGATACCTATAAAACATAAAGAGCTAAATAAATAAAAATTTGGTACAGATATTTAGCAAATAAATTTGTCATCAAATTTGAAACCAAATCCGTCAAAGGTTGGCAGCCTCCTCGGTCCATACATTTACATTTCTATAAATACGATTAGTAAAAAATGTAACAAACTAGATAAATGAAATTTGGTTAGTTTTATCATTTCAAATAAAAACTCATATTAAATTTTGAGCTAAATCTATCGAAGGGTTGAAAGTCTACTGTATGCAAGTAAACGCAATTATTCAAAAACTGGATGATTTAAATAAATAAAATTTAGTATATGACTTCAAAACTACAACTGTATTTCCATATCGAATTTTGGTATCAATCGGCCATAAATAAGGAATCAAATATACATATTAGATTTTCTTGTACTTGTGTATTAACCCTTGAAAAGGCCATTTTCTTTCCTAGTCATGGTATATAAAAATAATTTTAGGACTCAGATAGGTTTAAGTAAAATGATTTATTTAGTTTATTGATAAATTTACTTTGATTAATAAATTTATTTGGTTAATTAATAATTAAGCAGTAAATCGAGACACACCATTTTGTGTGAAAGAAGGAACTGAAGCCTTTAAATTTCTGTTCTATTAAAAATGTGTTAAAATTCACGCAAACCTACATGACTTTACACAAGGAATGACGAATTTGAGCATACTTCTCACGGGCCCTATTAAGGGCTAAAAGAACGCCAACGATAAATCGCTAAATATCAATATTTCCTATTTGTTGTTCGACAATGGCATACAATTATTACTTAAGTACCAGTTTTCTTTATGAATTACAAAGTATACAGGAGTCAAAATAAGGATAGCACCATTTTTTAGAGAGAATGCGAGAAAGGTTTGGGAAGACCATACCACTGGTTTTTAATTAATTACTTAATTTTTACTTTAATTATGTACCAATTTATGAAAAATTATGTGACTTGATGCACGAATATGATAGATAATTTCAGCAGTTAGTTAGTGAAAGGGTTATTTTTCTTTGTATAGATCGAAATTTCATTGTCCGAAATTTTCACCGCCTTTATACCATTATTAGTGTCATTTTATCAACATGTGGTTTCCGAGAGATAGGAACTTCAATACTAATAAGGCAGTGAAGTTTTTCTCTCCCTTTTTGTCCCAATAGAAAAAGTAACACAGAGGCACTGACGAGTTTGTTATGTCTTAGAGGAGTTAATGGGAATTCCTACCGCGACCACCTCTTGAGTTTCTCTGCGGGTACCCTCTGCCGACGCTAATGAAGAAGTGCACGCTGCTAAGAATTGCCCGCCTTAATTGGCACTTTCCTCTCTTTGATGAAAAGAAGTTCGTTTGTCTTTCCGGTAGCGAATGAAATATGAATTGAATATAAAGCAAACATTTCCGTTTTTATAATAGATTTATGTATAAAAGCATTTCGGATTTTTTTACTTTCTCGCATGCGAAGTTCTACAAGGAAAAAGTGATGTAACCTTCGAAAAATTCGAAAGTAGAGATTTTGACGAACCCCTACATTTCGGACTTCCCTGCATCTGAAAAACACATTTTTTGACTGTGAATGCGATAGCTTAAAAATGCTTTAAGCTAGACGGATGAAATTTGGTATATGGAATTATGACCCAATTTCTAGATTTATCTCGAATTTTAATGAGTCAATCTGTCTTCCTACTAGAATTAAATCTCTCAGGAAGACAGACAGACTTCCTATGAGACTTAAATGATCATCGGAAGACTGTCTGTCTGTCTTTCCGAGTATAAGTGAATTCGGTAACTACAAAACACAAAGAGTTAGATCAATAAAATTTGGTGCACAGGTTTATTAGCTAGATCTGAGGTCTTTACTCTAAATTTATAAATTTCTATCATATTTCGACAGAAATCTATTCCCAGGAAGTATGTCTGTCCGGTTGTATGATTAAAGATTAAGACGATGACTACAAAACGGAGAGAGCTAAATGGATAAAATTTGGTACACAGAATTAACATCTAAAATGTAAATACGCAATGGTTTCAATCAGTCGGGGAAAAAAAAAAGTCTAAAATACACGTTCACCGTTCTATTATATGTGTGTGTGTGTGTGTGTGTGTGTGTGCGTGTGCGTGTGCGTGTGCGTGTGCGTGTGCGTGTGCGTGTGTGTGTGTGTAATCCATCGGGAAAGCATAATTATTTACAAGCAAAGATGCGGACATTGTGTGTTCGCCACAGCGCAGTACCAAAAGGCGAAGTGGGGAAAAAGGGCCGAAATAAATTATCCCTCGCCTTATATAACCTTAGATTTTGATAGGGAAAATATTTCTTCATAGTGCTAACATATTATTAAGATTCTGATAGGGATTTCTGACGCATGTCAATCACATGCAAGGGAAACACAGGGATCTTTTAAGAAAGAATGTGCTTACTGGACATTTTTACCCCTTCACGCCGAGCGTGTGAAAGAATCGGCGTTTGGCCAATTCAGCAGTTTTATAAAGCTTATCTTGAATTAATTAAGTAGAGAAAGTGGAATTGGATCACGAAAAAAGAGAATATTTTTAGAATGAAGTTACTATGGGCTAAATTAAGATAAAATCTTGGAAATTAATTAAATTGAAATTAAAAGTTTAAAATATCATTACATATATATATATATATATATAATATGTAAGCATATAATTCTTAAAAGCAGAAGGCAGATTCGAAAACGTAGAAGAAACATTTTGTATTTTTAAATTCGTTATAATCCATCCCGGGAAGGCATAATATATTTACAAGAAGGTGCGGACAAAACACGTCCGCCACAAGGCGAGACAAGAGCAGAAGTCGGATAGAGCGAAAATAAATTATCCCTCGTCTTATATGACATGAGATTTCCGCCACGTGGCGATTCAATACACGTGTTGACCTTGAAAAGGGCAAGAGATGGAAGGGATCATTTTCACTCGGCACGTGGAACTGATGATGCATCATATTTACAAAGCTCCAGTTGAATAAATTTAATAAAAGAAGTGGAATGGGGTCAGGAAATAAGAAAATATTTTAGAATGACTTTGACATGGGCCGAATTAGGAAAAAATTTAGGAAATTGGGATTAAATTAGATATTATAATATCATTTTACATATATATATATATACCGCGATTTTACACCAAATTTTTTTTTTTATAACTCTTAGAGAGTTTTTCTATCTGCTATCATGCTGACAATGTCAAATGACGTCATCTCGGGATTCGATTTCACCATGGTAAAACTAAAGGCAAGTTCAAAAATTTTGGTAATGATATATAAACTGCAAAATTAATTCCGTAATGTAGCAGACTGTTTCGAATAATATGTTAAACTAAGTGCATTCCTGATTTTTTTTTTTTATTTAAATGATCATTTAATATGTAGATAAGATTGAAAAATATTCATATGCAATCAGTATGTGATTCGTATCTAAATATTTTCTCTGGAAAAACACGATTTTACAAAATAATAAGAAATAAATCTGAGCGATGCTCCGTTTTTCCGATATTAAATTCAACGATACGACAATCCGGAGTACAAGCAATAACCAGACAAATCAATTTAATATGAACTCTCGCATTTTAACAAGAAAATATTTCATAATCCGCAATCCCTTGTTGCTTCTTACTCCAGCAGCAACGACGCTTCAACGGCTTTATTATGTTTATTAGACCAGCTGACATGTAAAACTGGCGGAGTCACACCCCATAAAAATTTACAGCCCTGTAAATCACGTTTCTTTTCATTCAAAAACATACATCATTTTTCCCACTATTTATGCTAGCCTTGTGTTGTTCGGAGCCCACATAATGGATAGTCTTGTCTTGCATCCGAACTCTGGCACCGGACTTCCTTTTTCGAAAAGAAAACTTCCAAGATTTATAATATGTAACCGTAACTGAAACTGGAGTGATCAGATGTCTCTAATAAGTCTGAAAATTTAAACAACGGAATTAACGGAAAACTTCATTTTGATCGTTTATCCCAGATTTGTCCCGAGTTGTGATGAAATTGGAAAAGATTTATATATTGCATATGTAAATTAATTTATTATTTCGTATTTATTGAATTTCTTTCAGCCGTTAGGTTTTCTAAAACAGGCCGCGGTGACCTGGTGATATTCCAACTACGGGACCCGAGGATCCCAAGTTCGATACCTGCTTCCACCGAAGAATCGTGATGTAAGCGGGTCTGGTGCATATTAAATCCGTCACTGCTAAATGTCTTACTGTTGGTGTGGTCCGGAAGTTTTGAGGGAGTGGTATCAGCTCTGGTATCTTCCTCGTCATCTGACCGTGGTTCAAAATTACGAAGTCCGTCCCAAAATAACCTTAGTATTGTTTTAAAAAGGTACTTAAATATAACTAAAAGATTTAAACCAAACTGAAACCTGTGGCTCTTTTGTGCTCAGCTCCATTATGTAAGGAAGGTGGGGGGTGGGGGCATTGAAATGCATTTTGGATCAAACAAATTGTAATCTTCAAAAAAAGTCGAACTCAAGGTTTTGACGTATTTCCACATTTTAAATTTCCCTGAATTCGAAACACACATTTTTTTAGAAAATGCCTATCCATCTGTATGGTTATTTGTGACAAAGATAACTTAAAAATGCTTTAAGCTAGACGGGTGAAATTTGGCATATGATAGTTACACTAAATTTCCATATTTTTATCAAATTTTGAGCAAAATCGGTTCAAAGGAAGTCTGTCCATTTGTTTGAATATAACTTAACACAATAACTACAAAACGAAGAGACCTAAACAGATAAAATTCGGTCTATAGAATTTAGATTTACAGTGTATACAATCATTAAATTTTGTTGCAAATCCATCAAGGGGTTGACCATCTGTCTATCTGTACTTTTAGAAATATGTAAAAATAACTCAAAAACATAATCACTTTAATGTATCAAATTTGGTATCCGATTTTGTGACAACAGGTGTAATTTGAATTAAAATCAAGTGTAATTTAACTGTTGACATATTATTCTGAGGATTCCCCCCACCTTCAATTACATATTTGCTTGCAAATCAATGAAATCCAAACTTTTTCGCAGTTGATTTTGTGACAACAAATGTAACTCGAAACAAAATCAAGTGTAATTTAACTGTTGACATATTATTCTGAGGATTCCCCCCACCTTTAATTACATATTTGCTTGCAAATCAATGAAATTCAAACTTTTTCGCAGTTGATTTTGTGACAACAAATGTAATTCGAAACAAAATCAAGTGTAATTTAACTGTTGACATATTATTCTGAGGATTCCCCCCACCTTTAATTACATATTTGCTTGCAAATCAATGAAATCCAAACTTTTTCGCAGTTGATTTTGTGACAACAAATGTAATTCGAAACAAAATCAAGTGTAATTTAACTGTTGACATATTATTCTGAGGATTCCCCCCACCTTTAATTACATATTTGCTTGCAAATCAATGAAATCCAAACTTTTTCGCAGTTGATTTTGTGACAACAAATGTAATTCGAAACAAAATCAAGTGTAATTTAACTGTTGACATATTATTCTGAGGATTCCCCCCACCTTTAATTACATATTTGCTTACAAATCAATGAAATCCAAACTTTTTCGCAGTTGATTTTATCATTACAGAATTTTCATCAACTCCTTTATAGCATTTTCGAAGAAATTTAATTTTGTGTTTTCATTTGTTTTACAACGTATATTTTAATTTATTTAAATTAAAATAAAGATGGTTTAAATTTCCAAATATCACTCCTATGATTTTATTTTTTCTTATTTTCAAATTCGCTTCTAGAGCAAAGTAGACCATTTCTTTTCTCAGTTGACTGGTTTTCTCTTAGGTCAAAAGCCCTGACAATCTTTGTATTTGAGCATTTCAAATATGCTAAAAGAGCTATTACTTTACTACTTTTCTTTTAAATTTATTTCAATACCTAAGATATAAAAACAAACTCCTTTGAGGGCGGACCACAATTAAATGCTTTATTATTTCAGTAAATCGCCATATTTATTGCCTAAAAACTGTTTATATATATATGTTACCGTTAAAGTATGAAATCCGTTATTTTATAGAATACCCAGTTATTCCATGAAATAACTGATCGTGTCCGTTAAAGTGTAAAACTCTCTTGTATTTCATGGTTTAACTAGTTATTTCATAGAATAACGATCTGCAGCCCGTTAAAGTGTAAAATAATCTATATCATATATCTCGCACGACAAATACATTTACCTTCCACCCCTAATGCATTTATGTTTTTGTTTGTTTGTTTTAGAAATAAAAAATGTTTTTGTTTTAGAAATAATGTTCTTTTTAATTCCAAGTGTCATTTTAGTAATCCTTGTTGTAACAAATGATTTTATGGTACGTTTCCATCAATACCATTCATACACTGCATAAATTAGATAAATTGCTTCCTTTTCATTTTAATTGTCTATCATTAGTTTAATTTCATTTTAGATAAATTGTTTATTTTACACTTTAACTGTCTCTCATTAGTTAATTTATAGAATACCTAGTTATTTCATAGAATAACTTGTTAGAGTGTCAAATTAATAACATATTACACACTTTAACGGACACGATCAGTTATTTCATGGAATAACTAGGTATTCTATGAAATAACTGCATTATATACTTTAACGGTAACATATATATTAAATAATATCAGTAAAGTGTTTGGTTGTATATGGAAAACGGTGGCAATGTATCGATGGTCCAGACTCCAAATTAATCTTAACAATTAGAAGAACTTCATTATTTTAACCCTTTTTAGGGTCGTGGGAAGTATACTTCCCACCAAATTTATCAATCTTTGTATGAAATTATGTAGGTTGGCATAAGTTCTGACAATTTTTTTTTAGTGTAATAGAAACTAAGATACTTCAGTTCTTTATCTTACACAAAATGATGTGTCTTGATTTGCTACTTAATTATTAATTAATTAATCACATTAAATTTATCTAATGAGTTAAATGAATCCCTTTTCATATTCTAATTTCAAGCCTAAAGATATTTTAACATAATATGACTAGAAAAAAATGCCCCTTTAAAGGGTTAAATTAAATAACTTTAATCCACATTTCACTTCAAAAAATAATTTTTATTCCATCTCTTACAACCATACGCAGTTTATATTTTATTTATACCATTTCAAAAACAATAAATAAAGAAAACGATATTATCTGTAATTTTAAAGTTCTGAATAAGTTCAAGCCACATCACATCTGGCATTGTTTAAAGATCTCGACAAAGCTCCCTCCAGCTACATTACTTCATGAAGCTGCATGCCTTAATTAGCAATTTTTTGAGGCATTTACAACTTCAATTGACAAACCAAACACTTCATTACCCTTTTAGACTCTTATCCTGACGAGTTTTGTTTACAAAATTTCTAGGAAACTCATCAATATTTACAAAAACACCCAAATTCCCAATGGTCATTGGCGTTCTCCGTGCTTTTGAAAAACCGCCCACTCATATCTCCTCCCACCTACACGCGGCAGAAACTTTATGGGATGCCAGACAGGTTGACATCTCAAGTTTGTGGCATGTCCTACAAGGGAAACCAACGCCCACGACACAGAAAGATAACGCAAAGCGTGCTCGCAGCCACACTTTATTACCGACGTTTCCTCCAAGGGCCTTCTTTTTTCGAGTTGTTCAGGGTGACTTCGTGAGGCAACAAGAACTGGTTCATAATGTAATCATAGGTGAAATCGGAATCTTGGCGCAGCTGAGGTGTGAGAAAAAAGGAAATTGTGATCTCAGCTCTGATATCACTTTTTTAAAGGTCGGTGTGGTAATTCGAGGTTGTGTAACGTAGAGTGGATGAAGCGCTCCTTCAAATGGGTGGTGTTACGTTTTCGTTGTATGTTAATGAGATTGGGGAGTAAATAAGTGATGGATTTGGAAATGGTTTGATGTAAGATGTCGCCTTTTTATCTTAAGAGGGTAAAAAGGGAAATAGAACATGGTTTTTGACTATAAAGACATTAAATCAGTTGCATGATTTTGACACTTTAAGTGTTCAGAAGGTCATTTGTTAAACCAAAAATAATATACAGGTAATTCAAAATGAATATAGTGATTACAAACCGCTATAACTATTTAATGAAAAAGAATTTATCGATAAGATTAACACAATTTTGTATACATACGTCATAGATGTTCTTTCTAACTTCCCTTAGTTACATGGACAATATCTAGGCAGTAGTCCATTTCAAACCGTACATTCTGAAGTATGTCTATAGTCACCGACGCAAGCGCATTACAAATACGTACTTTCTTCCCATGTAACATATACGCATGTATGTGCTTCCCATGCTCAAAACAATTGAAGCACTCAATTGTATTTGTAATACGCTTGCGTCGGTGAATGCAGACATGCTTCAAACCGTACATTCTGAAGCATGTCTATAGTCACCGACGCAAGCGCATTACAAATACGTACTTTCTTCCCATGTAGCATATACGCATGTATGTGCTTCCCATGCTCAAAACAATTGAAGCACTCAATTGTAATACTCTTGCGTCGGTGACTGTAGACATGCTTCAGGATTTATGGCGTGAAATGGACTACTGCCTAGATATTGTCTGTGTGACCAAGGAAAGTCACATAGAACATCTATGGCTATACAAAATTTTGAAGTTCCGTCTACATTGTGTATCGATAAATTCTTCTTCATTAAATAGTTATAGCCGTTTGTAAACACTATATTCATTTTGACTTACCTTGTACTAGGGCAGAAGAAAAAAAATTAACGACCTGCATTTGGTAAAGTAATTCGATGCAAAATTAATCACCTAATACAAGGGCTTGTTTATTGTCCCGAAAAATAAATATATGTAATTGTTTCAAGTTGAATTTCCCCGAAAAATTTATCTACATCTTTTTACCATTCTGTAGGTATTTTTAACAATCAAAATTGAAAAATAAATAAACAGAACATTGAAATGGTGCACCGTCTTGAATGGTGACTAGGAGGAATCATTCAAGCGCAAAAGATTAAATATACAGTAAAGAGGAAAGGTTATTTAAAATATAGCTTTAATGCTTAAAAATTGTTGTAGAAACCATGACCATCAAGTTAATTAGAGATTTTATTGAAATTAAACAATTAATACGCCCAGCAAACCAGCTAGTCACCAAACTCAGCCACTAATTAATGGAGAATGTGTGTGTATTGGTACCTTATAGAACAAACTGTCTGGCAAAGAATTACAAAATTTGGAATATATATATATATATATACAAGTTAAATTTCCCCGAAAGATTTACACCTTTTTGCCATTCTGTAGGTATTTTTAACAATCAAAATTGAAAAATAAATAAATGGAACGTCGAAATGGTGCACCGTCTTGAATGGTGACTGAGACATCCAAGTGCGAAGGGTTAAATATGAACACAGACACATTATTCACTTGTTAATACTTATTTAGAATAACTTTTCGAGGAAAAGATTTTTGAATCATTGATTCAATACATCTTTTTTTATTTTATTATATTATTCCTATTTTATATTGACAATAATTCAGAGAGAAAAAAACAAATTTATCTTTCTGAAATTTTATCCAACATATTTAAATTTTTTTTTCATTCAAATAAAAAAAAAAAGGTACAATTTTGATATAAAGATAAAATTATTTTTTGTATATGTTAGATTTTTATTTAAATCAAGAATAATTTTGAAAAAAAAAGGAAATTTTTAAACGCACTTAGTCAGTATGTGGAAACGAGAGAGCTGATGAATATACAAAAAAAGTTTGCACAGAAAGATCAAATAGATATTGCACTCCCAAAATCATTCCAAATGTTAAAAGAAGGAAATTAGAAAAGAGATGACTATTCAATGGCAGGATAAATGGATCATGTCGTGCAAAGGACGTATAACATATAAATTCATACCGAACCAAAAATTATTAAAAGAATATTTCACCCGATGATAGCGCAAATTATATCGGGACATGGAAGATTTCCTGAATACTTCTACAAATCCGGACGGCTGCAAGACAACACATGTATATGTAGGGAAGTAGGCTCTGTCCAGCACTACATAACAGAATGTGTCGAAACTCAAATAAATTAGAGGAAGACTCATTATGGATAGTAATTTTTAAACAATATTACAATACTTTTGAAATTTAAATATATTAAAAAAATGATGGGAAATATTTCTAGCCTTTTACCAACATTTTGAAGATTCTTTGAGCTTTTTTTTGGCCGTTGTTTTCTTATACAAAAGATGGATAATTAATGAGCGTAATCAGTCACGATAATCCCTGTTTATATGGATTAATTAATTGGTAATGGAGAAACCGGCTGTAATTTTAAAAAGAAGCATTCGTAAGTATCCTTGAAGAAATTAATATTCTGTTTTGGAGCTGTACGATGGCTACATTGAAACAAATTACATAACTTTAATCATTTGCTCTCAAACGTCAAATCTGACTCACCATTCTAAAGAAAGCATCGTTTTCACATTCTTGGTTGATAATGATTATTATGACAGCCGTATGGTAAATAAAACTCTTACATTATTTTTAAGGGCCATAACAGAACCATAACAAACCTAGATTTTTGAACCTCTTCTTCTAAAAGGAATCGTTACACTCATATATAAATAATTACACATCTTATTACTTTTAGAAGTGCAAAGAGTTAATCATTATTCGATGATGAAAATGATTCTAAGACGATATTCCCTTACCAAAGAATGGACTTTCCCAGGGCCCATATAAAAAATAAATCTTCCATGAAATCGATCGAGTGGTCATTAAAGTGGGGACAAGAGAGAAATATGTTAAAGAAAAAGGGTACTTATGTAGAGACAATGGCATATGGGTTGGAATGAGAGCAATATTGGCAGTCACGGAAAGATAAAATAAGCATGCATTTGTTAAATTATTTACATCTAATTACATAAAGTGACCGAGAAAAAAAATAATAACAAAAATCTCTTTTTAAGTTTGATACGCTGCAATATGTGATAATTCTCTTTAGTGAACAAAAATTGTTCTTAGCCCTTGGTTAATTGCAATTATATACAAGTCCGATGTAGTCTGCATCTATTAGCTGCTTTTAATGTTGCATTTTTAATTTGTGGTATTATAATTAATATTTTCTTTGTAAAATGCTCATTTATATTAACATTAGGACTAATTATTACAATTACAGAAACAAAATTACAAAAAAGGATGAACAAATTATAGGGGAGATATCTTGAGGTATGTGATATGTTCGGGAAATTTTTTTTGAAAAACGTTCGGAAATAGTTATATTTTTGAATATTTGCATAAAAAAGATTGAAAAAATTTCTATGAAACCAAATATACCAGATAAATGCAGTTTTGTTTTTTGTTTTTTAGTCCAAAAAGAGATATAAAAGGAAAATTTTCTAATTTAGAGGTTTATCAAATGATTGGCTTACAATTTTGAAGATAGCTTAAGAAATATATTATGTAGTTCCTGCACTAAAAATGTAACCGTATTTCTCTCCATTCTTCAAATATCGAGGTTCAAATGATAAATAACACAAAATTTTAAATTGCTTTTCACATTTAGAAGCTCTAAAACAACTATGAAATATTTCTAAAGGAAGATTACTTATTCTCTAGTTCAGGAATTGCAGAATATATTGAGAAATTATTATACCAAATTTGAACAAAAAATATGCATTATATTTTAATTTATGAGGTTTTTCTTTAAAAAATTCTATCAAAGATTTAAATTTGAAAAAATAATATCTAAAGATATAAGAGAATTAAAATGTAAGTAAATTCAAATATAAAAAATCCGTATAACTTCCTCCCCCCCCCAAAAAAAACACAGATAGAAACAAAATTCTAGTTCAATTTTTATAAAGAAACCTGTTCAAACATTTAGAATATTAAATTAAAACAAATTCATAATTCCACAAAAAAATCGACTTTTCAACGTAGTTACCTACCTTAAAACTATTTAATCCTTTTTCGGCCATATTAAGTTTATACATTGGAGTAATACTGGTCCAATTCATAGATTTCTACTATTTTTATTTTATTCTATTTCATTATCGCTGGATATTTCTCTGTTGAGATAAGGAAATAGAAGAAAATGCGCCAATTTACTGGAACTACGTCATACCTGAATCACTAGTGCAATATTTTCAAAATGGCTGTTACCATTTGCTATATTCATATGTTCAAAGAGTCAAAATCAGATTCATTATCCGTTCCATTTCATGGTACTCTTCTTTCTGTAATTTTCTTTTTTGCCATTGTATTAGTTATTTTAAAAATATTTCAAAAATCGAATAAAATATAATAAAATGAAAAAAAAAATATTTTACGAATAAATAATAATAAATATTTTAAGAATTTTAAAATACAATTTTAAAAACTTTATTTCGAATTATGAATTTACGAAATTTGTTGAGTTAGTATCAGTATGGCAGCTAAGAGAAGAATAAGACTGGCAGAGAAAAAAAAAATTTTTTGATGCCCGAAATTAAATTTAAACCATAAAGAGTTAAAGCTAATTAAAGTATTGAATATGAATTATAACATAATTTGGCTTATAAGGCTCTTATAAAAAATGACTGCATTTATTTGCGTGATATGATTACATAAAAAGCATATTCCTGCTAAATTTAAATTAATTCATCCAAATAAAAATTGTTAACACTTATTTTCAACCGAGTAGCCATAAAATTGGAGGATTTTAAAAATCTCCACATTCTTAGACCTTATGTATCATTATTACATGAAATCTCTTTGGGAGAAATAGAACCGATATATCAAAGTATTGTTTAAATTACTCAGAATTCAAAATTAAACTATTTTTTTAACCCCATCTCCAAATCAAATGTTGATTCTTAGAGCTGATAATATTAAAGATACTGTAATTTTTCAATCCATGTTTTTTTTGCTCTGAAATTATGTTATCAAGTAATTATGAATATTATAATCTAAATTCTACTTACTTATTAAAAAGCGCAAGATTGAAGGTCTCAGGAATCTCTATATCCATAACTGTAATGTCTATGTCCATAGCTTTTGTTTATATCCATAACTGTAATGTCTATGTCCATAGCTTTTGTTTATATCCATAACTGTAATGTTTATGTCCATAGCTTTTGTTTATATCCATAACTGTAATGTCTATGTCCATAGCTTTTGTTTATATCCATAACTGTCATGTCTATGTCCATAGCTCTTGTTTATATTCGTATATGTAACGTCTATATCCATAGCTCTTGTTTACATTCGTATCTGTAAAGTCTGTATCCATAGCTCTTGTTTATATCCAAAACTGTAATGTCTATATCTATAGCTGCAACGTCTATATCCATAACTGTAATGTCTATACCCATAATTCTTGTTTATATCCACAGTTGTTATGTCTATATCCACAGCTCTTGTTTATATCCGTAGCTGTAATGTTTATATTCATAGATCTTGGCTAGATCCATAGCTTTCGATTTCGATCAACGTGAAAACAGTGAACATTTTCCAAACCTGAGGATATGAAATTTATCTATTAAATTAAATATAAATTTTTAACACGTTCTTGTAATAAAAAAATAGTGGATGAGCTTCAAAAACATGATTTATTAAACCTACTGAATCAAATGTTAAAGAAGTGTTACATTTCTAATTTACAATATGTTCTATTTAATAGAATTTATTAAATATGCAAGAAAATATAAAATAAAAATAAATATTTGATGAACGAGCTAACTAATACGTTAAAGTGTACATTAATTAAAAAAATTAAGGCTGTATAAAAGTAAATGCACAATAATCTGGTTTGTAAACTTGAATATTGTACTATTCATCGCATTTTGCACCACAGTTACTGTTCGTTTCAGTATTCTGAGACGACCACTTTTCGACGATTCTATCTCATTCAGGGGAGAGAAACAAAAGGATGAGAGTCATTTTAGGTCATTCTTTGACCTTGATTTTCGCTCTATTAGATACTTTTTTTTCATTTTTTTTTACTTGTATGTGAGTATCGAGTCGTTTCTGACCGTATTATTTTAATTCAGTCCGCGAGTAATCTGAGTTTATTTTATAGTTAAATGTAAACAACTCCTCCTTTTATCTTTCCTCTCACCCCTATTTTGACAAATGAAACCCATCTTAACGCATGCGCAAAAGTGCGGAGGGATTTAGAATCCATTGGCAAACAATAAGATGAAAGCTATAGCATTCAGCCTAAGGAATATATTACCTTCGAAAAACCGTTAATGTATTCGAGAAATTAAAACAAATGGATTGGATAGAAATTTATAATAATTACTTTAGAAGTTCTTTTGTTGAAATATTTAATAACACTTGGTTGAATTGTGGTGAGTTTTTTTTTTTTTTTTTGAATAAAAATCACTAGAATTTAACAAAAACGAGATACGTAATCGTCTTAAATAAGTATCTAAAAGAGCATTCCCATTTTCGATTAAAAAGATTTTTTTGTTTAAATATTTGATTATGATGAATGATATTTCCATAAAAATTTGCAGCATCATAGAATACCGATATCTGAATATTTTTAATTGATATTTATATGCAATGTTTGCGAATACACTTAAGAAGTCTACAGAGTAGCTAATTGCTACTTAAATACAACGTTTTAAAAGTATTATATAATTCGGAATTGTTAAAAAGCATAGCATGTATTTATATAAATATTAATAACAAAGCGCATGCAATTATATAAAATAATTGAAAAGGTTGTAAATAGAAACGGAGTTTGGGGGCAAAAGGTTTAATACTAAAAAGATTTAAAATAGAATTAGAATGAAAATTTTTGCAAATCCCACACTTCTCGTGAGAAAAAGACAAACAAACATCAAAATGGAGAAAACATATTGCATTTAAATATATTTCACCTTTTCACCTTTCATATATATTTCAAAGGTAATTATTCTAAACAAAAATAAAAAATTCAAGTCATCAAATGTTTTAAAGAGGGGAAAAAAAGGAGTTATCAAGTAGCAGACTTGTTTATTACTTGTACTGTATTATTAAAAAAGAAAACACTTTTTATTTCTAATAATATATATGACAGTAAATACACAAAAAATAACGCCTTCAAGCAATTAAAAAAAAAAGGGAAAAACGTTATTTATGCACGCGATCATGGCGCCATCTATCGAAAATTAATAAATAAGTAAAAAAGTAGCAACTCGGGAGAAAATAATATTTCATTGAGAACTGCATATGCAAATTCATCAAATATTTGGTTTATGATGAAATCTTAGGACAGGTGAGTTACAGGTTATCGTAGTAGTCGTGGCCGAGTGGTTAAGGCGATGGACTAGAAATCCATTGGGATCTTCCCGCGTAGGTTCGAATCCTACCGACTACGAAAAGTTGTTATTTTTCTATAACTTGTTAGTTTCACTTTTGCAGAAATGTTATTTTTGAATTGGTTTTTTTCAAACTATTTCTGATGAAGTTATGAAATTTTATACAATTGTATCTAATCGATAGCAAACTTTGATTTGATATTTTCTGAACTTAAATATCATTTAATCAAATAATTCAATAAAATTTCGATTACATGCAACTGGTAATTATTGGCAGTGTTATTTATAATAATAGATTAATTAATTAAAGAATAAAAAGTAGAAGATAATTTAAAAGAAATTCTCTTTTCTTAATTCAATAATAAATGGGCGTTTTCAAAACTTGTTTTATTGATTTCATTTTATCACTTTTTCCCACCATTTTGTGAGATTCTAGATCTTGAAGCGGATAAATCGAAAAATTCGTAAATTATAAGGAAAATCTTTGCAATCTAAAAATATAAACATTACGAATTTGTTTATATATAAGAATTCAGACAAAAGACAATATATTTTCATCAACATATAGTATATATTATAAAGCCTGAAATCAGAAGGAAATTTTGTATGTATATTTATGAAAGAACTTTGAAGTTCATGTTCATAATGCTATAATAAATAATATACATAAAATAATAATAAAATTAATATAAACATATATATATATTATATATATATATAATGCATAATAAGCTAAAATATATTTTTTGAAAATTAAATGGTTACATTAAATCCTAAAAATGACTATTTTATGTTTTGGAATATAGAAATAGCATTATTTTACATCTGTTGCCCACCTATGACCAGCGCTCAAAATATCACTGTTCCTGTCTCCTCCCTCCCCCTCATACCTTTCTCTTTATGTCACTGATTATTGCTGCCCAATCAAAAATGAATCTAATTCAAATAGAATGAAATCATTGAGAGCTTAATCTAGAAATTACGATTTTATAACAAAACGTAACACAAGGGCAATGTACTGAGATCTCTCATAATGACTTAAAATTTTAAAATTCCAAAATTGTCAGTTTTTTTGATATTATAAAAGAAATTAAAATTTATAAAATATATTAAACGTATATGTTAAAGGTTATGTTATTAAAGAATAAAATGCTGAAAATAGGTTAGCTATTTTATTATGACTAAAAGAAACTTTTAATCGTCATAAAAAGTATGCAACAATATCAGTGTTAAACAGCATGCCTTAAAAAATATAACAGCATGTTTTATAAATTAAAATGACTACCTCGACCCTCGGAAGGCACACGGAAAAATCTGAATGACCTGACGGCCGCGACAGCAATTCTGGCGGGAATTGTGGTTGAGTTCTAAAGGCAATCACCAGCAACCCGTACACCTGTACAATCCGTCCCTTGGGAAGTACGTACCATCATCGATGGGAGGAGCGAATCCGACAAGGGAGCGAGTACCTACCACCATGCCAGAAGCTTATCCACACTTACGAGGGTCTTCCATTGGGAGAATATAACTTCTACAAGAGAATTTCAAACCGACAGAACCTCTCAAGATATACAATTTCTGCTATTTTGATTAGCCTTTTATTGAAGAGAAATGGCAAATGATGAAATATGGGAAAAGCGGTATAAAGAGTTTGTCAATTGATTTTTCCATCTTCTGCTTGAATTTTTCACCTATTATTTTCAAATTTTCACTTTATTTAATAATCCTATTAAAGAGAAATGATGAAAAACATGATATTAAATACAGAAAAAGAAAAATTTATTAGGAACTTACGCAACTGGAAATGAAATATCCGCAACTTGAAAAATTTCACTTCGAATTAAATTAATTTTTGCAGAAAAGTCGAAAAAACGATATTTTATTTACAAATAATAAATCTTTTTATGGAAACGGAATACGAAACCGATCCTATATATGATAAATACCAAAACTGAAAATATTTTAAAGCCTTCATCTTCTTTAGATTGTCCATTGCAAAATGTTCTATAAACGTTCTTTTACTCAGGTAATTTTTGGAAGTGAAATAGGAAACTTTGTCTTCGGAGAATGTTCTTATTAGAATAAACGCGGGTGGAAAATTCAGGGAGAGGTAGTCTAAAGAAAGAATTAATTAGCGTACTTTGTACACTAGCCATTTTAATTAAGGATTAACCTAGATATTGAATAATGTTTTTTTTTTTCCAGCTTATCTCTTTGGTTATTTTTGGCAAACCCCTTGTTGAGTAAATTTGAGCGAAATCTTTAGGCATGGAGTTGAAATCGATTATATGAACATAAAAATTCTTTGAACTTCGCAAGCGAAATAGTCACATTTTGTATTAACAAATCAAAGTTAATATTCAAAGCTTGCATTGATTGGATATTCTTCCTAAATATACAGTGGCTCAAAAAATTGAGAGTACACCTTACTTTTACTTGATAAATCCGACTTTCAATATAAATAACACATTACCGGGAAGTGCAAACATGTTTTTATTTTTACACATAACAAATGGTTTAATTTAGAGTAAAAATAAAGAAAAACCAATGGAAAACTTCTAAACTGAAAAGCTTCAGAAGTATTTTAAATAAACATACGCAGAATTTTGCCTCAAAAAATTGAGAATACACCACTGAAATTCTTGTAATATCTCGCATAGAAAGAACGTGTCAGTATTTAGTTGCATGTCTTTTGGCTTTTATAATGAACTCTAAACGTCGTGGTACCGATTCGACCCATTTTTGGTGGTATCTGAAGATATTTTACCCAATTCTTCTTGCACCACTCGTTTTAAATGGGTTTTGTTTCTAATTTTGTGTGTTTGGACCACTGGTTCGAGTGTGGTCCATAGATATTCAATGGTATTGATGTCGGGGTACTCTGGTGGTGTGTGTAACTGCTGTTTACAATAAAAAAGACACCATATTTTGACGCTACGTGCATTTTGTTTGGGGTCGTTGTCCTGCTGGAAAATGGAATTTCCATCTAAACTCAAATGTTTAACATTTTCCTTTAGATTGCTGCGACTATATGATTAATCCAACTTGTTGCAGAAACTTTTCAAATCATAAGCAGAAGTGTAGGTGCTGAAACTGGGCGAAATGCCATTAGACAAGCTGGATATAAAAGTCGCATTGTTAGAGAGAAACCGTTTATCAGCTTGCAAATTCAGAAAAAGCATTTGAAGTTTGCAAAAACTCATCAATTGAAGACCAATATCTATGGAAAAAAGCTATACTTAGTATTAAAAGAAAACTCGACATTTTTGGCAGTGACAGCCATAATACTGTATGGAGAAAGACTGATACTGCTTTGGATCCAAACAATTTACATCCTACAGTTAAACATGATCGTGACGCCGTCATGATTTGAGGTTGCAGGGCTTCATACGGGGTAGGAAATTTAATTTTTATAGACGACATTGTAAACGATATGGTTTTCTTGGATATACTTCGCAGCAATCTGAAGCAAAGTGCTAAAAATTTGCCTTTAGATAGAAATTTTATTTTCTAGTAGAACAACGACCCCAAACAGAATGCACGTAACGTCAAAATACGATGTTTTTTATTGTAAACAGCAATTGAACACACCACCACAGTATCCCGACATCAATACCATTGAATATCTGTGGACCACACTCGAAGCAGTGGTCCGAACACACAAAATTAGAAACAAAACTCATTTAAAACAAGTGTTGCAAGAAGAAAGGCGCAAAATATCTTCAGATACCACCAATAATAGGTCGAATCGCTACCATGCGTTTAGAGGCCATTTTAAGAGCCAAAAGACATGCAACTTAATAGTGACACTTTGTTTCTATGCGTGATATTACATACATTTTATTGGTGTATTCTCAATTTTTTGAGGCAAAATTCCACGTATGTTTGTTTAAAATGCTTCTGAAATTTTTCTATATAGGAGTTTTTCGTTGATTTTTCTTTATTTTTACTCTAAATTAAACCATTTGTTATGTGTAAAAATAAAAACAGGTTTGCACTTCCCGGTAATGTGTTATTTACATTGCAAGTCGGATTTATCAAGTAAAAATAAGGTGTACTCTCAATTTTTTGAGCCACTGTAAATGCATTAAGATTTTACAATATCTATTTAAAGAACTTTCGTTTAACGGAGTTTGCTACATAATGAAATCTTTCACAGAACCTTCAATTTAAATGCTATATGTTATTTATTACGAATAGTATGAAAGACTAACATAAAAGTTTTATGATTTTTCTCCCAAATTTTCGTTTCGACGCAACAGTTCATGACTTCACGTTTGTCTTGAAATTCACAAAAAAGTCTGCAAACATTGGAGCTGTTGCAGAAAGTTAGAGCAAATTTTCTTCGCAGAGACATTTTGATTGCTGACTAATCTAAGAATCATGACATTTTTCAAATGTTACGATGTGTAATGAAAACACCATCGAGAACGATGAAGATGATAATAAAAAAGGTTAATAAAAAAACTCCACTTTAAAAAATGCTAAGTATTTAATGCCAATACAAAAGAAATTACAGTTTCAAGAATATTATACAAGTGGTAGGTTTCAATCTTTATAAAAGTATGGAATTTTTTAAAATGAAAAATAGTTTTTTTATAATTAAGTTATTTAAAATAGGACTGAAAATTACTTCACAAATTTCTGTTCCATGAATTTTCTTTATAAAGAAGTTTTCCTTAATAGAACGATGAGATTATTAAATAAAACCTCAACAATATTTCAAAAATCCAATCCGAGAAATATTATCGTCTGCCAAAATTCAAATCTAATTCATAACTAAACATTCTCAGTTTTAAATTCGTTTCATTCTGATTGGAGGAAATTGAATTCTAGATATTAAATATAGCGATCAAGATAAAATAATTTTAATATGATGATTTTTAAATTAGTACATGAACTGGAATGTTTCACGAATTTTCTTTATAAAGAAATTTTTTTTTAATTGAACGATGAGATTATTAAATAAAATTTCAGCAGCATTTCTAAAATTCAATCCGATAAATATGCAAATATAAATTTATAAATTAAACATTCTCAGTTTTAAATTCATTTCATTCTGATTGGTGGGAATTAAATTCTGCGCATTAAAGATAGTGATCAAGTTAAGATAATTTTGATGACTGCTAAGTTAGTACGTGAACTGGAAATCTGCATACGTAAAGCAATTAACCCATATTTCATTCGATTGCGACTTTCGCGCGAAAAGAGTGTCACTTCTGTTTCGACGAGGAAACCACAAAACGGACGAACTCAGTGTTTTATCTGACAAAAACGGATATCAAAGGAAGTATATAGGGAGAAAGTCTCTCTAAACAGGAAAAGAAATGATAATGACTCAGAACAATTCGAGCAGACGTGTATTTAGACTTCTTATGGCAGTGAAATGTATAAATTTCTGGATGGTCACCTTGTGTCTTTTTTTTAAATATGTCACTTTATTTATTTATTTATTTTTTCCGTTTGAAAATCTAGGTTGATGGTAATTAGTGAAATTTTGAAATTCATACAGGATCCTGTATTTGAAATTATACGAAATTTAAACCTAATGTTTCGAAAATGTATTATTTTTAATAATTTATATTTGGAACGGTTCGGCAGATCCCCCCCCCCCTTATTTCATAAATTTTTATGAATATTTAAATGTAAAAAGAAAAATGCATCATAAAATTGCTTAATTAAGTTTGATCATCGTTATTATTATTATTATTATTATAAGCCACCTATGGGGATCAACTATATTAGCTGTATTTAGTTTCAATTAAATTTCTTAGGCATGGCGTTTATGATTCGATAAAGGATTAATTTGATAAAAGATTTTTAGACCTAAAAAAATTATCATTTTTTTAAGAATGTCTTATTTTAATTGTCTTTTACTTGTTTTGTTTATTGAGTTCATAATTCCATCCTAACAGAGCCAAGACCCATGGCATCGTAGTTCTACAAGAAGAAATATGTTTTCGCGATAAAGTATCGCCACTTTTTGATTCTTGATATAAACTACCCTAATATTAAGCACGATTTTGGTTTCGTTGAATTTAAGATGTCTGATTGGGTTAAAAAAAGATTTTTCAAAAAAAAAAAACTATTATTATGTGATGTTTAATTTATTATTTATTAATACAAAGATAAAATGATGAATAAAAATGAAATTATGTAACTATAATATAGCTTTTGAAGAAAAAGCATATTTTGGTGTAAATTTTAGTATTTATTTACAAAAACTAGGATATTAAATCCAATCAAAAGCACCTTACCTGAGAAAAATGTTTTCTTATATAAAGATGATTAAAAGATCATGTTCATTTGAAGATTTATTTTTGTACAGGGCAAAATTAGATTCCGGAAATTAAATGTACTATCTCTCGTCAGATTCTTGCGTTCCATTTACCAGAATCAAAAATAATTACTGAAATATGTTATAAACGCATATAACATTTCTCAAATAATTTGTGATATTTAATAAATCTCTTAAAGGCCTTTTAAAACTTTACGCAGAGCTGTTGCTATTAGTTTAAACCTTTTTCCATATATGCAGTGGAGTTGCAAGCAGGGTGTGGAGATGCCTATTCACCGAAAGTGATTATTAGGGTTGCTCTCCAGAAAAGGTACTATCCAGGGCCGGACTAAGCCTAATTGGGACCCAGGGAAAAAGCTTCTTTGGGACCCCGCTCTGCTTTGCTACTTCAGTAATCAAGAACTGAACTTTATGGAGTATTTAAATTTTTCACCTCATTATAGATATATAATAATAAGATATAAATATTTTTCGTTAATTATTTCAAAATGCTATTTAAACTTAAAACACTCTTAATCTTAACTCGAAATACCGCATTTAATCACACAATTTAACCTTTTCTAGGGCCGTGGGAAGTATGCTTCCCACCAAATTTATCAATGTTTGTATGAAATTATGTAGGTTGGCATCAGTTCCGACAAATTTTTTTAGTATAACAGAAACTAAGATGCTTCAGTTCTTTATCTCAGACAAAATGATGTGTTTTGATTTGTTACTTAATTATTAATTAACCAGATTAATTAATTAATCAAATTAAATTTATCTAATAAGCTAAATGAATCCCTTTTCTTATTCTAATTTCAAGCCTAAAAATATTTTAACATAATATGACTAGAAAAAAATGGCCCTTTAAAGGGTTAAAATGCAATCTGACAAAAACGAAATATAGATTTTTTGTGTGTGTGTATGTGTTCATACGATAGATTAATGAAGAAGCTAACATAAAACTGACGGATTTTACACTGTACTGATTGATATGTTTAAAAAAAGTTCATAAAAAAGTTTAGAAAAGTAAGCAAACATAAAATAAACTTTCTATTCGATTTGGGGCCCACCACTGACATGGGGCCCGGAGCAACTGCCCCGTATGCCTCTGCCTTAGTCAGGCTGTGGTACTATTTCTGCCCCCCACCCCTCCTCGAGCATAAAATTATGGAATTTGGCACAGCCTATGATCACCACGAGCGCAGATTTTTTAATTTTGTGTGTTTTATGGAACATGTGTAAATCCAATATAAGGTATTGGAGAACAATGGTTACGAAATATCGGTTTTCGGCGCAAACCTAACTTGCAATCATTTGCGATTTTTGCTGGCGTTGATCACTGGCATGCGACTAATACTGAATTACCAGAAAATCGAATATGTAATAATGAAACCTTTTATCCGGCCGATGAAACCAAAATTAGACACAGAACTATCATTTTAATAGTAACATCATAAACTAAATTATATTTATTTGTCATTGCGTTTTCCTCTATAATTGAAGATATGAATCGAATTTAAAACAATATTCACATTTACATGTTTATGAGATTACAGATCGATCCCTTGGAACGGATTTGATGCCAAATATGATTCATATCTATAATTAAGAAGAAAAATCTATATTCCAAATTTTATCCATCTAGCTCTCTTCGTTTTGTAGTTCTCGTGTTAAAATATATTCGAAAAACTGGATAAACAAACTTCCGAGGAACGGATTTCGTTCGAAATTTGACAGAAATCTGAAAATTGGTTTAAAAAAAATCATACCAAATTTCATCCTGGCTCAAAACATTTTTGAGTCATCATATTCACAGACAAGTACAATTTGAAGAATGTGTTATCGGATTCTGAAAAGTGGAGATTAGTCAAAATCTAGAGTTCGAGAATTCAAAACTGCTTCCTCGGATTCCATTCTAACACCTGATTATAGAAAAGTGCCATCATAAGAAGAATATCCAGACATTTCTTTCTATTATTACTTGACTCCGATCTTTTTCTGATCAGAGGAATCTCTCCTTTTTTTTTCCATATAAAATTGAATGATTAATGGAAAAATTAGTAATATAGTGAATAAATTCAACAATAAAATCTGACATCGATTTGAATCGATATTACACAACAAATTTCATTTTTCTATGCTGCTACGTTTTTGAGTTACCGCTTTTATATGTATATGAATATATAAATCGAAGACTATCAACCTGAAAATGGATTCGATTCAAAGTTTGATATGACCAATGTTTTAAAGGTGAAAACCCAAATATTATTCGTTTATCTCTTTTTTTGGGAAGTTTTATGGTAATTTACTTTTACTCGAACAGCCAGATTGCTTATGAATTTAATAGAAATTTTCAAATTTTGTGTTAAGACTATATCCCATATTTCATCTATCTAGCTCAAAGCACTTTTGGAGTTATTATACTCGTAGTAGACAGATACAATTCGAAAAAATCCCTTTCGATAAGCTGGAAGGCAAAGGTAAATTCCTTTACATCTAGAATCTGGCTACATAAATTCGGTTACTATCTGACAACACAAATTGTTAATGTTAGAACCAATAAATATATTAGGGCTTGAAAATCACTTTTCAGTCCCTAACTTCTAGAATATTGCAATTATCGAAAAACTTTAAATACAAAAGTGGTTCGTCTTAATGAGGCGCTAATTTGGTTAATTGGTTTTATTTTTAATCTTCAATATTAAGCAAGTTAGTGCGAAATGAAAATTTCAAACCCCTATCATTTCCACTCCTTTTTGAGCTACATGGACCATTTACGAACTCGTCCGAGATTTTCACATTTCTAACAACATATTCCAAACCAGTTAAAATCCAAATAAAATAACTCTAGTTATAATGTTTACATGGGCAAAGCGTTATAAGCATACATATATAACTTTTGAACGAAAGGTGGTTTTGGGTTCAAAGGATCATGATCGGTAAAGAACTGAAGAAATTTTCCCGAAATCTTGTCATGAAAACCATTGAAATAGGTAGTCTTCCTATAGGAATATACCTAAAATAAGCAAAGTTAGTTGTACTATGAGTAATAGTGAGGCGAAGGTAACTCTCATTATTGTGTCGGCCATGGTTAAATCTAAATTCTAGAGAATGCGAATTCTAGTGAGAACATTATTTCATTAAATAATATGATAAAGTAAATTTTGACAAGAAAATTCATTAATTGATATTTCAACATTTTAGTGTTATTCATTCTAGCAAAGGCATGACTTCATCAAATAACTGTAAGTAAATTGAATAACTTATGACAAATATTTAGACAAAAAATTTTAATGTTATTCAATCAGTGATATTTTTAGTTTGAAACACATTCCTAGAATTTGATTATTTTAAAACAAAGGAGTTCTTTGTGAACTCATAAATTAGTTATTATCATTACGCATTAAAAAATGCTAATCTTTTTTTTAAAAAAAAGAGAGAGAGAGAGAGAAATAGGTGACATAAACAAAATATTTTTTTAAAAATTCAAAGTTGAGTTCATAAGTTAGTTTTTATCACTAGGTATAAAATTTTTAATTAAAAAAAAGAAAGAAAAACATCTGACATAAAAAAATATTTTTAAAAAAATTCAAAGTTGTTTATATATGCTACTCAGTAGCAATTGCAAACGACTTTGAACTGTTTTAAAATATTTTTTTTAATGAAAGTTGCTTTTGTTTCTTTCTTCCGTCCTTTCTTTCAACTTAATCTTTTGCTTTTCTACAAATGAAATATGTCGAAAAAATATATTTAATGTCATCTCATAATTGATTATATAATAGCAATTTAATGCACATTTTTTTTTTTTTTTTTTGCCTTTTTCTTCTTATTAATTCATCATGTGCAATTTGACATCTAAGAAAGATCAATAGATAAATAACTGTTAGTAAATGATTTTAAATATTATATATCAAACTTGTATGAAAATTGAATAACTAAAAAATAAAATAAAATAAAACAGAAATAATAAACGTGGGAAAACTCCCATCGCAAATAAGCATTACCCCAAATCAGAAAACATTTCCAACTGAAAATCCATTTCCCCAAAAATCAACACCTGCAAAAACAATTAAAATCGACACCCTACCGGAAAGGAAGCAATAAAATATTTTTACAAGACATTCCCCTTTTACAGCCCTGACACTGGACACATGTCCGAAAGCAAAACACCTTTCCCCTTCCACTCCCAGGAAAAAGAAAACGAAGATCACCGCAGGGGGGACGGGGGAGGGCGGACAGACGGGACGTCACCACCACTGGCACCCTCCCAACGCAAGAACATGACACGCTTATCTTTATTTGGGAGCGAGAGCTCAGGCGGGCCACATCAGTTCCTCACTCTCGTGCTCGCATCCCTCTGAAGCGGGAAACCCTCAAATGTGCTCCACTTTTTAAAGATAGATTGTGCTCTTCGTTTTTATTTATTCCTATATTTATTTATTCTTTTGCTTTGTCGCAACTCGAGCACTTTCTTCCGCACTGTGTTGTTTGTTTTCCTGCAACAGATTTTAATCACGTGAGTTGGAAACTGTTGTCTTTATCGATAATTAATTTATTTCTCGCATGAACATTTGTTACCGTTTGGCAATTTGGAACTGTCACGATGAAGTGTGAAATTATGATATTTGATTGACAGATTTTTTTTATTCCTTTTGAGAAATGATCTGAACAAAGAAAAGAAGTTATTTTTTTAAAATTTCAATTCAATTAGCAAACGAAAAAATAAATAAATATAAATTTAATTTTAAAATGAAGTGACGTGAAATTTTTTTAAGAAGAAATAACACTTAAGCTGTTCTGAAAGAACACGTGGATTTTATTTCAGAGTTGAAATCGATTGTCATTTAATTTACAAATTTGATTACAAAAAAAAAAAAGTCTTTAATACCAGAATAAGTTGGATCAAATTTTGGAATCACCAAAGGAAACCTCTTAGATCTTGGATTATCTCATGAACATATAAATTTCTTGGCTTCAAAGGGCTTGTTAGTAAAAAAAAAAAATTGCATTTCTGTAGAACCGAGATCTTCAAAAACATACATCAAAGAAAGATGTCGAAGATTTGTGAAGAAAAATTTTAACGAATCCTGGAAACAACCGAAGCCTTGTGTCCACTGACGTGTAAGCCGAAAAAAGATGGCCCGTCCCCTGTAAACAAAATCCCCAAGTAGGTGGAAAAGACAACTCGTTATTGTGCCGCTCTTTTGGGAAAAAAAAGCGAATCGTGTTTCTGTGGTGAGAGGTACTTTATTTTCGAATATGGAAGCCAGTCGAAGTCATACAAGGACCGCAACTGTTTTTCTGTGTACTGTTTTGGGATGTCTTTTGGTAGCCAGCGACATTGTGGGAGGCTTTAATATAGACACAAAAAGTGCTGTTGTTCATAGGGGTACACCTGGATCCATGTTTGGATTTTCGGTCGCTCTCTTCAAAGATAGGGGGAATAGTTGGTAAGTAGCCTTTGTTTATCTTTCTGGTTTTGTTTAACGATTTCTTATGGAACTGCTTGAAATATTTGCTGTCAAATAACTCAAATTTTACTGGAAAAGAAAAACCGTTGATAAGTAAATACTGTCTGTAAGTTTGAATTATGTCTGTTTTCTGATGCCATTTGAGTAGCAAAAGAAAGTACAAATACATATTGTGCAATGTTAAACTGACATGTCAAAAAAAAAAAAAAAAGAGCTCCGCCTGAAAAAATTGTTCTAATTCACCAATTATATGATTATTGGCCGAATATCAACGTAATGTGACTAGGGGCAGCTTAATCCTCATATGCATAGCGATTCAAATCTGCATTATATATTTAAAACATATATCTTTTTATCGCAAACTTTTCATTGTTTTTTTTTTTTTTAATTTTACCAAAATCATTTTATTGTTTTCGAATGTAACTAAAATTTTTGACAGTTTATTTCTTTATCTGTGACAATTTTCATTGTTGGCGCACAATCAGAGTACAATTTCATTTCGGCGGTTGTTACGAATTACGATTATTTATATACAAAGTAATAAAACATGCAGAAAAAATTGTTTTTGTTTTCAAACAAGGTAAGGGTAACAAAAATATTAAGTAAATTTGCAGAACCCAAAGAGTGATTGTCCTTGAAATGCGTACATAATTTAGAATAATAATAATTATCATATGTAATAAATTTATTAAATGTTTCCTGCACTTTTTTTAATCTTTCCATTTTTGGTATTTGATGGATACGTGGTAACCAAATATTGTAATAAGTTATGTCGTATTAATTCTAACTTTGTTGGACTAAATTTGTTCCATTGGCACCTGTGACCGTCACTGCCTGGAATAGAAGATAAACGTCGGTCTCCAGGAAATGACCTCGCCTGAAATGAAAGATAATTGTTTTCCACAAGTGACCAATATCGCTTAAACAGCAACGTCGCGATGTTTCGCAGAGCGATAAATTGGTCACAAAATTTTTTAAAATGCCTATGAAAATTAACAATGTAAAATATTTTTATGACTGTTTTTACCATAATTTTAATCATGCCACGATATTTCATTTTAAAATTCAGTGAAATAGCACAATTCTATTACTTAAAAATTTTCAATGCTAAAATAATTTACTAAATAGTGACATATCTTACATAGATTAAATTAATCAGTGATTTTTCTCAAATGCATTATTTGTATTCATGTAAGTTAGATTTTGCTTAAATATCACTTGATACTTTCTCACAAATTTTATTTAATTCATTCTATAAGAAGTAAATTTAAATCATTCTTATTTTATCGTCTGCTTTAAATTATTCATTGATTTGAAACAAATTTAATCGTTTTTATTTTATCGTCTGTTTTAAATTATAATTTAATCTTTTTATTTTATCGTCTGTTTTAAATTAAATTTAATCTTTTTATTTTATCGTCTGTTTTAAATTATAATTTAATCGTTTTATTTTATCGTCTGCCTTATATTATTCATCTTGCTACAAAATAAAATCAACAGCTCACCTTAAACAGACCGACCTTCACAAAAGAAGGTTCACCATTCATTATGAAAACGACATCGGCGCAGCTCTTTTGTAGTTCAATGCCGAAGTCCAATTAAACTTGCATTGAAGATTTAAAAGGCCGACTTTTATTATTATTATTATGATCGCTTGTAGTCGTAATGAGCTTTTTTTTTAATAAATTATGATCATTTAAAATAATTCAATCAAGATTTGGAATAATTTGGTTATTTAAAGAATCAGAATTAAATAATTGTTCTAATGAGAAGCAAAAAAGAATAATAATAAACTAAAAAAAAATGGATGAAATAACTTGAGAAGAAAAATTATAGTCTTTAGTTTATAAGCATTAGTGAAATTTTCTTTATTTTTGTAGATAATATATTTGATTATTTTAAATATGTCAAAAATTAGAAGAAAAAAAAAAGGAATGAAATAATATAAATAAATCTTGTACTAACATTTAAAAAAACTATAATTTTACTAAATTACTAATTACTATTACTAATTTTACTTGTACTAAATTTAATAACTAAAATATGTTATTTTTAAGTGTTTTTGTAGGATGAAAAATAAAATCCTATTTATTTGCGTATCTAATTATTATTAAATAATATTATTGGGAAATGTTAGAGAGTAAAAAACATTTAATTAAAATATTGACAATCATATGAATTTCAATCTGTTCAGAGAGTTAAAAATGGCCAATAATAATAATAATGTTTAATTTTTTTTATATGTCTGTTCTTAAGATTTTCTAATGCCGAAAATAGATAATAAATGTATAAAAAGAAAAGTTCCAAAATTTCGCTTGTTTTTATAACTGAATTATTCTCAGAAGTCATTTATTCATTATTCTTTTCTAGGAAATTCCGTATTTATTTAGCGCGATTTCAAACTGAATTTCAAATGGAGAATTCCAGGAAAAATTTGAATACCCATTTCAATTTTATTATATATTTCATAATCATTTCAAACTAAAAAGAATCATTATTTTGACAGAGTTATAACTAAAATTTTATATTCAAATCATTTAATCGTTTGATAAAGCGTTTTGTTAAAAATGTTAATTGTAAAAAAAAAAAAAAAAATCCAACTAGAATATTTTTGATCTTTTACAAGAACTAATTCTGAAATTTCACTTTGTAACAACAAACTTGAAAACTGAAATTAAAAATTATGAAATTTATTTTAATGCTTTTTATAAAGACGTCTAATAATAAAAGAATTAATAGTTTTAAAAAAAAAAGTTTTTGTTCTGTTTTTCCTGCTCTGTTTTGTTAAAAGTATTTTAGAAATGATTAAATGCTTTCATTAACGTGTATTTAGATTCTAAATTTAAATTATGCTTTGAATGAACAGAAGTATACTTCCAAAGAATTTAATTTGCAAAATGATAATATGATTCCAAATTTTACTTTATTCACGTTTAACTTTCCGAAAAGTTATTAAAGTTTTCAGATCTGGAATTTCACTTCAGTTCACTAAAAATTTAGATACTTTATGAAGTGTTTTAATAACTTTAATAGTTCAAAATGAATACGATAACTTTTTATATAAAATCGTGAAGTAATATTTTAATGTCATCATATTTAATTTCTGAATTTATTTATTTATCTTGAAATTCAGTATTAACTCATACATACCCTCCAACAGCAACGGAATTTCCTTAGTTGCAAGGGAAATTGGATGGAAACTACGAAATTGAGGATCTATAATGAAAAAGAATAGAAAGCTAAAAATAAATAAATAAAATTTGAAAAAAAAAAAGCTTAATTTGTTTTAGCCTGAGTACAAAAACATTGGAGTTGCTTCTAAATAAGAAAACGAATATGGGAGTTTTTTAATGATGTTAAACTGAGCAATGATGACTTAAGAAAAGCAAAAGCTTGCCATTGATTGAAATAAAATTATAAATGTCTAAGGAATATTTGATCAATAAAATCATGTGTGATTTTTTAAAAATTATTTCTCTTATATATTTAGTCAATGACAAAAGTCTGCTAAATATGGTTTAACAATATTCGCAAATATTTATTTTGATTAGTAAACATTTTTTGGAAATATCCATTTTTCAATAATTTGTTGATGTAATGTTATATATCGGTAAGAAGAGCTATTGATGACTGAGTAACCAATGTTAGAGGGTATACTTACAGTTTGAGATAATATTATTCACTTGCTACATACATATTTCTCAACATATTCCATCGGTGAAATTATCCTATTTTCTGTAAAATAAAAGTTGAATATCGATACTTTGCTGTTTCATACTTAACACGCTCACCAGAGCTTAGTGGTTTTAGGTATGGCTACCTGAAAAGTATGAGCCGAAAGAATAAATTTCAAACTTCCAAGCGTCTTGTTTGGCTGTATTTTAAACTAGCATTGTTCAGTAACTAGTAAAAAGATATGCTTATTTAACATTTTTAAACCTCAAAGCGCCAATTTTATCATTCTGGTACTTTTCATTGCATCAAATTAAACTTTATAACCATCAATTCGATTTATACGGGTTTATGCTCTTAATTTATAGATAAGTGAAATATTAAAACTTTCTTTTAAAATGGACATTCTTAAAGAGATAAAATAAGTGATTTCTCTATTTTTAGCTCAATGGGCTTGCAGCTCATTTCGATCATTCGTATGTTCCCTTATTAACAATCCCGATAAATCTCGCATATGTGGTGGTGCAACAAAGTAGAGCGGCAAAGACATTTAAAGGTACAATAATTACAATAAAGGACAAATAATTACAGATCTCATACATAGAGAGATTGAAACTGTTTAGTGATAATGGTGGTTTTTAATAGTATGTTGTTTAGAATATTGAGTCCAAAACCGAGTTAAAATTCATACAAAAAAAAGGTGAATATTTTATCTTTTCTTGATGAAAATAACCTTGAAGCATCTAAGGAAGAAACTTTGATCAACTGCTGTTGCGTATATGGACTACAACCCAGGAGAATTTTCAAGAGAAATTGTCCCCCATTTGTGTTTTTCTAGTAGATATAGGAAAACCTCGAGTAATAGCCCGATTAGAATGAGCATCCGTTGCGAAAATGCAGTCATTCTATCAGTCTTTGAATAATGCTGATGAAAAAAGACAGCTAATGGATGGAACCCATAAATTTAACCCTCGATACCCCAATCATGCCATGTCTTGATGCATCAGGATTGTGAATTTTTATGTCGTACAAAAGTTGTACACAGAATGTGCCTTTACACAGAAAAAAAAAATGCTCCGATAACCTTTGAAGTGTCCATAAAGACAAAGCTTAGTTATCACTATAAAAGTATGTTTTGATGTATTAATGGAATGCACCAAGCACCTAAGTCTATCCATGCATTTAAGTCAGAAGTCTAATATCCAAACATCTTTTATAAAAAAAAATGCTTGGAAAGTAGACTTTTTTTTTTTTTTTTTTTTTTTTTTTTGTAAATCTTAGTTTGTTCTTTCAAACATTACCTAATACAGTTACAAATACAGTTATCACCAATATACTTTGTCTTTGAAATATGCTTTTCATTCGTGATAATATATACATGGATAGCAATAATGTGTTATGAGTCAATTTAAGGATTCAAAATTAGTCACTGCTGTTCAAAGATTCAAAATTAGTCAGATTTTATAAACAAGGAGTCATTTTTTTACAAATCCGATGCCATCTGTACATCTTATTCTCAGAAATGAAAATGACAAACCGCATAAGTGACTAGGCGTGGGATTTGTCACGATTAGATAAGAAAGTGGAGACAGCTTTCAAAGGGTTAAATGTATTTTCAGGTGCTTGAAGTGATAAGGCTCTGCAATCTAAGAAAAGTGTTTGCTTTGAAGCTCTTATGTTGTACAGAGACGTGCATGTCTGAAATGAAACTGTTAATATTCGATTAGACACCACAAAGCTTGTTTGGCTGCTTTTCATTTTTATTTTTTATTATTATTGTACAAATGTCAGTTGGATCTTTTTAAATATGTAATGTAATGCTTTACAAAAACGCTTCAGTTAAAAGAAGGTAAATTTTGTATGAATGTGATCGAAATGATATAAAGTAAACCAAACATATAATGAAAAATTGTAATTTTTATTCAAGTTGCTAAATAGAAAAATACTTAGTGTTTTTTTTTATTAAAAAAAACATAAATAAAAGAAAAACAGAAAATGCATAGTAAAATAATAAGTATTCAAAATTTTAGGAACGAAAATTTATTTTTTTACAGTTTTAGATACAAAAAAAAAATCGTTTTCAAGTAAAAATATTTTTTAACATTGAACTTCTGTTAAATAAAAATAGAAATTCGAAACCTATACTGACTGAGAAAAACAAACATAAATCCAATAAATTATTCGAGACTAAAAAAAAATGTACTAGTAATTTTTATTTTTAAATGACCATTTTGGTTTACTGAAAATCACTGAATTGATTTATGTGTGCGGGAATTTATTTAAAACTATGAGAAATAAAAATAAGGCATAAAATAATCCAGACTTTACTACACAAATTGCGGCAAATTCAAATTTTGCATTAATTTGGAACACCCTTCATTAGAGACGCTGTAAAAAAATAAATGCTGTGAATTCTTTAAATAAAGAATATAACATTTAAAAACTTATTTCTCAAATGTTATATTTCATTACTTTTGTATTAGACCATAAAATTTTATTTCAAGTTGACATAGGACTTCGCAGTTAAGTTTAAACAAATATTTGAAATGTTTTTCCCATAAAAGGATCCCGTTACAGCGACCTCATTCTTTGAACTTAAAGAATAAATTATTCGGTTCATCACTTAAGGTCAACAAGTTTGATTCGCAATATTTTTTTTTCCCCTTGCCCTCTGGCTCGGGATCTTGACCGCTATTCGGACGGCGCGGGGAAACACCAAATGAGCCGACTTTGATTTTAATAGTCATTGCTTTTTTTCTCTCTTTTAAGACTCGAAAAGCCTATTAAAATCTTATAATGGCAAAAAAGTAAAACCTCTTACATATTCGGTCTTTAATTTCATGAGTTATGAAATAATTTAAAATAAAATAATTATAGAAAATGACTTTATTCATTCCAGAACTAATCGTCGGTTTGGGCATTTTGATAACCACTCAGAGTTTACACTCAACTATTCATAATTTGTTATGCAAAATTAAATATACTCTAATTAGTTTCAGAATGGATTATATATATATATATATATATATATATATATATATATATATATAGGAATGAATTATATAGTAATTTTAGAAAAAAATAAAGCTTCAGTATTCAATCAATTAATTATTATTTTGCTATGCCTTACTAAAATATCTTTTTCATAAAATATGTATTTTGGATTTAACTCCAGATTTCAGAACTGAGTTTTCAATTAAATAAGTTATTGCGGTTTCAAAGATATAACCCATTTTAAATGTCAAAATTTTTTTTTTAATTATGACGTATTCATTCTTTTGTATAAAAATCAAAATAATTTGATCTTGTTTACGTATTAAAATAAACTAAGGCTTAATAAATAATTATTACTTTCAAGCAATGTCAATTTTAAGAATATTTATTTAATTCTCCCACATGAAAAAAGTTTTGCTTTACATTAATTACTGAAATATAAATGCTACTCAAAGAATAAAAACATTTGTATTTTATGAGTTTAACGTGTCATTACCATATATTTTGTAGAAGCAATGAAAAATATGCGAAGAAAAATATAGTAGCACACAAGATATTTTCTTTTCATTTAATCGATAGATAAAAAAAAAAAAAAATGTTATGAACGATGTAAGATTACTTAAGCTTTCAAGTCTATCCAATTAAATTCTTTCTCTGCGCGAAGAAATACCTTCTTTAGATCTCTTTCTCTTTTTATTCAAAATGCAAAATGCAATTTTCCCAAGACTACTATTTATAATTTTCACTATATCCGAATTTTCTGAGAATATCTTTCCCCAAATTTAAAACAAGAATTATAATCCTTTTCTTGTTGCATTCTGACAACAATATTAACCCTTATCGTGGCAAGATAGCTTTTTTGAAGAAAAGCAAAAAAAAAAAAAAAAAATGTATATATTTTATATTTTTTATATTTTATATTATTATATTTTATAGTGGTAGTATAATTTTATAAAGTTGTATGTATGGTATACTATACAAAATGAACATAAGGGTTAAATAAATTGATTAGATTTGGTTCAGGAATAAATTTTCAGAAATCGCTGTTTATTAAGTTATTAAAAAAACTATTTGTTAACTTTTAACACGCAATCGAATAAATTTGGGCTCTATCTTCAGTCCGTAAGCAAATCAATCACTATTGAATTTTTACTGAGATATTATTCAGAACATTCATAATGTATATAAAAAAGAAAACTTTAAAAAGAAATTACCCAAAATGTTATAATGCGGTTGAATTTTCCGTTGAGACAAAACATTTTCAGCATGAGAAATAAGAATAATTTTTTTCTTTCTTTTTTTAATTTTACAGGAAGCATAGTGAATAAAGCGACACGAAATTTTGTTCTTAGAATTTTATCTCTCTACAAATGCATAGTTTCCTGGAAAGTATTAATTGTGTGTTGAAACGAACTTTACCCAAAAGCGAATAAATGTAAACTTAATGAATATAATATATAAATAAGTTATATAAGTTAATAAATATTAAGATATATTAATTAAAACGAGAAATTTAAAAATATACATTCATTAAATTATAAACGAGAGATTACTATAAATATGATTATAAAATAACACAGTCTGCTCAGATAAAATGAGATGGATACTGCACATGTGTATTACAAAATATTTTTAATCTCATTCTTTTTACACAAGTAATATTGCCACGTGCTAGAAAGTAGTAAGAATTAAAACAATTCACTTCAATTCCTTATTGGCTCTTGCGTAATTCAACAAAAATAATTATTAAAATTTTCAATTTATCCTTTTATTATTTCACAATCTTCTGATAGCAACTTTATTTTTTTTAATTTGTAGAATAATAATGATATAATCTGTAGGAATATATTATTTATTCTCATTTTGTTGCGAGATACATTAGAAAGATGAATATTCAAACTGCAGGTAAAATTTAAAAAAAAAATTAATGAAATTACTATCGGAAATTTCAAGTTATTATGTGAAAACATTATTATTTTTAAGGCATTATTTGTCTTCATTAATTTAAGTCATTAACCAGTTTGAAACAATCGCAAGACTCTCTCTCTCTCTCTCCTTCTATATATATATATATTAATTATTTAAAACTAATTTAATTATTTTTCAATTTTTCTAACTGGCAAAGTTTTGAAGCTCGACCGATTTTGAGAGCGAGTTCGCAAATTGTACAGACTAAGTCTATGGCAAAGGATACCGACGTGCTCTGATTGGTTTAAGCCTTGGCATCTTTTTGGCAATGTTTGGCACTCATAATAGTGTAGTTTTCACTTATTTGGCTCAAACCTTGTACCTTTCATTAGTTTTATGGAAGATATGAGTGAATATAATATCAACACGATCTAATTTTTATTAATATAATTGTTTTCTCCAAATATTTCTAGTAATACTACTAATATTAATTAATAATAATAATAATAATAAATATTACTAATAATACTTGTAATACAAGTAACTAATATTGTTTATGCACAAAAGTATAAAAACTATATGAAAGTAATGACTCAACATATGATGCAGCAATTAAATAATTCTTATTTTTCTATGATTTTCGTTCTTTTATTAGATGATTTATGCAGTCATTGAAACTTGTTGCTGTACGTTTGTTACTTTCCCATCAACTACATATGGGGAGATGATTACTTAATGCCCAAAACGTATAAATATGTCAGCTTTAACGGAATATGTGATTTGTAGCTAATTTTTTGAGTTATATCAAAATAACATTAAGAAGAAACAAACACAAAAAATATTTTTAATAAATTGTAATATTTATATTTCCAGAATTTAGACTTCAGGATTTGATCGTTTCTGCTGCATATGTGTTCCAGATTAATATCACATGTAAACCGTAAAAAATAGGAGGGCAGATACATTCATAAATTTTATATATTTTTATAAAAATATATTTCGGTATGGCATCTTTTTGGCAAAACATTGCCAAAAAGATGCCAAGGTTTAAACCAATCAGCACGTCGGTATCCTTTGCCATAGACCTAGTCTGTACAATTTGCGAACTCGCATTTTGAGATGAAATAACAGCTGTGATGTCATAGTTCTACGTTAATCTTTTAAAAACGCATCTGCTTTCAAAGAAGCATACACAATAATAATGCAATACTGATAAAAGCAGGTAAAAAAATATATGCGATTAAAAGATGTGGATGAAAATTGCCATTTGTGCTTTATTCATTGCCTACGCGATATCGAGCATTAAAACCCCCTAACCAAAACAACATCATGTTCTCACATGATAAAAAACAATGTTTTCGAAGGTAAATTTCTGAATGAAATACATCAATGACATTAGAAAGGAAGAATTATCGGTTTAAAAACTAGATTCACGAATTATATGGATTAAAACAGAAATATCAATTTGCAAAATTATAGATGTAAATATATTTTCTATTTTCTCTAAGAAACTACTATCGCTTAAAGAATACTTGTCATAATGAGTGACTCTGCATAACGGACAAATCAAAATGATTCACTAAACGAGCGATGTTTTGCAGAACGTATGGTGAAATGATATCATGTTCTATTTATATATAAATTAAATGCAGATATCATATGTCCAAAATATGTGAATTTATTATTTAGAAGATAGTTTGTTATTTTGCATTTCTTTGGTTTTCATCAATATCATTCACTGATTACGAAGCTCACACTGGTTACTTTTCGTAAAATTTTAAGTGCTATTATCATTTAATCAATATTAAACTTTCTTTATGTAAAGGTTAAACGACGTTTGATTAAAATTTATATATTGCTAAGAAGGGGAAAATATCTTTAACAATAATACAATTAATATAAAAAGACCATTATTTAGATTTATTTTGCCACCTGTTCAGCTTCAAGATAAAACTTTGATTAATTATTCTTTTAAACTAACAAGACATTTTTTAGAGGAAACTAATGTCAAAAATGCGGTTAAATTTTCAACGAAATCCTATCAGAGAAAGTCTGTCTGCCCTAACGTTGGTGAATCCGATAGTACAGACACAATGAGATAATTGAATATAATTTAGTGTACAGTTTTGCCATCTAAACGGTAAATCTGCATCAAATTTTAAACCAAACCCATCAACGAGTTGATCGTCTGTCTGTCTATATATTCACATGCATGTATAGTTCAGCGACGGATTGTAAAACCCTCCGCGTTTTTGCGCATGCGTTAGGATGGGTTTAATTCTTCAAAATAGGGGTGAAAAGAAAGATGAAAGGAGGAGATGTTTACATTTATTATTATGTGATGGGGAAAATCCAACGTCAAAGGGAATACCGAAAATGCCCTCATCGTTCCGCGTCTCACCCCTTAATGAGATGGAGTCGTCGAAATGTGGTCGTCTCAGAATCCGTTGACGAACTATACTATTCGTTACAATATTCTGAGATGACTACTTTTCGACGATTCTATTTCATTCAGGAGAGAGACGCGGAACGACGAGTGCATTTCCGGAATTCTTCGTTATTCTTTGACCTTGATTTTCGTCCTATTAGATACTTTTTTGTTCAATACTTTACTTTTTACTTTGATACCTTTTTTTTCCACGTGCATAGCGTGTTGTTTCTGACCGTATTATTTTTAATACAGTCTGCGAGTAATCCGAGTTTATTTTATTGTTAAATGTAAACATCCCCTCCTTTCATCTTTCCTCTCACCCTTATTTTAACGAATTAACATCCTAACGCATGCGCAAAAGCGTGGAGGGTTTTAGAATCCATTGTCAAACAATAAAATCGATAAAGCAACCACTCAGATATTGTTTGCCTAAGGATTCTAAAACACTCAGCGCTTTTATGCATGCATTAGGTTGAATAATTCGATAAAATAGGGGTGAGAAGAAAGATGAAAGAAGGGATGTTTACATTCAACAGAATCACGAGATAGAATCGTCCAAAAGTGGTCGTGTCAGGATACTGAAATGAACAGTAAAGAGAATTTGTTTTGTATAAGTAATCTTATTACTGAAACTGCAGTTCTGTTTCAAATTTTACATCAATCTGTCAGAAAGAAGAGTCGGAAATGCATACTCGACTTTCTTCACAATGCTTTGAAGCATAAAACGCTCATATGTGGGACTTCGAAAATAAAAATTTGAGCGCTTGTGTCACGCACTGCCTTGTTCAAGTTTGATCAAGTTAATGCAGGCGTGGGTGGGCGGACGTAATATCTTTATTGAGAGTATGATGCAATAAAATGTCGAGAGACAATTCCCGCTGGTTTTAAAGATAACATATCAACCGTAATAATTGAGTTATGGTTGGTATGTTATCTTTAAAAGCAATGGGAAAAGTCTCACGACACTTTATTAACAAAACCGTAATATTAGTTTCGAATTTATTTTAAATCTATGGTATATTTATTTTGATTTTAATTGTTGAATAGAATAATTTAGTTTAATATTTCCATATATAGTGTTTTATTTTTTTTATTTTGTAAAAGCATTATACGTATACTGCGAATAATTTGATGAAATAAATAAATTTATCAAAAAAGATGAATTACATTTTTGGAATTGCGCTCTTTTATACTATCTCTAACAGACTGCATTATCTCTCAAAATGGGAAAGTAATGTCTCTTACTAAAGAAAACTCATTTCATTTATAACAATGTGACTGAAATGCCCCGGTCCAGAAAGGAATGTCTGGATCCGCCCTGGCTAAGTGTTATCATACAAGCGTTATCATATTTCCAGCTTGCCGTCTTCCACCCAAAGTTACGCTCTACAATTTAACTGATTGTTTTTAAGGGTGGAGTTTAAGTCGAATGAAAAGGGAGGAGTAACAACTACTATTTTTTCGCCTGTCATTCCTTTGTTCTGCACAGCAAGAAAATTCTTCTGCAGTCGTATTTATTTTTACTATACATCAACTCGTATGTTGACCCTTTGATTTGAAGTCAAGAAGTTCATTACGGGAATTCGTCAAGAGTTACAGCTCGTCTGCCCTATGAAATGTAATTTTATTTTTTTAATATTAACAAATGAATAATCTTTCTATGCTAAAATTGTGTGCTAAAAATCCTTTTAACAATAAATATACTGATATATTACCAATGCAATATAAGTGTCAATGAAAACTGTCAATTGATTACTTATGATTGGTTTAGTAAAAAGATGCAATTGATGTTGACAATGTGAAAAATCGACAAAAACTATTATATTTAAATACTTTTACTTTCTCATATGCGTAATATAGAGAAAATATAGTAATCTTCAAAAAATTCGAACTCGAAATTGTGACGAATCTCCACGTTCTACAGACCTCCCTGATTTCGACATTTCTGGTAAATGTCCGTCTGTCTGTGAAAAAAATAACTCAAAAGCACTTTGAGATAGGTGGTTGAAATGAGAGCTTAGCAAATAAAATTCTGTACATAGATTTAACAACTATATTCAGCTATCAATATATATACAGCTGTCAAAATTTGAGTCAAATCCAACGGTGGGTTGACTGTCTGTTGGTCCGTACTTTCAGAATCAAATAAACGTTATAATTCAAAAACGTAAGGGCTTAAATATATCAAATTTGGTATGGAATTTTGTTAGTACAAGAGAAGTTTCGTTCTAAAATTTTGTTCCAATCATTTGAGAAAAACGCGTCTAAAAAACAAATTCGATTTTTGTATACTATTATCCGCAGGCCAGGGATTATTCGCCAAAAAACTCGCTAAGGACGACACGATAAATTCAGTAAAAACACTAAATTCTAGCCTAAAGTTAATATTTCATATTGTATGACAATGCCATGTAAGACTGTTCTCTGGCATGACAAGTTTATTACAGAGAGACAGCTTATTGAAGATAAAGAATAAATTCAATTCTAATATTGAAGATAGAAAAATAAATCCAATTAGCCAAATTAGCGCCTTATTATGACGAACAACTTTTGTATTTAAATTTTTTTGATAACTGCAATATCTTAGAAGTTAGGGGCTGAAAAGTGATTTTTCATGCACTAATTTTGACTGTTTTCTAACATCAACAATTTATGTTGCCAGATAGTGACTTAAAAGTAAAAGAATCTACCTTTGCCTTCACCTTTCCAAGAGGAATTTTATTTATTTTAGAATTACTTATAAATTTTCATGTAGTACACGTTTCGAACTAATCTCTAAAGATGATCGATCCATAATCATACATCTCATCTTAAGAAAGAAATAAATAAAAAAATAGTTGAAATTTGTCTTTTCTTAATCATGACGAATCGCCTTCAAACAAGATTTGAAGAAAGCAATTCATTAAATCGTTATCTGCAACACATTATCCCTGTCAAGGTTTTTAAGATTAGCACAAATCCAGCGGCTCAAGTAATCGTCTTAACGTTGAATCATTCGTCTACTAATGATCTAATGGTTCCGATCATGTAATTCCTACCCATTTCGGAACGTTAATGAGATGAATCATTCATTTATAAAATTACCAATAATGGAAGATGACCTTCGATCAGTATCGTCTGGAATAACCGGTCATTATCACAGACTGGAGGTGGAGGGAGAATGTTTTGTTATACTAGTAAAATGTTGCTCAAAATTTTCTTATTTATGAAGAGTAATTATATTATATATAAATACAAGTAGATCAGGAAAATGTTCGTGTTTCAAAGCTAATTAAATAGATCATCTGTAACTAGTACAAAAGTAATTATTGAATTTTACTCGACAGACCAAAAGAAAAATTTATTGCACAATTTTCTTCTAATTTTTTTACATTTTAAGGCAAGAAATTATTTTTTACATTTTTAAAGCAATAACTTATCTTTTTAATAATACTAACTTCAATGGCGTACTATTTTTACTTGCTTTTATGCAAAGTATAGAGGAAATATTGTCATCGTCAAAAAAATTCGAACTCATGATTTTGACGAATCTCCACGTTTTAGCCCTCCCTAAATTCGACAAATACATGCTTGAAAACAGTCCGTCTGTCTGTGACAAAGATGACTTAAAAACGCTTTGGTTAAGACGATTGGAATTTGGTATACGGTTTTTACATCACATTTGCAGATTTCTATCAGATTTTGATTAAAATCTGTTGAAAGGAAGTTCATTTGTCCTGCTGTATGAATTGTAAGTTAATACAATAACTTCAAAACGGAGACATCTAGATAGATAAAATTTGGTATACATATTTATTATCTGTAGTGTAGACATCTATCAAATTTAGAACCAAATCCAATGAGGGGTTGGCCATCTGCTGTTCTATACTTTCAGAATCATAAACGCGATAATTCAAAAAATGAATGGTTTAAATATATCAAATTTGTTACGCCATTTTGTGACTACAAGTTTAGTTTTGTGACAATTTTTTTAAAAAATCTTTTGGGAAATACACAAGTCTTAAACACAAATTCTATTTTAGATACTATTAACCGCATGCCAGGGATTAATCGCCAAAAAACTCGTCAAGGACTACATGATAAATTGACTGTCTGTCGGTCTGTGCTTTCAGATACATTTTAATGTGTAAATTAAAAAACGTAGTAACTTAATATATCAAATTAAGTATGAGATTTTGTGATTACAAGTGTAGTTTTGCGTAAAATTTATTTGCTTCATCAGGTTGGGAAACACGTGTCTAAAACACAAATTTGATTTTCGGGTACTATTCACGTCATGCCAGGGATTAATCGCCAAAAAAACTCGCCAAGGATCACGATGGATTTAATAAATATACTAAATTAACGCCAGAGACTAATATTTTGCTATTATCGTACGCCAATACTATGCAAGACATTCTCTGGTATAATACCTTTATTGGAATGTATGCGAGAAGATTTTTGGGAGACCATTCTCACTAGTTTTTAAATATACAGGGTGTTTATAAAGTCCTGGACCCATTTTGATGTTTAATAACTCATAAAATAATAAAGATAGATTTAAATTAATAACATAAATGGTTAAATAGACTCAAAAAGTTTCATGACCCTTGTCAATGAACTTCCACGTGTGCCCACTTCGTCGCACGGAGAATATCAAGTCGATAGTCAATTTCACGCCAGGTAGCGACAAGCATGTCGGCATCCACAGAGCCATTTGCGCACTTTATGGCGATTAACAATGCCAGAAACATGAGAGGATGCTTCATCGGAGAACATTATGCTCTTCAGAAAATCAGCAGCATCTTCTATCCTTCTTAGCATATCTGTTGCAAAGGCCATCCTCCTAGGCCTATCGTTCGGTTCCAAAACTTGAACTTTGTATGCATGCAGTCTTAATTTTTTCTTAATAACCTTGTACACCGCCGAAATTGGCATATCCAATTCTGTCGCCGCTGATCTCACAGATATTCTAGGATTGTGTAAAAATGTCTCTCTGACACGCTCAACATCAAAATCACTTGTGCAAGGACGTCTGGAACGTTTCTTATCTTCGATACTTCCAATTTCTAGAAAATTCTTTTTCCACCGCAAGATGCTGTTTTTGGATGGAGGATCTTTTTGGTAAATTCTTCTGAAATTTCTCAGTGCTTGCACTATCGATTTCATTTCTATGAACCACCATAAAATCTGTGCTTTCTCTTGTGGTGTATGCATTCTCCTTAATATCCGCTCGAATAAAACATCACATACAAAAGTACTACATAGAACAAACACATCAAAAGTAAACATAACATTGCAATAGTTACCAAAAACAAAAGAAAGAAAAATGCAAAAGAAAGAAAGAACGAAGCAGACAATATTTAGAAAAGTACAGATATTTAGACTGGAAAATGAAATTATCTGAAATTAACCACACGCGCAGACGATATTTACAAAAGTAAAAATATTCAAACCTGAAAAGGAAAATATACGAGTTATTCCATCAATAAATGCCATAAGTTTGTTTATATCTTTATTATTTTATGAGTTATTAAACATCAAAATGGGTCCGGGACTTTATAAACACCCTGTATTTTTCAAAAAATATACAATGGGATTTTTCGGGTATCCTGTAATAATAATGGGAGATGCCCTTGAATCAGTGCTACCAGAAAGACTTAACTGGGAAAACTGGTCATTAACCTGAAGTAGGGAGGGGAAAAGTTACGGTTTAGTAGCAAAATGTACTTAAAAACCGAAAAGGAGGCTTTCCCCTCCATGAAATTGTTTCCACACCTTCATCTGCGGGCCTAAAATAGTAAGTACTTGTCTAAATGGGTTCAAGATGTGGCCCGAGTCAAGAATTATTTCGGAAGTAAGGAAGGGGCCGAAACAAGCTGTTGACAACAAACATCGCGTCTGGCGGCGGGGGTTTAGGTCAATGGGGCACTTGGGAGATCTCTCGTGCGATAAGAAAGAATTTAATTATGATAGAAGATGGTAGTAATGAGTATCTGAAAATGCCAGATATTAAAGTTCTTAATGAATGTGAAGAACATAATTTTGTCTAATGACATTGATTGACGTTTTTAATTTCTTCGACCTATTACTTTTATTTGGGAACAAATGTAGTAAATAGTTGTTTTTTAATGAAACAAATGTATAACTAATTCACAAGATAATTGTAAAGCGGAAATGCTACTTGCAGAAAGGAAACGGCCATTATACTAAACGTTAATTTAACCCTTTGCAATCGGAAAAGATAATTCCATGGATAATTATTCACTTAATACATGGACCTGTTTATTACACTAAAAAATACATACATCTAATTGTTGTAAAGTGAGTTTTCCTGAAAAAGGAATCTATGTCTTTTTTTAACATTCTGTAGGTATTTTTAACAATGAAAAAGTAAAAATAAAATAAAATGTCAAAATGAAGCATCGTCTTGAATGGTGATTGAGAGAAGACATTCGAGTGAAAAGGGTTAATACTAGATTATAACATAGCGATTATTTCACACTTGTTCAAAAATTTAAAGTAAAGACAGTGCTTCTTGTGTTGTTGGTCATAAGAAAAGGCCACTTAAAAAGTACCTAAAAAGCCGTCTAAACTAACCTAACCTTAGTGCCATCTTTACAATTTATCTAAACACTTATATGCCAAATTCTAATATTTTTTTACAGTGATTTTCTAAAGCCAGGGAAAGATTTTGTGACTACCCTGTATTGTTTGCCAACGGATTCTAAAATGCTCTCCGTTTTTGCGCATGCGTTAGGATGGGTTTAATTCGTCAAAACAGGAGTGAGAGGAAAGATGGAAGAAAGAGAAGTTTAGATTTAAAAATAAAGTAAATTCTGGAAATCTCGCGTTCTTCCGCGTCTCATCCCATAGTGAAATGAAATCATCGAAAAGTGGTCGTCTCAGGATACTGATACGAACAGTATATGCAATGCAAAAAACCAAAATAAACAACAGGAAACGAAACGAAGTATTTTATACTTCAAATTTAAATTCGCAGTGTTTTTGATAAAAGAGGAAAAATGTTTCTCTTTCAGCTGTTGAAGGAAAACTAAAGTCAGTTCTTATTTCATGCTGAACACTTAAAAAGCAGTTTCTCTCTCTCTCTCTTCTTAATCTCATTTCATTTACACCTTCAATATTATCAACAGTAAGTGATCCTGTTATTAATGCTTCTTCATCAAATGAATGTCTTGAGTTTCTAGTTCTTCCATAGACATCAATAATTCTTAAAGGAAATCCTGCACTCTATTTGCTTTTGTGGCAGTTGTATCCATTTCTGCAGAAAAGATAACCGAAAAAGCAAGTGAAATAGTGGTGAAAGGGAACGGATAGTGATGTTCATTCTTGCGTGAAGTCTTCAATTGCAGACAAAGCGGCATAGTTGCAAACATATGTTTCAAATCTAACTTATCGACTTAGAACTATCAGGATCACCACATGTCATCCCCTTCATTTCTTCCATGACTTGAGAAATCTGTGAATGAAGAAGATGAAAAATCATCTTTCTCTGACGTCATGCTCATAAAATGGGGACTCAACATTTTCACATTCTCGAAACACGTAGGGTGAAATACTAGGAGAAAAGTATTGAAATTGTTGCGTCGATAGCTCTTGAAGCCTATATCATTTAATTCACAACTCTTAATACCAAGAAAAAATACTTGGTTAAATGGATTGAAGAATACATACTTAAACTCATGATGGATACTCTTCCTAAAGCAATCGTCTTGATTGATGCTACAAAAGGCTTTCAAAATACACAGGATTGGAATCATCAAACATTCTTATAAAAGCAAAACAAACCAGCTTGAGTGGTTTCCTAAAAACTCTCTCGCATATACTCTAATAAAGATGTTATCTCAGAGAACACTTTGCATAGCACTGGCGTATAATAATTACAAAATATTAAACTTTGGCGCAAATTTATCATTTTTTCTGAATCTAACGTGTAATCCTTGGCGAGTTATTTGGCGACTAATTCCTGGGATGCGGTTAATAGTATCCGAAAATCGAATTTGGGTTTTAGATGCATTTTTCTCAATCGATTGGAACACAAATTTGATTTCTATTTAGTGACTATAAGTGCAGGTTTAAAAAAAAAAATCAAGTTTTTGTTTCAATCGGTCGGGAAAACTTGTCTAAAACACAAATTCGATTTTCATATATTATCAACCACATGCCAGGGGTTAATCTTCAAAACAGTCGCCAGGGATTGCATGATAGATTCAATAACAATGCTATATTCTCGCCAAAGATTATTATTTCCTAACTACTGTACGCCAATGCCTTGCAAGGCGTTCTCTGTGGTAACATCTTTATTAGAGTGTATGCTAGAAAGTTTTGGGGTGACCACTTCGGCAGTTTTATATGTGGGATCTATTCAATCCTATGTATTTTTGAGAGCCTATTGTGAAATTTATCTGCACGGTTGCTTTAGAAAGAGCATCCATCATGAATTTAAATTGGAGTTAATGATGATTGCCCCTGATCAGTTTAAATATGAGTGAAATTTACAGTCCACTTAACTGAACATTTCACTTAGTATTAAGAGTTTAATCTAAAGTTATGATGGGCGTCCATTATTACTTTAAATATACATCTTTCAGTCCATTCAACTAAGTATCTTTCTTGGTAATGTGAATCAAATGATACAGGTCCAAAAAGCTTTATTACAGAGTATGCGAGAAAGTTCTGAGGCGACTACATCCGCTGGTTTGAAAAAGTTATTTTAAAAGAAATTACAACAATACAAAGATTGTGGCAAAAACATGGACAAAGAGTGAGATTTAGTTGCGCACATATTAGTAAAAATGCACGCGGAATTCCTTTTTGCGAGGGAGAAAGTGCTCCCTCGTTAGTAGTGCTTCAAGAGCAAGAGAGCAGCAAAAACAAAACGCTATCTTCTCTGCATCTGAACACGTCGCGAACAAAGACTCTTTCTCATCTTTTTCCTACCCGCTGCACTATTTATGGCGGGTAATTCAGATATTAATACTCGAGTGACGAACGAGCTCCTTGAAGAGCTGGAAATCTCCCTCGTCTCTCAATTTTGTTTTCTAGTATGAAAAAGGATGCAGAGCAACTGTATTGTCATCACGAAAAAATTCGACCTTGAGGTTTTGATGAATCTTCAGGAATTGAATTCCCAAGTTCGTAGAAGAATAATGAAGTTATATTTGATTATCAATCTGTCTGTGAATTTATGGATTCAAAAAGTACTCTCTGCAAGCTGGAAGGCAAAAGCAGATAGATTTCCTTTACATCTAAGTTACTGTTTGGCAACAAAAATTTTTTGAGGTTAAAAACAGTCAGTATTAGGGCTTGAAAATCACTTTTCAGCTCCTAACTTCTAAGATATTTCAATTATCGAAAAACTTTGAATGCAAAAGTGGTTCGCCTTAATGAGGCTCTAATACGACTAATTGGATTGATTTTTCTATCTTCAATATTAAGAAAGTTATAGCAAAATGAAAATTTCACCCCCCTATCATTTCCACCTTCTTTGAACTACATGGGCCATTTAGGAACTCGTCAGAGAATTTTACATTTCTAACAACATATTCCCAGCCGGTTAAAAAACAAAACAAAATTACTCTAGTTATCCTGTTCATAAGATAACATGGGCAAAGTGTTATATAAACTCTTGAACGAAGAATGGTTTTGGGTTCTAGGAACAAGATCGGTGAAGAACTAAAAAATTTTTCCCGAAGTTTTGTCATGAGAACCATTGCAATAGGTAGTCTTCCTATAGGAATCTACCTAAAACGGAATCAACTAAATGGCAGGATTTTAGCATATAAACTTTACCTCAAATGCCAATGCCTATCAGTATCTAGATCAAATTGGATGCATAACGACTGTATAGTAGTCGTGAAAAAATTCGCTCTTAAGATTTTAATAAATCTTCAGGACTAGAATTCTCAAGTTCGAAAAAGAACAATGGAGTTAATTTGTTTATTAGTTTATCCGTTTATTAGTATATGAACTCAAAAACACAATCAGCTAAATGACTGGACCTTAGTACATAAACTTTACACCAAACTATCGGTAAATAGAGTTCAAAATTCGCTGAGGATTCTAAATTATAATACACTTAGCTGGTACCCGGCGCATTGCTGCAACAGAAGAAATAATTTTGGAAATATCTTTTGGAATTTGAAATAGCTATCTTGTTTAATTAGAAATGATAGAAAGATTGATATCTATTTCCTTATCGAAAATAAATAAAATATAAAGGAGAAGTATAAATAATATTTATTCTATTTTTATAACTTTTTTTATTCGAGTATACTTTTGGGTAGACGATATTTTTTGTTTTTCCGTCTTCAATAAAAACAAATATTTCGGTTGTCCGACTCGTGAGCATCCAACATACATGGGGTTCTATGCCCATGGGTTTCTAGGTTCAAAGCAATAAATTGACAAAAGTTTTATCGCTATCGGATGAACAGTACGGCAGCGCATAAAATATGAACAGACAAACATTCTTTTTTATATATTAGATATAATAATTGTACTATGCATATAACTTTCGCTCAAGTGCAAGCAATAAATTGGCAAAGTTTCATCGTCATCAAATGAACAGTAAAGCAGCGCATAAAATATGAACAAATCACATTCATTTTTATGTATTAGATATAATAATTGTACTATGGCTATAATCTTCGCTCAAGCGCAAGCAATAAATTGGCAAAGTTTCATCGTCATCAAATGAACAGTAAAGCAGCGCATAAAATATGAACAAACAACATTCATTTTTACGTATTAGATAAAAAGCGTGCAACATTTTGTAAACTTAACCCATAACGTTTTGTAGTTATCGTATCGATTACCTTTTGCAATTATCGTACTCGGAACAGATATATAGTCAAACTTCCTGTTAATGTATTTCTTTTAAAATTTGGCAGAATTCTACAAATTTGGTACATATCAGATTTCATCTATTTAATTCAAAGCATCTTTCAGTTATTTTGTTCACAGACAGACAGTCATAATTCCAAGGATGCGCGTTTCGAACAAAAGGAGTGGGGTTTAAAACGTGGAGATACGACATCAATTCTAGGTCGAATTTTTTTAACGATTATAAAACTTTATGTATATTTCGTATACAACAAAGTAAAAAGGAAAATCTGGTATGTAGTCGCGATGCCAAAATTGTAAATCTGCATCAAATTTGGAAACCCATCATCAGAATGCACCACAATATACTGTGGCTCAGAAGGATATATTCGGGCCTGATTTCGCCCCTGTTGTCATCAAAGATTAAAAGATTCCGAACCATAAAACTGTTTGTCGCACCGCCTGATTATTTTAACAATTTTTAAAAAAGTAGTATAAACTCATTGAAGTATTTTTCTTCATGGTACTCCCAGCAATTAGAAACCAATACATATATAACTTCGCTTCTCCGATGGATAAGAAACCGACATTATTTATGTATAACGAAAATGTCAAATGAAGGTCACCCATAGTGGTTAGATAAATTTGGTCTTACATTCTTACTTCACCAAACGGATCTCTCCATTTCTTCAGAAAACTGCGTCAAGACCATATGGAACGCGTTCTTTCTTTATTTTCCAATAACTTGGGAAAACTGTGTAGGAAGGAATTATGAAAAATCGTTTTTCCTCTATCATCATGGCCATAAAATGAGGCCCTGCAATTCTGGTAGCTCTGTTCTTGAGCATTCCAGTAGCTTTCTGAATGGGGACCCTCGTCACCCCTTTTTTTTTTATCTCCCGACTTGTTGCAAATGGCCTGGCTACTGTTGAGAAACACTTCTTTTATCTTGCGGAAATTCACTTTCTTCGAGTTTTCTTTCTGTTCTTGCTGCGTCGAGCTCTTTTGTGGCGTGTAACCTCCTGGACTCGCACTTTTGGAGGGTGGGAACTAATTTGCTCGTGACAGATGTTATGTCGAGAGGTTAGGAAAACTGATATGGGAGTTATTTGGATTTATATAATAAGTGGTGAAATCTATGCACTTTGCTTTTCTTAGAATCTCTTTGTATTTTTTTTTTTTTTTTTGGATGAAGGCTAGTGATGGTGAATTATAATGCAAGTTTTGGGAAGTCAATACCGTGCCTACTACCTCTAATAATAATAATAAACGAATATGTGCGTGTGTTGGTGTTGTATAAGCCAAACTGTTATTGATTTAACGCTACCAATTCTGGCATTAATAAACTTTTGAAGGCAGAAATGTACATGTGATTTTTTTTTGTTGAAATTTTGGTTAAAATTAAAGTAAAATTTTGGTATATTATCACCATTATTTACGAAAATATCATAAATAACATATTTTAACACATTATAAAAATTTAAAATATTGTCCTTTTGATGTTGCTGATTTAGTTGCGGTGCATTTTTTTTCTGGATATTAAAATCTAAAAAAAAAAAACCCTTTTGCGTAAGTTTTTATAATATATTTTGTTGTTGCAAATAAATTTAACCCGTACTCATTGTATTACATCAATTATTCAATAGTGTGATCTTTTCCCATTGTTTAAATCGAAGGAAGAAATGTCCCGTTCGTTATCTGAGTTGTAAATGTGCGAAAAAACTAGGCGGGAGTGGTTTTCCAAAAATTTTCTCGCATACTCTATAATACAGGTGATATTTCCCTTCATCGCCGACGTCCTTGCATAGGGGTAGTGCATCTTCCCCATGATCTGGGCTTCGAAACCCGGTTCAGGCATGGTTGTTCTTCATCTGTGTTCTATCTGTGAGGTGTGTGAATGTTCCCCCCTGTAAAAAGGGGTTGTGCAAGCGAATGTTTGAGTTTCATCTTTATATGAACTAGAAGTCAGACTTCTGCCCTCGGGTGCTCAGGGGTCTTTACCCTCAGAAACTACTGCACCCCCTTTCAGTGGTAACGCGGACACGACATCATCATCATTTCCCTTCATCTCTAGCATACTATTGATACACACACACAAGAACCGAATATGTATTTTAGCCATCTTCTTTCAGACCGACGGAAACCAAAATTTGCCAAAGAACCACAATCGTAATCATAAACTAATTCAATTTATTTAAGTCACAGCGATTTTATCGGCATCACAGCATGCAAAAATACCGACCAACAGACGGTTAACAACTGGACAGATTTGGATTGGATCGATACGGATCTATATTTTAGATATTTAAACTCCATACCAAATTTCAGCTATCTAGCTCTTTACATTTTCTCATTATTATGTTCACTTGTTTTCAGGCAGAAATGTAGAGATCTTCTGAATGGGTTTCGCTTAAAATTTGATAGAAATCTACAAATTTCAAGTTAAATTTACATACAAAATCTCATCCATCTAGCTATAATCGATTTTCTGCTTCTTCAGGTTCACCAGCAAATAGGCATAATGGCAAAAATTTGTTTTTCGAATTCTGGGAGATATCAAAGTGGAGATTCGTCAAGTTCGAAGTTTTTTGACAATTTCAATGCTTTATCTTTGTATATGAGAAAATTAAAAAAAAAAAAAAAAAATTGAAACTGCAGTACCACGAAAGAAACAGGTGTCGTCCTCGTCATCTGACAGCAGTTCAAAATTACGACGTCCGTCCCAAAATAGCCCTAGTGTTGATTTAAAAATGGGACGTTAATATAACTAAACTAAACCACGAAAGAAAGTGTACAATTAGAATTTGCAAAGAGATTATGTAAACAAAGTCTATTTAAGGATGTCAAATAAAGGAAACTTTCCGAATGGAATAAAACAGTTTTTTTCTTTTTGTTTTTATTCGATTCTTTTTATTTCAACTTTTTTAGTTATTGTAGATATGCAGGAATACTTCAGTACTTCTTTCAAATAAATAATTATAAAAGTTATTAACTCTTGTGTAGGAATTTTTCGAATTAAATTCATCATCCATGATCTAAGCAAAAAGGTTATTTGAACGAATTTTAGCCGTTAAATGTGTATAAAGGGTTAAAAAAAATCAATAATAAGAAAACAGAGTACCTGTCCCCAAGTGAAACGTGCGTAAAATAATAAATTCCGCTTCCCCAAAATGTGCTTTTAGTCCGTGAAATAAATCATTTTTAAGCCTTTTTAGAAGAATTCGAAGTAGTTTAATGGACTGTATAAACTTTATTTACAATTATTATGCAAATTTTACCAAAATTCCTTTTTAAAAATTGTTTACATTTCCTAAAACAAATGAAATACTCTCATTTATGTAATTCAAATCAATAAAATTAAATAAATAATCAATAAAATAAATTCAAATCTGATGACATAAAACGCTGAATACCGCAGTTTGAAAAGTTTTTTTGGAATTATTTTATAACAAACCAAAACGTAAGCAGATTTTATAGATTATTCTGCCATTAAATTTCAATATGTGGGGTCCATATACTGCTGAAAGAAACTATTTCTTCATTTGAAACGCCCTCCTCTTTTAAGGCAGTGGTAAGGTAGAACAAATCGTTTTTAAAGTATAGACTACCAAACATTTTATTGCCGATTCAAAGCTTGCATCTAACATTTGTAAAAGAAATAAAATGAATTATAGTTACTTTATCGCTACACGAATCAATAATATACATTTTCGATAGACAGTTTATTTCTTGGTGGGTGGTCTCAATGCTCGTGTTAGGTTTAATAATAGAAATTTTCCAGCTAGTGGTGATATATTTTCACCACATTATGACTCGGACGAATTCCATCTGTGGAACTTGGAATACGTCTTTATGCGGAAGATTTCGTATTGAAAAATCTCCATTATAGGTTTGGGACCTATATCTGTATAGCATTGTTTGGCAATAAAGAAAACGCTGACAATTTATTAGATATTTCCGGTTTTATCTTGCCTTTTACCGACTGATCCAAAACTTGATAATTATGCAATTTAGGTGTCAAATATCAAGTGTCCTATATTCTATTCGTAACATTTTTGACGTTCATATCGGTCCGAATAGTCAAATCGGTAAATAGTCAACTCATAGATGGATTTTTTCAAAATTTCAGTAACGTCTACTATTAACCACTCGGATGTTGCCTCTCACTCACCATTCAAGATGATGCATCATTTTGACGTTTTATTTACTTTTCAATTTTCATTGTTAAAAACGCTTACAGAATGGTAAAAAGATATAGATTAATTTTTCAAAGAAATTCGACTTAAAACAATTGTATATGCATATTTTTTTTTCAGCAATAAATCTTTGTATAAGGTGAATAATTATGCATCCAATTACTCTTCCTAGAGCAAAGGGTTAATAATGAAGCCATATACCAAATTTCAACTCCTATCTCGTTTCTTCTTTTAATTATTATTTTAGTAATCATAAAAGCAGAAAGACTGACAGTCTTCCCATGTATAAGTTTCTTTCAAAATTTATAGAAGTCCACAATTTTGATATAAAGAATATCTATCAATTTTCATCTGTTAGTCAGCTTGTGTTTTTGAGTTATCATATTTAAAAAAAGATTTCATTTTTTTAAAAAAAATTCGGGGCTCGGATGCATTATAAAACGCAGACTCATTTAAAGATCTCGATGGCCAATTATTTTACTCTTACTTATTTTGCATATGAAAAAGGCAAGTTTTCGAAATAACCAAAAGTCTTTTCACAGTGTTTTTTTTTTTTTTTTTTTTTTGCAAGTTTATTACACTATTTTTGACAAAAACAATTTTTTTTTCCACAAAAAGATTAAGTTGGTAATAATCGTCGAGCCACTTTCTAATATACAGGGTGGTTATAATAAAATTTTTACTTTAAAATGGTCATAAAAGGAAAATTACTGGACCAAATGTTATCAAACTTGGTAATAGTTTAAAGGAAGTCATGGGAATTTCTTTCCCACCCCCCCCAAAAAAGTTCAAAAACTCACCAGCAGGAGTGGAAATGGCGATGTATGCAATATTGTTAAGCAAAATAAGATATGTAGGCATCAGTTTAAAATGTGTTTAATCGTTTCTGGGGTTTTGTAAAACTGCAGTGTCTTGTAATTGGCTTACGGCAGGAAGAAGTAAATGCTTTATGCAGATGCCCTTTACACGTCATTTGGTTTTCCAGATAAAAAAAGAGCCTGTTTGTCAGAGTTATCATTGTTAGAAATCGACAATGTCTCTAACCATGCAAGACCATGCTTTTCTCGTTGAATTTTGCAATGAATGCGATATGGTGAATAATTATATGGTGAATAATTATTAATTGGTGTGCTTTACAAAGGTATCATTCAGCGAGAGGTTACTGCCGAGGGATATGCAAGAGCTCTTGATGAGAATGCAGTAATGCGATTTAACTTGCTTTCAGAAAATAATGAATGTCACATTGAACATGTTTTGTAACATATTTCAGAAGCAATTGAACGCATTTTAAAACATTATCTTCCTGTCCTATTTTGTTTAACAATATTGGTTACAGCGCCATTTTCCCTCCTGGTGGTGAGTTTTTGAACTTTTTATTTGGTGGGGAAAAAAATTCCCATGACGTTTTTCAAACTGTTACCAAGTTGGATAACATTTGGTCCAGCAGTTTTCTTTTTATGACCATTTCAAAGTGGAACGAATTATAACTTCATTTCATCTAACAATATTTGGCAATAATTTTGATTATCTAATTATAAAAGAACAAAATCAAGTCTTACTCGTTAAAAATGCAGTTGTCGACTATCAAAACACACTGCGCATGCGTAAATTTTCAACGCCAATTGGGACAACGCAAATGCTTAAATTTTTTACACCAGTTGGGGAAATGCAATATATATTAAGATTTTTTTAATTTCCTTTATTCGGTTTCATTTTAATTCAAAAGTACTTCAAAATGAATCCGAAAGATTGATTAATTAATAATATTTAATTTTAAATGCATCAAACACTAAAAAAAATGAACAGAATCCTTTGAAATAATCGATTGAAAACGTATTAAGCCTAGCCTCTTTAGCATGGGAAAGAAAAACAACTGAAACCCTACTCATTTGGCGGTGGGAAAATGAAGACTTTTGGCGGGAAAGTTAGTTTTTAATTAATAAAAAGTTAACCACTCAATTAACCGGAACAAATAGTAGCCTATGTCCTATTCCAGACTATAATCTATCTCTGTGCTAAATTTCATCCGTTCTGGCGTGATTGACTAACAAGCATCCATCCATCCATCCACACTTTCACATTTATAATAGTAGTATAGATTAACATTAATTTGAGATAAAGTGTGAGCTATCCTGCGTCCTGCACCTTGAATTGTCGTTATCTGTTCTAATTGTTTTCTTTGGTAGATCATAGATTATATTTTCTTATTCGGTATCGATATTATTTGGATGCAACAAAGATTTGAATATTTTTGATTTAACAACTTGTCCGTTTTCAGTATTATCAATAAAATATGAATTACATTCAGTAAAATAAGGATGACACGACTGTTCTGTGTTATGTTACCCTAATTAGAGAGATGCAAGACAGATTTTGAGTAGAAAAGGCATTCGATGTGCATCCTCTCTCAGATTCTTCTATATTCAGAAGCAAATTTATTAAGTAAAAAAAAAAAAAAAATACTCTGAAATATTCTTTAAAATTATTTACAAACTATTTAAACTTTTTAGTGATTTGCCCGTGCATCGATTTAGCGGATTTTTACACTTTTAAACAACAATTAGGACGTCCATAATTGTTATAATAACCAGCGAGACTAGCTCCCTGAAATTTTCTCATATACTATCTAATAAATGCACTTGTGAGTTAAAATCTCGATTTCGAATTTTTAGATGATTACAATACTTTCTCCTTGTAGAAATTTGAATAAGAGGAAATAAATAAAGGTTACAAAATAAATACATCAAGTATTTTAAGAATTTATTTAAATTAAAATAATAAAAAAAATGGTAAAACATTGAGAGCAGACGATATACATCTAAATAGATAGTAGAGAAAATAAAGCAGTTAAATAATTAAGTTGAACTTGCGGTAAAAGTGTAATTCAGTGTGCCCCTTGCTGCGCCAAGGATGCCAAATCGCCAATAAAGATGGCGGACAAAATAAACATTTCTATGAAACAGTGACTGTTACCACTTCTTACATTAAAATTATTATCTTTACTGATAAGTATTGAAACTTTTATTTTAATCTAAGATTTATTTAATCTATATCTAAGATTTTTATTTAATTTTTTTTAAATCTTTGGGATCACTATCGCTGCTTATCTTAACAATTTTGAAATCAAGTTTTTCAAACTGGCTGCGCCGGTCTGTTGTGTAAAGAGCAAAATTTAGACCATGCTATGCCCTTTCAGCATCTGAAGAAGACACCGGTCAGAATTTTTTAACTTAAAAAAAGCGGGAACCTAGTAGCTTCACTAGCACATTCAACATAAGGACTGTGTGGATAACAGAAACAATACATACATACAAACAAACATTCTCTCCTAACTTCATCAATTTGTAAAAATATATATATTCCACTCACCCTTCATCCATTCTGCAGGTTCAAAATACTTCCCGCTTTCCCATTCACCAGACATCCATTATTGCACAATTACCGATACAACAAATTATCAAGAAATCATCAGAGCACAAAAATTGCAAGGAATTCTATTGCAGAAGATTTTTAAAGTAAGAATACAGACGATTTTTAAAGCGCATACCGACAGTTAAAAATTGCAAAAGAATGAATATTTTCTGTTCGTTTTCACATTAAAAATAAAATTGCAATAAATGCCTTATTAGTAATAACAAAACTTTTAATTATAATAACATTAATTAATTTAACATTTTTCATAAAATAGTTGTAGTTCATGTACAACTCAACCATTGCAAAAAAATAGTAAACAAAACAACATTAGGGTTGGTAGAAGATCGTTCGTTGGGTTGCCATGTTGGCAACAAACTCGGGGGGCACACTAAACTACACTTCAACCGAACTTGCTTATTTAAATCATTGCACGTACAAACTAAACTGTATATACATCGAAATAAAAACGGAAATAAAATTCATACATCTGATTCAAGTACAAAGAAATCATTTTTTGTTTTTTTCATCTCAACTTTAAATCTGGTAAAATTACACGATTGAATGTTTTGATGGAACAATGAATTGGATCTCAAATTTTTATAATTTATGAACACTCGAGACAAAATTGGTTTAATTTTAGTATCATTTGTTTAAAATACTTTATTTTTAAGATAATGTAAAAAATATTTTTTTGACACTTTCGAAAGATATAGCTGAAAAACGCCAAAAATTTGGTTAATTTTGAATTAAATTATATCCCAATTAATTTTCGGACTCGGTAAACATAACAGTGACCTTTCCCTTGTATTGAAAAATAAATGCTCCAAATTTTACCATGATCGGACAAAAAGATCAGATTTGTATAAAATTCTTGCAAACGAATATTATATACTATATATATTGATTAATCGATGTTTCATTATAAACTTATTTTTCGATTTTGGGGGAATGGAAAATTTTTCCAGATAACTGATGCAGCCAAGTCAATTGAAGTAGCTAAATATTCTTAAAATTGCTGAGATCGTTGAATATTCCTATTTATTAGAGAGTTTAATTTCAACTGGATAAAAATCTTATTCATATTATCGTTTGCCATTAAAATATATGCAAAAACCATACGACTCAAAAAATTCGAAATTTTAATGTAACAGCTGAAATAATGAGAAGCATCTGGCATTTTGTGTCAACATATACTTTGAGAGCAGATGTATCTAACTTATACAGATGTCTTGCATCAATAAAATGTTTCGGAAAACCTGATGCGACTTTTTGATAAAACGACAATAACATTCAAGATATCACTAACTATTTCATTTAATATTATCACATGGTTTAAAAGAACCTTCAATTAAGTTGAAACATAAACTGTTGTTATAGAATTTTAAAACAATAAACAAAGGACCAGCTTCATTCTAATTCATAAACGATCGAAAATTCAGCATTTCTTAATAATACGTTAAAAAAAATAATGATTACAGACACTGCAAATCTATGCTTATAAAAACATACCTGGATAAAATTTGACAGTTCTAGTTCATGCAATTTGCTGAAATTATAAGAAATACGCGGCATGAACTGTCTCCATAACAAAATATATGCCTAGCATCTCTATTTTTTCACTATCCTTTCTAGAAAACAGATTATGATCAGTTAATTTTTAAACCTCGTCACGTCTCTTGGAGGATAAACTAAGTTGACAGATAGGTGGCGTTAATGTCAACCGTTTCTCAGAAACGTTCCCTGCCCTTTCCTTCGTTTTAATCTCTGGCCCATCCGTCAAATGTCAGCCCGTATAAAATATTGTTGAATTTAATGGAAAGAATCGCAGCGGGGTCTTTTCAGAACGATTTAGTTTCGGTTTGACTGGCTGAGAACACGATAGCAGCGGGGAACCGGAGTCTATTAAGATGAAGAGCACTTTTCAGTCCACCCCTTGTAGATGTTATCAAATTCGATGTGCTTTTCCACATATGAAATATTAAGTATTTGTTATGGAATTGGGTTTCAGATTAATTATACAAGGATTTATCATTACAGACATGAAATGATAATTTTAGTTTCCAGAAATTGCATTTCCTTATATTATTCGAATCTAATGATGCCCTATTGTATTTCCGGTTTGTAGTAATCCTCAGATTTAGGTCAGTGGACATATTTGAGTTACATCAATTAAGTTCTTCGAAAAATTACCCCAGATTCGCAACGAGTTACTTCAACTGCCAGCATATGATCCTGCTGTGCCCAGCTCTAAGAAAACACCTAAGATTGCAATTGACAATATTTATATTAATTTTCTTGTCTGTAAAAAGACCGAGAATTTCTAACTCAGTTGCCAATCTGGTGGATTGAAGTATTTTCAAAATTATTTCTGTTTCAACATTAAATAGTTACAATGAGCTACACATGTGAAATTTTTCTGAATTTCTTTCGGAGATAACTCACCAAAATAGATAATTAAATCAATCACCATAGTAAGGCACATTCAACTTAAATCCATTGAAGTTCTCTATTTCCTTATAAATAATCTAAATATTATTTCTTATCTAAATTTTAGAACTAGATTATATTATAATATTTATTAAGAGTATATCAACGAATTCCAAATTTCATGAAAATTAATATACATATTTCTAAAACAAAGCATAAAATATGAAGCTGAAAGTCAGTATTCTAAGCAAAGTTTCTAATTAGAACACTAGACTCTATTTAACTGTAGCATTTAAAAGTTTTCGAAGCTAAAAATAATGTTAGTTTATTCTTGATGAAAACCAATTTCGATTTAAGCTTCATAGAGAAGTTTAGACAATATAACATCTAGGACATGTTAAACGAAAAACAAACTGTTTAAATTAATGTCATTCTAAAGAGAATTTAATGTCAGTATCTCGACTATAAAAATTAAATTTTTAAATTAGAAACATGTTTAACACAAAATTCTAAAATAATTAAAAAATTCTTTTTTAAATATTGAGATATAAAATTTTTCAGGGTTACCGACTTATAAATTAATTAAACAACTACAAAAAAACCCCACTGGTTTACTAGCAAATTTTAAAAAAGGAAAGCAAAATCCTAAATATAATACAATATTTTATATATGACACTTCATTTTAATTTCAATATGTTCAAGAACACAGTTCTTGTGAATTAAATGAAAGCACAATATTAGATTATCCTGAAACTACACAAAAGATCTGCAATTTAGGGACTCTTTCATAGGCAGCTGAAATCTAGACAGTTGCCTACATTGCTTATTTGATAATCTGTTCCTATCTAAATAACAGCTTTATTAGCCCAAAATTAAATTATCCTGTAACTTCATAACAAATTTGTCATTTCGGGACCCTTTCATAGGCAGCTGAAATCTAGGCAGTTGTCTACAATGCTCATTTGATAATCTATTCCAGTCTAAAAAAAGTTTTATTAGCCCAAAATTAGATTACCTTGAAACTACACAAAAGATTTGCAATTTCTGTATCCTTTCATAGGCAGCTGAAATCTAGGCAGTTGCCTGCATTGCTTATTTGATAATCTGACCCTATCTAAACGACAGATATACCTTCATACAGAAATTATTTTTGTAAATAATATTAATGAGTTTCAGTCTAAATTATGCATAAACTGATTTAATTTCCTGACAAGCAAATTCTGAATTATGTCATATTACATACAAATCAGTTTTAACAAATTAAACCCTAAATTATATTATTCTGAAATTTCACAAAAGGTCTGCCATTTCGTTACCGTTTCATAGGCAGATGAAATCTAGGCAGTTGTCTACAGTGATTATTTGATAATCTGTCTCTGTATTAACGACAGCTTTATAACCGTATGCAAATATTGTGTTTGTAAATATTAGTGAGTTTCAGTTTAAATTCTGCATAAACTGATTTAATTTTCTAACAAACTAATTCTAAATAACTACTTCACGCTACAATTCCAGTCAATCTTAAAATTTACAATCTACCTGTCTTGCTCGTCTATTGTCTTTCGAACAATAGAAGAGGGACCCTGCACGTCAGGATTGTGATCACGCAGAAGAAAATTGCAGTCGACACGAGACAGGCATTTCACAGATAGCCCTCGTCCCCCGACCCCATAATACTTCCGTTGTCATCCCTTGATCCTTCCGTTCAGGGGGGAGATCACGACCAGATGTTGGCGTGCCCACCGGAAATTTCGCGGTGGGAGACACTTAAATATGTGTCTCCACATCCCCGGCACTAAATGCAACTCTTTTCAAGAAGCTCTTGCAAACACCCTGCGGTTTTTCTTTAATTAGGAAAAATTTACTATCTTTGGGGATCTTCGGTCTTGGTTGGCTGCTGAAGAATCTTCTCCACATGACCTTCATCTTCAGTTTTTTTCTCTTTTTTTTTCTTTCTAAATTAAATAAAAAGAAAAAAAATTTCTCATTAGAATTCACGTATATTCCCTTTGGATTGGAATTAACGCGTGCTCTGCCATGGTTGATGCCTGGGATTCGGACCATGACCTAATAAGATACTCACTCATTTGCTCTCTTAATTGTAGTTGAGAAGAAAATATCTAATTAGAACATAAAGAAATCTGTATGCTCAAATAAGATGTTCTATATGTTCTAATATCTATTCATACATATATAAAATAGCATATGCACGAATGACAGGTGATTCACGTACTGAGCAACATTTTAAAACAAATGAGCAAATAAATGACACATAATGAGCAACGTTTTAAATCTATATGTTCTAATATCTATTCATACATATATAAAATATCTATCTGCATGAATCACAGGCGATTCACTTAATGAGAAATATATTAAAACAAGAAGATATAAACTAAACGTAGGCTTGTTCAACTCGCATTCAATTCTACATTGACTGAGAAGTATTGCTGGCACGCGAATGTGAGTGACATAGTAATTCAACGTATTAAAAATGGACCAGACCGAAGCTGAATCTTCATATTCTGATTATTAATAAGGAAACAAAACTTTGAGTGAAATATTAGTAATACTAATGAAACTATTTAAGTTTCACTTTAAAAATGAAAAACAATGTAAAATATTTTTTTAAAGGATTTTTTAAAAAAGCAATTATGAGGTAAACAAATTGGCATCTTTCAATGCAACTGAACTCGATAACTATAAAATGCAAAAAAGCTAAATTGATAACATTTGGTAGGCAGGTCTAGCATCTAAAATATACATTCATATCAAATATTTAGTCAAATGTGAATCGTCTGTCGGTCTTCTCGTATGCTTGTAATTAATTATTCATAAACTCATTGATTTAAGTCAATGAAATTTGGTATGAAACCTTGTAATTACAGCTCTAGTTCCGAATCAAACTTCGATTTTAATCAGTTGACGAAAAAAGTTTCAAAATACAAATTCGCATGATAAAAATAATAATACTAGAATACTTTAATAAAAATATTAGATTCATAACAAAATAATCTATATTTCCTAGCTATTATTCGCCATGCAATGTATTCCCATCTGAACCCACGGTCTTCTTTTTATTGAGTGAATGTATAATGGTCCACATATCGGTATTGACACATGTGTTGAAAGCCTACTGTTCAAATCCAGCATTGAGATGGCTGTCTCTGAAGTAGTCGTGGCCGAGTGGTTAAGGCGATGGACTAGAAATCCATTGGGATCTTCCCGCGTAGGTTCGAATCCTACCGACTACGAAAAGCTGTTATTTTAGAAGCTCTTCAAAATAAATAAGCAATTTAATTTAATAAACCAACCCCACTCTCAATAGGAAGGTGCGAGTAACGTAATTGTATAAAATTTCTCCACTTCCCCATAAATAATTAAAACATTATTTTTAGTATTAATTGGTTCCTATTAAATAAATAAATAAAAAAATACTATTCTCATGGGGTTTGAGCTTTATGAGCTCGTCTAAACTACCCAATTAATTTTTATTCGTTCCATAAAACTTACAAATTATAATTGTTTTTCCATATTATGATGTGGAGGTGCTCGTGACCACTTGTCACATCGCGGGATTCTGAAACATCACGACACTGACGTTGCTATTTTTTTATTGGGGGGAGGAAAGGGGGACGTTTGGAAAATATGCGAGAAAGTTTCGGGGAGGTTATTCGAGAAGTTAAATGTTGCGTTCTTTGTTTATTTTCTTTCTTTACATTCATTTAGGGACAAATTAAATCCATCAGCTACTTTTAATTATGGGATAAAGGATGTAGTATGTTCATTTTGTAACTAGCTGTAGTGGTCTCTCCAAAATTTTCTCGCATGTACTCTAGTAAAAGTGTTTTACCAAAGAAAGCCTTGCATGGTTTTGGCTACAGAATAATCGACCTATGGCGTGAATTTACTTTTTACTGCGTTTTTTGTAACATCCTTGGCGAGTTATTTGGCGATTAATCTCTGAATTGCGGTTAAAGGCATCCGAAAATCGAAAATATGCTTTAGACGAGTTTTTCTCAACTGATTGATATAAAAATTTGAAACGAAACTACGCTTGTAATCACATACCAAATTTGATTTATTTAAGTCACTGAGTTTTTGAGTTAATCTTATTTAGAGGCATTCAGCCAGATTTGTTTTTCATTAAGAGTCTTCATTCACTCAAATGATTGTGACATTTTTGTTTGTTCATCTGGCTTAACAAAAAAAACTTCTGAAGAGCACTACCAACAAGAGTTGCGTTACAATCTGGATCAAATACCCATCATTTTAGCGTGGGTTAAGTAAGGCGTGACATAAAGATTTACTGTTGGCTTGTGGCGGTGCGCGATTTTGACGTGTTTCGAAAATAAGAGAATGAAGGAAAAAACAGAAAGCTTTTCCATCACCTGCTTACCAATTAAACTGAATTGTATACATCTGAGGAAAAAAATATTTATCTGGATTCGTTATCTTTTATGTCTTTTTCGCACTCATCTTTATTCTGTCAGTATTACTAGAGTCTCAGTCAGTTAGTTCAATATCTATTTGAAATAAAAGCCAGTTATTGTATTTTTTCCCGCAGAAGTATACATTCAGTGGCAAATATAATCGAGAAAAAAATTCATCAAAATTTTGGACGTTTAGGCACTTTTCTTTCGATTCTACCCAATAGGCTTTCGAAATTGCCTAAAAGTCATCTCTTAGATACTCATCTTTTAATATTACCCAATAAGTTTTCGGAACTGCATCACTTATCACGTAAATTTATGCTGATACAAACTTATAGTTTTTTCATTGCAGTTATTTATGTTTCGAATTTTCTGTCATAATCAGCAATGTGTTCGCTTATAGAAGTCTGCTGATCCTGCATTATATTTAAAAGGGTTTATTTCTATCTTAAATAAAATCTGAGGAATTCTTCGAAATTATTAGGTGTAGCGCATCATAGTTATCAAAGGCCTAAACATTAAATTTTTTTAAAAAAAATATTAATCCTTCAGATTATCAACGGTTGGATTTCTGATTTTATGCGGACAAGAAATTTGCATAAATGTAACCCAACACATTTCCAGATCAGTTTAGTAAAAGAACTAAAACTTGTAAGGCTCTTTCTTATTTTAAATGAACAGAATGTCATTTAATTTGCACATATAGGAAACGATGTTCAATAATATTTATTAATTTCTCTCTTAAAAATCGACAATAGATTAAAATAAGTAATAATACATTGATAATTAGATTTAAATATGTGTTGCAAATCATTATGTTTGTGTGTGTGTGTATTGGAGATATAACGAACAAATGACAATTTCGTTGACGGATAACCACTCCATTATTGTTGCGACTTTACGCAATCATCTAGGACTACCTAATTGTAAATACAGTTCGCTAAATTGTGAGTGAATTATGAAATTTATTCACGATTTAACGAACTTAATCCGTTAGTTCACTGTAATTAATCCGTTAAACCATGGATGTACTGAAATACGAAGTAAGTTACTGATCCATCCAAGACGCAATTAGTATGTTCGTTGGTATAATGACCTTACACTACAGATTATATTGCAATAGATACAATGAATTATAGCTACATTTGGCGATGGTTGGCCAAAATTAATGTCTGACCAAACGCCTTTGGCGACAGCTTGTTTGCACGGAAAATTGGATTCTTAGTAGCTAAATATGAAAAACTTTTACTTAAATTTTGGCTTGTTTCACATGCCTGGGAAACATAGAAGGAATTAGTTTACTACAAATTACTACTGATTAAAAAGTGTATAAATTAAGAAATAAAAGTGGCAGCGAAATTTTTATTTAAGAGTTAAGGCCCAATGAAAGTATTTTTTTAAATTAGGAATTTTATATAAACGAATACATGGGATTTAATAAGTTTTTTATGGGAAAATGAAATTAGTTCGAATTTTCTCTTAACAACAACAACAAAAAAAAAAAAAAAAAAAACATAGCTATAAATAATATGTCAAATTGAATTTTAGAAAATGATATAAATTTCAGAAAATACTGAATAAATATACAGAAATAAAATTGACATTATTAAAAATGTAAATTTTTACGCTTTTAGAAAATTTAAAGCCCATTTTTATCAGATAATATTTTCTGCAGTTGGAAAACGTCAAATTTTGATCAATTTTTAAATTATTAATTTTAGTATTTGGAAATTTGACAGTGACTTTTCTCTTGTTTTGAAAGGGCCCATACGCCAGTTTTCATAAGACTGGACAAAAATTGTACATGTGTCTAAAAGATAAATAAACAAACATTTGTCTCAATGCATATTAAGAATCCATTTCAGCAATTTTGGGGATAGCACAAAATGTAGAGAAAACGAAGTGAAATAAACAGCTTAATAGATGCTATAGAGGGCACATTATAAGTATTAATCTCATTATTTCCTCTCTAAATAGAGAAAATTTTAAACAAAAATGTCTATACTCCTTAAAATAGATTTCAGTCGGTTTCCTTTTATTTGGAATCAAATAGCAAATCCGCAAAGTAACAGGTGCGAGAAGTAACCGTTAACATGATACGAGGGGGGAGTTAAACAACAAGCTTTTCTGTAAATCAAGACATTCCCTCATAGTCCATGAACAGCCTTTAGGGCACTTTGTCACGATTTACATTTTTTGTTTAGAAGAGCCATCGAACAGACGTGATTCCGCCCCCCCCCCTCCCTCTCATTCCTCTAGTTGAATCAACTGCTGGAACAAAACAGATGATTTTTTTCTTTTCTCTCTTTTTTTACCGCTCTCTCAAGTTTTAAGCTCCTAACTGACATTTCCCGTTGCTTCCTGACACCACCCACTTGAGTTGTCACCTTCTACCACCCCTTAATAAATTCCCCTGTTCTTTGTCGCTCCCCTTGTCTTTAAGATAACATCAGGAGAAGCCCCTCTAGGGACCAATTGCAAATTGCCGTAGTGGTTTCCGTAGGGAAGAGTGCCCCCAGGTGATTGAAATCAATAAACATACATGGGTTTAAACGGGGATTGATCTCAGTGACATAGCGAAGGCAAGTGGAGGCCTGGTTATAACATAATATTTTCGCCCCTTGTCATCATTAGAAGAATAGCAAGTATAAAAGTCACGAGCGCACAGTGTTAGATTTTCGATCTTTCGTCATATTTGGTTTAAAATTGGTTTGGGAAAAAATGCCGTAAAAGCGCTTATGTTTTGTCACCAAGGCACCACTAGTACCATGGTGACAAAACTAAGTGAGGGGGTCATGTACTAACTCCCTTGCCCCTCGATCATTACGCTACTGGTTGATCACAGACATATAAAAAATATTTCTGTCTGTAAAATATTCCAATCTCTTTTACATGACGAATCTCGAATCCAAGACTATAGAAAGGTCAAAATAGTTAGGATAGTTTGGGTAGGATAGGTTTTACGTTTTTAGGTAGGTTTACGTTTTTATGCTAGCCATTGTAGTAGGTAATCTTTCTGATCTACCTGTCTCTATTTATAATAAAAGAGGATGTGTGCCTGACAGTGTAGTATGTGTGCTAACTCTATATAGAGCAGGTCGTTTCACTTAAAATTACTAAATTTAGCACAAATATACTTTCGATTGTAAGAATATGCGTCTAAGAAAAACGAATTTAAGAAATTTCAAATAAAAATTAAGCGACATTTTGGCATTTTAGCCATGAAAATTGCTAAAAATATTATATTACAAACAATATTCTTCGAGTATTGTTATTCTTTTAAATATGTTATTACAATTCTTTCAAATATTGTTATACATTTAGTAAAAAAAATTCATTTCAATTCATGTCACAAAAGCCAATTTCATCAATTAGAAAAAATTTTGAGCTATAGGCTAACAAACATAAATTTGTACAAAGCATTTTTTTTTTATTTTTAAGTTTGAACAAATCTATAATGTTATTAGAACAGATGACAGTGGGCTAAAATAGGATGACCTTCTACTTTCCAATTCAACAACAGAAAACACACACACACACACACACACACACACACACACACACACACACACACACACACACACACACACACACACACACACACACACACACACACACACACACACACACACACACACACACACACACACACACACACACACACACACACTTTCAGGTGTTAATTTGAATAAGGTAAGTGGTCTCTCGACTGAAGTGAAGTCTTGAACTCTCAAAAGAGCATCTTTTGTCAATATAAAAAAGAAAAACAGAAGTAGAAAGATCAACCTGCGTTTTAACCCCCTCCTTGATTCCTTTTCCAAAGTATTTCCTCAAGTAGAATGAGTTCTATTCAAATTTTTAATCTACTAATCGCCTAAAAACGATCAGCTGTTTCATTTGGTCATATTTATTAGATTTCATTTCAGATAAATCGTTTAGATTTAAATTCGTACCTATGATTTCGTAAAACTGTCAGACATTAACACCGTATTGTCTTGCTTAAGTTCTGTTTATTGTGTGCATGAACCTTTTGAATGGAGACAGCGCCATAATATCATGATTTTACTTTTTTATTTATCTAATAAAGGATACAGATATGAAGCAGAATTCTTCTTCTTTAGCTTTCAACATTGGAAACAAATCTAACAGTCGAGCAATTTTTTTCCAGAATTTTGGCAATTTTTTAAAAAAATATTTTTACCTAATTTTTAACAAAAGATTACATTTTTGCCTTAAAATTCACATTGTTCCCCAAATTTTGCTGTCATGGCTAAATTAATACTATATGGTTGACGAACAGCTGGTTGTCGAAGGCGGATAGTTATTAAACATGATAATATTACGAAGAGGATATAAAATATCTATCCATGTTTGGAAGGCATCTTCAACTTAAACTAATGAATAGTAATGTTGACAAATATAATAAGTGAGCTGTAAAAAGCTTTAGAAATTAAAATCAGCCAAAAAGCATAAAAGAAAAACAAACACCCTTAATCATTAATAACGTAAACAATCAAATTTTAAATCCTATTCTCTTCGACATATATTTTGGCAGATTAAGCTTGGATGGTAAAAATATGAGTGATTTGATTATTGTTTCTGATTATCTATTGTTGGATGACTCGTTTAAAACACTGAGCTATTTGCCATTAGAAACATGACAAGTTCAAATTATCTGTCATTTCTTTCTATCGCTTGGCAGATTGATGATTTGGCTATCAGTGAGAACTGTTATATGTACATGATTGTTCATTTCGAAGCCATGAAAAAAAAAATCATCAAAGAGAGGGTCAAAAATGCCTTCATCAGACAGAAGGTTGGTTTCCAATCCTCAAGACACTGCTTGAAAGTAAGAATTTGAATGCTTGGTCTTAAAGAACTATCTGGAAAGCCATTGCTTCATGAGTAGATGCTAATAGATCCTCTGAACTGCTCCCTGTATCAATACTTTCAAATTGTCTTAGATTCAAAGAAGTAGATGAAGAAAGGATTGCAGCAGAAATCCTACCTAATACCATAATAAGCTGCAATTAGCATTGCATTGGTTTTATGTTGATTATTCAATTAAATTTCTATGTGAACAAATCTTGTGATACTTATACAACATATATGATTAGAACTCAGCAATTTCAATGCTCCTTCCTACCAATCATTTGCCACATGTTTTGCCCCTCCAAAATCCGGCTGAGAAATTAAATTTTTATTGATTGATTAAAAAAGCAGATTTCGTTTGATGATAGGATGATCCAAATCGAGTATCTGAAAGAAGCACAGGAACAAAAAATTATTCCATCAGTGCAGGAATATAACTTTTAAATAATTACTTTAAGAAAACACTTACATTCCATTGTTCGATGTGTAACGTTTCAAGGAATCAATTCCAAGGAATAAGATATTTAGATACTAATTCCAGGTAAATTTTGGAAGAGCATAGCTCTGATCCCCCTCCCACACGTTTAAAGACCTGATTTTTATTATCAGACTGGCCAAATCTGACCTAAATCTACCCAAATCTTGATATGCCAAGCATACGAATCCTAAGAAATGCGTTTGGATTTTGCTTCGTGCTCCAAATATATGGTATCAAGGCTTCTTTGTCGTGACCTTTCATTAACAAGTGTTCGTAACAGCTGGTGAATCAGATGGGCAATATTTAAAAAACATATAAATTTATAATCTAACCCAGAATAGTTGGATATCTCTTCCTGACCTTCCTTTTCTGTATCTTTTTCCAAGAGCTGTAATCTTGGGTGATAGAGTCATTGTCTAAGGAACAACGACGAAGATACACAACACCAGGAAATGTTTCCCCCTGTTTATTGGGATGAAACTACTCAGCTCTGAAAAGTCATCGATGAATCATCAACCCTGGTAATGCATGGAAAGTAGCTCGTTCCTTGTCCTGGAGGATTGCCGATTTGTAAAAGATATCACAGTTAAAAACAAATGCTCAAGGATTAAGTGGGAACGAATCCTTCGTGTTTAGGTTGCAGTCGCTTGTTGTTTTATGCATTTTATTTATAAATTATCTACAGCTAATAAAAGCGAAGAAAATGCAATCACAATATTAATAAAAACATAATTGTTTTTTAATTTATTTTGTTTTACTTTTATTTATTTTTTATTCTTTTTTACTTGTATTCTTTTTAATCAATTTTGTTTTACTTATGTTCTCTAAATTAATTCTGTTTTTCTTTCGTTCACCTCAACCGGCTGTATCAATAAGTATCAGGGTTTTTTTTTTATCAGCATATATTTTTCCAATTGCTTTTAGAGACTATTTCATGTGCATTTAACTTTAGATGAAATACTTCTTCACAAGATATTATGTAATCATTTTACATACTAATATTATATAATTACAAAATATTATGTAAGCGAATATACATTTCATTTAGAAAAAAAATTACATTCGGATGAAACTACTTAACTGTACTTCGTACAATCTATACACTTTCCAGCAAAAGCTGCGCACATTTAAATTTAACTCTGAAGCATTAATTTATACATTATTTATTACATTGTCATTCATATAATATTACTACGTAATTATAGAGTACTATGTAACCACATATTTGTTATATTTAGGCACAAATATTTTAGATACGATTTATTTATTTTTAGACTCTACGATTTTTTTTTTTTCATTTTATAGGAAAAATATAAAATTCTATTGTTATGAATTTGTAATATTGCTATCCCCTGCAATTGGTTTCATAGTAAGAAAGTTTTGAACATAGGGCGAACTCGGTGGATTTGGCAAGTAAAACAATGAGAACTCCTTAGTTCACAAGAATTGCCGCCGATACTTTTGTTAGAGCCAAGATCCGGGATTCTTCTAGAGAATTCGATACCCTGTTCCGGAGATTACAAAAACGAAAGAGACAGCTAAAGCTAGTCAATCGAGGGAATTCCCCTTTTGGAGTTTGAGTCGTGAACAAGATATCCAATTATTTTATTCCGAGCGCTGTTGTGCTGTTGAGTTTTATCGAACTTTTTATCGGCTTACCCATGACGAAAAACGCTTCTTACGGGAAGGGTTGTATCGTGGTCAGTGATGGCCCTTAGGACTTCACCACAATTCTCACCAATGCTGCTACGACCTCTGGTCCTTCAGATTTATTCGTGTGCCATAGAGCGGACCAGAGTAACCGAACTGTCTTTCTTTCCGGATAGATTTTACGTAACATTATAAAAGAGTAGCTTTAAAAAAGCAAGAAATGTATCATTAAAAGAACGTTGGGAAAATTTGTTGAAACTGATAATACTGAAGAGCTAATTTTTTTATTGATGTCATAAAAAGGAAAAAGAAAAATAGAAAGAACTAAAGATCAAATATGGCTTAGAGAAAAAGAATAACCTCAAATGTTAACCTTGAAAATCTTCGAATAATAATAACCGAAATATTATAAGCAGTATTCTTTGTATTGCATCTCATACTAGAAATTTAAAACATGGAAAAAACTAATAACGAATATGGCTCAAAGAAAAACTAATTGAAACAGGAAGCTAGGAAAATCATTTGGGAAAATTTTTCTGAATAGTCAAGCTCGCATAATTGCTTGGAAGGTCACATAAAACTAACAAACTACACAAACCCAAAGATAAAAGATGAAAATTCTCGATTTTTATTTTCGTAAGCTGCTTATATATTGAGAGACTGGAGGAGAAAGTGGAATGGAAGAGGTGACAGCTGTCGAGGATCAAGACGCTAGTAAATCATATCTGATGAAACAAGAAAATAAAACGTGACACATTTTATTCTTCAAGGCGCAAAACCTCCAGTTACAAGAATTGTACATCAAAAATAGCTTTTCATACGGCGAGTTTAGCTCTGTCTGAATTAAACAAGAGTACATAAGTTTTATAATGACGAATTTATTTTTTGTAATAAAACAATCTACAAATATTTTTGTATGTATCTCGGTATACTAATTGACCCATATGTTTAATAGTATGTTTTGTAATGACAAATTTATTTTTGTAATAAAGCAATCTACAAATATTTTTGTGTGCATCTTGGCATACTGTTTGACCTTCAGGGCGTACAATTTGACCTATGGTGGTCAAATTTGGATTTTGGAACTTCAGAAAATTGAAATGGAAACCTCCGAATATTTTTTAAAATTTTATTTCTAGCTTTAATTAATTAAAAATTATTAATTGAGGAATATTACGATTGATTTATTGATTTTGGCATTTTTCCATAACTACCGAAAATATAATTGCACATAACTGATTTTTACGTCATTTAAAAATACTGTACCAGCGAGAGTAGTCTCACAAAACCTTCGTTACATTGTCTCTAATTAAGATATTATCTCATTACTTCATAAAATTACGGAATAAATTGGTAATGAAGCGAATGCGTTGTATAGCACTGGCGAAAAATAATTATGGATTATAAATTTTTGGCTCAAATTTAGCAATTTTATTGAATCTATAGTGAGATTTTTGGCTATTTTTTGGCGATTAACCCCTTGCATGCCGTTAATCGGATTTGCATTTCAGACACTTTTTTTCTGAACCAATTCAAACATAAAATTATCATTTAATTATAATTATAGTCACAAGGTCACATACCAAATTTCATTTATTTAAATCCATGCGTTTTTGAATTATTGCTTTTACATGAAATTGAAAGTATCGAACGACCGATAATTAACCCTTTGACAGATTTGGTTCCAATTTGATACGAATCTATATTACGCCTGTGTGCCAAATTTTATTTATCTAGCTCTTTATTTTTCATAGCTATCGTGTTCATATGTACTTGGTCAGAATGGATTTAGTACAAAATTTAATAGAAATCTATAAATGTGGTATTAATCCATATACAAATTTCAACTACCTAGCTCTCAATGTTTTAATTTATTCTATTCACAGACAGATAGACGTAATGCCGAAAATGATTTTTTCGAGGAAGGTTTAAAAAAGGAAGGAAGGTTTAAAAAATTAATATTCATCAGAAACTTCAAATTTTTAAATTTTTTGACGAATGCAATACTTTTTCTTTGTATGCTTAACATACAAGTGAAAATTGTGTTTTTAATGTTACAAACTTAACAGATGTTCATTTTCCATCTCGTAATTTGACATTTTTTTTTTTTTTTAATTTTGGCTGAATTTTTAAGAATGAGTTTCATTGTTTTAATTAAGTCTGTTTTTATTGCTTTGCCAAATTTCTAACAGCACAACGTTTTCCAATAGTCTAGAACTAAAAAAGAAACATTCTACATATTATTACCAAGTTTACCTGAAGAATCAGACACAGAAATTACATTACCTCAAAAGACACCATGCATTCTGAAATGAATTATCAGACGAACATTTGTGCTGACTTCGATTCCATTGGAAATGTTCATGTACACATTTAGCGGATCAGGTATAAGGCTATGACTTAATCATTGTTTTTCTCGCAATTTTATATTTAAAAAGCCTCTATTGAACATCAAGCTAATTGCAAGAGATTTAGTGGAAATTAATTATAACTTATATATCTGGCAATGATTGATCTCTTAACTAGCCGCCTTTGACTACCAGCTGGTTCGCCAGGAGTAATCACAGCAAAAAACGGTTTTTGACGCTTGCAATATTTTCTCATTGTCTGACTTCGTTTATAAGGAATTAAAAATGTATTATCAAACATTGTTGAGTTTTTCCCAAAGTTACAATAGACAAATTTTGAGAAAATTTTTTGCCAATTGTAAATGATGTTACATATTTTTAATAATGAAGTAAAAAAAAAATTGCTAAGACATCTCATTTTACCCATTTCGTAAATCCCAATGCAACACAGAAAGTACGTCTGACAAACTGATAAATTTGCAGAGAAGTTACAAATGCTTTTTGGGTGGTATGTTTTTTCTTCCCTTGACCCCTACCCTTTCCGTGTGGGATTGCGAGGGGTTGAGGCATTCCGTTTAACCTAAAACGTTGAATGACAAGCCGTTTTCGACGAATGGCGTGTTCTCGTACACAGGGGGTTGTTAAACTGTGTTTGATGGGCAAAGCAGCCCATTTTATGTCATTCAACCTTCTCTGGACGATATCGGAAAGTAGGGGATGGATCAGTTGTTAAAGGAACCCCCAGTATTTCCAAAATATTCCAGGAATGCCAGTTGTTTTCGAATGCTTATCTGCTAGTTTTTCTGGATCTTTTAGGAAAGGGTGTTTTTCTTGAATTAGCAATACTTAATTATTGCACATATAACAAACACCCTAGGCAATTGCCTACTTTACCTGTGTAAAATCAGTGATTTTCAAACAGGCAAAGTAGGCAATTGCCAATAGTGCCCAGTAGCCAATGCCAGCATTAATAGGTACTGGTTTCTATTCGGACAATTAATATTCGTCAGCCCCCCCCCTCGATTTTCAGAAAAATTTAATTGCAAAGGTCCGCCCCTTCCACCTGTTCTTTTCACATATAATTTTCACATTATCATGGAGTAAGGGGAGATGAAAGCGAGCTTGAAAAAAAAATAAGGATCAAAAAATTTTTTCTTTACATTTTTTTATCATTATTTTTAAAAATGAAAACGTTTCTTCGTTGTTTCATTTTTAACATAATCTATCTGTACAGAATTTTAATTCTTTCTATTAACGGCGCGAACATAAATTTTAATTAAAAAATTTATCTGGCAGATTAATCTAACCACTGTCCAATATCAGGCCATTAAAAAAACCCTGCATATTTCTCCATATTCTATGTAATCATTAATGGTATATCTTAGGATCATGAGCTATCAATTGAAATAAAAACTGATGAAATCGTCTCAATGATTAGGGCCGGAGAACCGTTCTTTAGTTTTCTAAATTATTTCAAATACATAGGCTTTTAATCTTCAAAATACTTGTTGTGATTTACTTATGTTTTAATTACGCATCAATGTTCAAAATATCTTTTGCTTTTTCATACTATTACTTTGTACATTGACTATAGATAAAACATGCGACTGAATTCGCCATCCCGAATCTTAGGAACGATTCCGAATGTTCTAATTTCAGAGGAAAGCTAATGACCCTGAGATATGTCATAAGTTATCGTCTCCCACCCCCACCCCCATTCTTCTTTGCTGAGAAAAACACAAAAATCCTATTTCACTGTACAGATGGACAAAAATGTAGATAGTGTTCCCAGCTACAACCGTAGTACCATATTTTTATTTTAAATAAATACTCATGATCTCTTTATGAGTCATCAATGGTCATCTAATCCTTTCTTTCCATTTTGAGATATATTGCAAAATAAAACGTTGATACAGTTTTCCAATTTCAATAGCCGGGACGATTTCGCTAATTTTTATTGATAAGGAAAATTCTCAATTTTCATTGAAACTATCATTTCATCACTCTGGAAACTTATTTAACTAATTAAAATGATCCTCTCCCATTTTTGTGCAATATTTTTGTGCACAAATAGGATTCTGCATTAAAAAAATAAACTCGGAAGGGGGGAATTCGCTAGGCCCTATATTAGGTAGCGATGAATATTTGCTCACATGTCCTCAGTATATAAAAAAAAGCATAAAATCTCAGTGACAATGGTGAGTACCTTTCATCAAATGCTCTGCTATTCATCACGTACATCCCTTTAGAAGCGCAGGAGTCGATGTCTGCGACAACACGCAACATCTTGCGAGCGCGAATTGCAACAGGGACAGAGTAATGTGGTGAGAACTTCCCGTCAAAACTATTTTTGAAGCGGGGTAGGGGGAACCTAGTCGCAGAGTTAAATAACGCAGAACTCTAACTCGTTTTTAATGCGGTTCTTATCATTTCTGCTTTTAACGAGTTTTCTTGTAAATGCATGAAACTCCCACGAGCGTCTGCAAAAAGAGACGAACTAAAATATTAGTATTGCTAACAGCTCAAATTCAATGCATATTTTAATAATACAATATTTTATGCAATTTTAAAAGGTGTTCATATTTTTCCATTTCCTATACGAGGAAGTAAAATCAATTAATAAATTTTTCTCTTTATTTATGCTCCTTGTCTTTATTACGGAACTTTGTATTTATACTATTATCTAAAAAAGAAAACAGAAAAAGGAAGAAGAGGGCTGAGAATTAAGAATGGCATAAATTCAAATTCGTGCAATTTTAAAATGTGTTAATATCGTTTCATTTCCTATACGAGGAAGTAAAATCAATCAATAAATTGTTCTCTTTATTTATGCTCCTTGTATTTATTACGGAACTTTGTATTTATACTATTATCTAAAAAGGAAAACAGAAAAAGGAAGAAGAGGGCAGAGAATTAAGAATGGCATAAATTCAAATTCGTGCAATTTTAAAATGTGTTAATATCGTTTCATTTCCTATACGAGGAAGTAAAATCAATCAATAAATTGTTCTCTTTATTTATGCTCCTTGTATTTATTACGGAACTTTGTATTTATACTGTTATCTAAAAGGGAAAACGGACAAAGGAAGAAGGGGGGTGGGGTGGGGATTAAGAATAGCATAAATTCAAATTCGTGCAATTTTAAAATGTGTTCATATCGTTCCATTTCCTATACGAGAAAGTAAAATCAATCAACAAATTGTTCTCTTTATTTCTGCTCCTTGTATTTATTACGGAACTTTGTATTTATACTATTATCTAAAAGGGAAAATAGAAAAGGAAGAAGGGGGGGGGAGAGAGATTAAGAATCGTACAAATTCAAATTCGTGTAAGACAAAGTGTTACAATATTCCAGTTTTAAAACCTGTTCCTATCGCTCCACTTTGCATAAGAAAAAAAAATCTATAAATAAAATTTTCTCTTTGTATTTATTTCAGAATTTTGTATTTATACTATTATCTAAAATGAAAAAGTGAGGAAAGAAGAATGGGAAAATTAAGAATCCCATAAATTCAGATTCCTGTAATTCAATGTATAACAGTATTCCAATTTAAAAATGTTTTTATGATGTTTCTATATTTAGCCTCTTATCTTTCCTTTGTATAATACTTGCAATCGCGTAAGTATTACACAAAGAAAACTTTTTATTATAATCTTCAACTTTCTTATTACAATCTAAAATCTTATCCTCTATTTCTAGGGTTCTGGTTGGAGCACCTAAAGCCCAGACGAACCAGCCCAACGTGACGGCAGGGGGTGCAGTCTACAGGTGTGGAGTAGAATCCACTGGTAGTTGCGTGCCAGTACCTTTCGATTTGACAGGTGAGACTTCTTCATTTCCTACTAATAGGACATCCATATGTATGTAAGCAAGGTATGGGGTCGCGCAACGGATGCCATTTCAGGATTTTCGACTACTGTTTCAGTTAAACACACTGTGCTCGTTAAAGCTTGTTTCAAAATAATTGGATGAAAGATGGTAAGCTGAAAAAAGGAAAAATCTTGATTAAGCTTTGATCCAAATGATTTAAAATCAACACCCTTTTTGACCTACATAAATTATTATTTACAAATTTTGGGAATGAAGTGTTGAAATAATTGTGTATGGGCAATGCATTTCTATTTGTATCATACAGAAAAAATTGCGAAATTGTGGTAAGGCGAGTTAACGTTAAACCAATTATTGCGCCCAACAAGAGGCCTCTCTTCAAGATCACATGATGAGCTGTCAAGTAACTTCTATGTTTTCTTTTTCAACGTGCTTCGTCTTACACCATTGTTTATCATCGTTTATTAAAGAAATATTTCTTATAATTTTCCAAAATTACTACTACTAATAATGAAGAAGAATATGTGTGTGTGTCTTTCAAGTGTTAGTGTTCTTTAAGGCAGAACATTTGCTCAGAGCTACCAAAGCAGCACATATATGCTTTGAAGAAAAGAAAGGAAATTTAACGTGATTTTTTTTTTGAAATTTTTATTAATTAAAATTTAAACGAGATTTTAGCTTTTTTCTGCAATATTATTGTGTTGAAATAACTTTTAAAAAATCTTAACCTCCTTCCCTCGATTTTTTTAAATGCATATCAATTTAATTGCTGTCCTTTTTTCTGGAGTTTTAACATTTCGTTTTTGTTTTTTGTATAATTTTGAATGACTAATAATTGTAATGAGTTTTCATTTCCTCAATGAAATGTAAACTTTATTAATTATTTCGTCGTTGTTTAATTGAGCATTTTTCCTCTGTTGTTGAAAACTAAGTACAAAAAGATTCTACTTATTATGTGACAGAAATTAGAAAGTGAAATTACATTCCCACGAAAGTCAGAGCATAATTTGAAGCAGATCACACGACACGTATGTTTTATTATGATGCTGTGTCACTCAACTTTATGAAGCAAGCTTCTCTTTTGTTGAAGGAATCATGGACGTCAAGTTATATATAAAAGACATAATTGAAATTGAACAAAACCGGACGAATGGACTGATTATTATAAGTAGCAAGTTATAAATAATGTATTGCAAGTTTGTAGATAAAAAGAAAGGAGTCGGTGTCTGTGGATGTAAACAATTCATTTACAGACAAAAAATAAAAAATGAAAGAAAAAAAAAAGAATACGAAACTTGAAATAAGAATATTTTAAACAAGAAAAATAAAATTCCAAACGATTTTTTTATTTGCATTGAAATAGATTTATTTCTGACTGAATCGTTGCCAGTTGGGCAAAAAATAAGATGAAATATAAATAGCAATAAAAATCGTCAGATAGAAAGAAAAAAGTTTAAATGCAATAATAAACAATTGATGTATTTTCTTAGCCTCAAACATTTGAAATACATAAATATATTTAAAAAAAAACAATATCGCCAATTTGATTTTAAAACTTCGTAAATTCATATATATATATATATATATATATATTTTAAATTGTGATGAACTACTTTTTTTAACAGAAAAAAAATCGAGAAATATTATTTTAAAACTATCATAAGTTAGTTCATAGAACTGATGCTCCTAATGCACATTTTGAACAGTTATTAATGTCTTCTTAAAAATTTCCATTCTTCAAATTACACGATTTTTTAATCAAGCCGACAACATATTACTAATATGTTTGAAACCAGTCGGAATTTTTCAAATGATTGCAACTGTAGAAACAAATTACCAAAGTAATAATTAAAACGAGCGATATGGTTCCCAGAAAAAAATAAACTAGATATAACATAGGATAGTAGCTATAGGAATAAATTGAAATTGTGACAAGTTATTGTTTGAAATACTTTGTGAATACCCGGTCATATCATAGAATCTGTTTATTCGATACTAGCAAATTGACAAAGATGATTCAGTTACTGAATTCGATAACTTCTAATTGGTTGTCCAATGAGAGAGCATACCCGAGAGTGGCAGAAGAATAGAATCACCTTATTAAATGCATTAATTAAATTTTTATTTTATTTTATTTGAACTAAAAATGATAATCGTCCATTTTGATGCAAAATATGAATTATATTTCTAGGAAGGTTACGTTTAAATTTTTGTTTTAAATATAAATGGTTCCAAAATTGTATGCATAGTATATATCAATTTTTAAAGTACAATAAAGGGAAATTTTTATTACTCGACACAGCTCATACAATTTCCACAGTGATTGATATTTTGTTAATGTAAATATTATCAAAATATCAGAGAGTTAAAGCTCAGTATATGAGTAATTACAAAACTGCTGGATGTTTTATTTAGTTTGCAAAGCTTTGTAAATACAGTCTACGATATTTTCATTGATAAATAATTTATTCTTTTTATGTAGTTTAAAATGGATTAATTCTCAATAAGTGATTAATTTATGGGGAAAAAAAACCTAGCAAACTGGTTTTTTTTTTCATTTGGGTAAATTTTTTTCTTATTAAAATCGAACGTGTTATATGGTAATATGTTAGAAAAACTCCGGAATTTTGAAAATATATTTTAAATATAAATAAATTTTGGCGCTTTTTGTAGCGAATCCTCATAAACTTGGGCATTTAATCATATACCACTTCAAAAGTTAGTTTCTACGTTTTGTATTCCAAAAAATTCAAGATTTAAATTTAAAAGCAATGATTAAAAGTCATTTATAAGTGTTTGAACACAATCAAAATACTATTTAACTATAGAAGCGGACTTGTTTAAATTATATATATATATAAAAAAAAACCCGCATATTTTTAAGTTTTTAAACAATTTCATATAAAATTTATAGAAGAAAAGTATTTAAGAATATAAGAATAATGTTTTTAACATTTAAATTATTTTTGGATTTTAATTTGAATCAGCTCGAGTGTAATGTGCAAAGCATAGCATTAATGTACTCAGGAAATAACACAAACAATATATAGAAATTTAGAGACCTTCTAATGTTGCAATTGCCTACTTAGTTGACGAAGGGCCGGATCTTCAAATATATTCAATGGAGGGCCTACCTCCATAGACCCGAAGGCCGGATTATAAATTATTTGGGTCAAGGAAGTCTGTGGAATGCTGTGAAAAATTACAATAATAAATACAAGGGTAAAGTGACAAAAAAAAAAAAAAAAGACGCATATAATTATATGAAAGATCTCAGAAATGCATACTTTCAGGAGGTAATCGCTATAAAAAAGTTACTAAATAAATAGGTTTGATTTATATTTCTTTTCCAATGATAAAATAATGCTCAAAAAATTTTGAAAGTTGAAGTGTGACCTTAAGTACTTATCATTTTAAGTAAGTTGGGCCGGCATAGCCTGGTTTGTAGGGTGTTGGATTTGCATTCATTGGGTTGCGAGTTCGAACCTCGAAGACTCTCCGTGTGTGTGGTGGCTGGTTTCGCGTATAAATCTGTCGAGGTCACAAAGTCCTCCATGTCGAGAGTAATACCATTGGGGGTACTGGTTCAGATGTGATCGTTCTTTGATTCAGGTCTAAATTACGATCTGTGGATGAATGAATGAAATGCATGAAAGGGTGGTGACGTTTGAATACCTAAGTTGTATTCTTGGTGTTACTGAAAAAACGAGAGACGCTCACTCGGCTTAAATCGTTCACAAAAAACTGTCAGCGGACTTATAAAGTGCCATGAGTAAAAAACATGAGTAATTATAGCATTGAGAAATGAGTAATGACAAATATGAGTAATTATAGCATTCTGTTACCGCTGTCGCTATAATAATAGTTATGAAAATTATTTATAGGTCACAATCCAGGCATCAGTAGGGGACAATACAAGGACGACAAATCCAATCAATGGTTTGGGGCAACCGTTGCAACTTCTGGCGAAAATGGACTAGTAGTGGTAAGTTTTGATTTTTTTTTCCTTAAGTATTCTTTATTCTATTTCTCATAATTACACATCTACGAAAACGAGCATGGAAAAAGGAAAATGAGCATGTTTTCCGCTTTACAGGCCAGACCGTACAGCAAACAAATATATATATATATATATATATATATATATATATATATATATATATATACTTTGAAGGGTGGAAATTTTGGAGCAATTTTTAAAAATTTCAATTAGTTAAAAATTACGCAATATTTACGCGTTTTTCTAAATATTATTGCGCAAAAATAATTTTTACAAAATATTAAAATTTAAAAAAATTATATCTTAATGATATAAATTTAATTGCCATGCTAATTGATTTTATGAATTTATTAATAATTTTTTACATGGTTTTCAGTGTTACTTTTCTTTGTTGCAATGAAATTCAAACTGTTTTCTATGTTTCGTAAATTTAGTCTTATAATCTTCCATAAATAAAAATTAAAAGAGAAAAGGCTCCATATATTATTTTCTAGTTTGAGCGAAGAAAAATAATTTTAATTTAATTAATTAATTATTAATTATTAATAATTATTAATTAATTATTATTAATAATTATTAATTAATTATTATTATTATTAATAATAAATATTAATAATAATAATAAATATTAATAATAATAATAAATATTAATAATTAATAAATGAATTAATAATTTAAACAAAGAAAAATAATAATAAATCTTCCATAAATAAAAATTAAAAGAGAAATATATTATTTTCTATATTTATTTTATATATTATTTGATTTCCATATATTATTTTCTGTATTTATTTTATATATTATTTGATTTCCATATATTATTTTCTAGTTTGAGCAAAGAAAAATAATTTTAACAGATAGATAACATATCAAATTTCATTTTTCTTAGAAAGATTTAGATGACCTTCTCCCTAAATGTGATATACATCTTCAATTTAAACTTTAAAACTGTGCGTTTTATACTTATGGTTTTCAACTAGCTCTCGAATAGACAGACAAACAAGCTTCATGTGAAAAGATTTCGTTGAAAATTGATTTTAAAACAACTATCAAATTTTATTAGTCTAGTCTTAATATATATAAATTACGTGTCACGTTGTTTGTCCGCGATGGACTCCTAAACTACTTAACCGATTTTAATCAAATTTGCACACCGTGTGCAGTTTGATCTAACTTAAAAGATAGGATAGCCCTTTTTTTGAATTTTTAATTAGAATTTTAAGTATTAATTAAAAACTAACTTTCCCGCCAAAAAAATCTTCAAATCGCCAAATGAGTACGGCTTCAATTTTTTTTCCCAACAGTCATGAGGCTAGGCTTAAGATTTTTCGGCCGATTATTTGAAACGATTCTGTTTATTTTCTTAATGTTTGATGCATTTAAAATTAAACATTGTTAATGAATCGATCTTTCAGATTCCTTCTTAAGTACTTTTGAATTAAAATAAAACAGAATAAAGGAAATTAAAAATTTCTAATCTGCATAGCGTTATCCCAACTGGCGTAGAAAAAATCACGCATTTGCGTTCCGCAACTGGCGTTGAAAATTCACGCATGCGCATTGTATTATGATTGTTTACATTTCAACGGAAGCGGACTCGATTTAAATTATTTTTAGGTTCGTTGCATGCTTTTGTAATTAAATTGTATTTAAGTTTTATATATTTTTTCTATACGCTTATAGTTTTAAGTACATCGTTTTTTAAGTAGTTTTTTTTAACCTGTTTTCAACCGATTGTTTTAAACAATTCGTTTTATTTTCTTAATGTTTGATGCATTTAAAATTAAACATTGTTAATTAATCGTTCTGGTCATGATGAATCTGAGAATATTTTGTTGACAAATTCGTTTATAATATTATGAGTGAATTATATATCAAAATTTGAAGTTTTAAAATATTTTGATGAAGAAGTTATTAAAGTAGGAATTGCATAAAATATTTAATTATTAAAATTTTAACGAACATTAAGATGGGCGAACCGGCTGGTCGCCAAAGGCGGCTAGTTAAAAGTATTTTTGACGTTATCATATGCACAGACAAAACAACAGACTGACATAAATCCAAGAATCTGTTTTTCGGACTCACGAAGGTTTAAAACGTGAAGGTTTGGGAAAATCTCGAGTTTATTCTTATTTGGCGTTATTTAGTACATGAGAAAGTGAAAATGAATATGGATTTAGAGAAACTTCTTTCTCAACTTATGTTTGGTATCTTTTCTTCGAAATTTTGATACAATATTGCTAATATTGATGCGCTTTTGAGTTATTGTGCTCACAAGTTGGCACATATACAGAACGGCAGACAGTAAACCTTTCGACAAAATTGATTTCAAAATTCCAAACATGAATATATGTACTTAATGTTATTTATCTAACTTGCATTTTAAGGAGTTTTTGAGTTCATATAGAAGACATGGACAAACGAACAGACAGACAAACAGACTTCCAATAAATGAATATTGTTTAAAAATTTTTGAAATCTATCATATATCAAATACATTCTTTTGCTCATTACGTTTCTCAGTTAACATGATAATAAATAGAAAGGCATAATACTACTCAGCGGGACTGGTTTCCACAAAACTTTCTCGCATATTTTCTAATAAATTAGGCCTGCCAGAGACCACCTTTCATGGCACTGGTGTACGACAGTTACGGAATATTAACTTTTGGCTGAGTTTAGCATTTTTACTGAATCCGCTTTGGCATCCTTGGCGAGTTATTTGGCGATGAATCCCTGGTATGCGGTTAATAGCATCCGAAAATCGATTTTGTATTTTAGAAACGTTTCTCTCTATCGATTGAAACAAAAATTTAATACAAAACTACAATCGTACTCACGAAATCCCATACCAAATTTGATATATTTAAGCCATTGCGTTTTTGAATTATCAGGTTGATATGTTTTTGAAAGTACAGACCGACAGACAATCAATCCACTTTTGGATATTCTCAAAATTTGACAGATGTCTACACTATAGATGTTAAATCTGTGTACCGAATTTTATCTATCTAGCTCTCTACGTTTTATTGTAATGTGTTAACTTATATGCGAACAATCAGACAGATGGACTTCCTCTGAACAGATTTTACTCAAAATTTGGTGTAAAGACTGTATACCAAATTTCAACCATCTAGCTCAAAGCGTGTTTGAGCTATTTTTGTCACAGACCGAGAGACAGAGGGACATTTTCCAAAAATGGGCTTTTCAACCTCAGGCGGGTCTACAACGTGGTGATTCATCGAAATCTCGAGTTCGAATTTTTCGACTATTACTATGCTTTCACGCCACGTGTACGATAAAGTAAAAAGTTGTAACCGTTGTTGACCGATCTCTTCAAAAATAAGTTATTAATATAATAAACTCTAAATATTTTAGGTGGCCTATCCGTATATTTTCAAGATACTGGGACTTATTCCGTCTTTTCAGTAGTATGCTTTGACTTTAAAATTTTAATACATGCCCTTATTCTCATTTAGAGGACGCCGATTTCAGGCGGTTACAGTGAAAGAAGTATTTAATCTTAAATGTGCCCTCATAGAACAGATTGAAAATAGAAAAGAACAGAACAGAACAGAAGTTCTAAAACGTGGTGATTCGTCAAAATCTTGAGTTCGAATTTTTCGACGATTACTATGCTTTCACGCTACGTGTACGATAAAGTAAAAAGTTGTAACCGTTGTTGACCGATCTCTTCAAAAATAAGTTATTAATATAATAAACTCTAAATATTTTAGGTGGCCTATCCGTATATTTTCAAGATACTGGGACTTATTCCGTCTTTTTAGTAGTATGCTTTGACTTTAAAATTTTAATACATGCCCTTATTCTCATTTAGAGGACGCCGATTTAAGGCGGTTACAGTGAAAGAAATATTCAATCTTAAATATACCCTCATAGAACAGACTGAAAATAGAAAAGAAAAGAACAGAACAGAAGTTCTAAAACGTGGTGATTCGTCAAAATCTTGAGTTCGAATTTTTCGACGATTACTATGCTTTCACGCTACGTGTACGATAAAGTAAAAAGTTGTAAACATTGTTGACCGATCTCTTAAGAAATAAGTTATGAATATAATAAACTCTAAATATTTTAGGTGGCCGATCCGTATATTTTCAAGATACTGGGACTTATTCCGTCTTTTCAGTAGTATGCTTCGACTTTAAAATTTTAATATATGCCCTTATTCTCATTTAGAGGACGCCGATTTAAGGCGGTTACAGTGAAAGAAATATTCAATCTTAAATATACCCTCATAGAACAGACTGAAAATAGAAAAGAACAGAACAGAAGTTCTAAAACGTGGTGATTTGTCAAAATCTTGAGTTCGAATTTTTTTGACGATTACTGTACTTTCTTTGTGTTTTTCCGACTTCGACTACTTCGACTACTATAAAACTTTCTCTTTATACATTACTAGTACTTACGAGGAAGTAAAAAAGAATCAATGACAAGCAAAAAAATGCCTCCATTAAGATCCCCGCTTTGTATCGTTCGACATTAACACTAACGCACTGTTACTATTTGGTTTGTTTTGAAATACGAGAACTAGTTCTTTCTCTTCCCTACAATTCTTTCTATGGTTCCATTTAAAGACTATTAAAAATCTGTTCACTCCAGTTGTTGCGTTAGGCTCTGTAACAACACGCTTCCAAGAAAGAAGCGGCTAGGTTTTCTGCAGTATCTTGGGAAACTTTCTCAGGCAAAACATCACAGCTACGACTGCTACTCGGAATAATTAATCTGCAACCGAGTAGTAACCTCACACCCTTTCTTTCCGGACTGAGTTGCTATAAATAAACTGCATTTGCTTACTTCTCGAGTAGTGAATCAACTCTGTCAGAGGTTGAAAAACTGTTAGCTCCAGACGTAAATTCGGTCTTAAAAAGCCCTCTGTCTGGGATCTGGTCGCCGAGAGTATAATTATGATAGAAGGTTTGTTTCTATTCTTAATTTCGGCGTTGTAAAATGTTTTGATGGGTTTTTTTCCCTCCTTTATTTTTATCATAAGTATAAAAAAAAAAAATTTAAGAAGTTGTTGGTTTTTCAGTTTTTCAAGTTGAAAAGTGGCAACAATTGTATGACTTATTTCCAGGACCGTTTTGAGTGAATAGCGAACAAGTTCTGATGACCTAATTTCTCACTAATTTTGTAAAATAAAAATCCCTCTTTTTGTTTTGTTTTGTTCCTTTTAATCGTAATCCTCTGAAAATCACTTGTTAGATGTGATGTTTGCAAATAAAATCAAATATTTTTCAAGCAAAGTGAACAGATACTATATGTTGCACAATAATAATATGATACAATAAAAATCTGTAATCGTAAAAATAAAATACTCTAAATTGCTAAAAACGATACATTCAATAGAAAATGGACTTATTATCAACCAGAAGAAAACGCAGGATAAGCAGCTGGAGGGTTAATATGCAAATATTTGAATATTATCACGTGATTCTTGGAAGTTTCAACATCTTTTCAAGACAGATTGGATGCTTTAAAAATATTCGCTTGGTTTTTTTTTGGGGGGGGGGAGGGCACAATGATCAGAATATCTTTTGAAATGGTAAAAATATTTGAATGAAAATTGTCAAACGTCAGCCATGTCATTTAGATTAACAATAATTGCTGCAAAATAAGCTTGCCTTTGTGTACTAAAACCTCGGAATCCACATTTGGATATACTTTAGAGTTAAAACACAATTACATGTAATACAAACTGGCGCAAAATCAAAAGGCAAGAAATATTTTTGAAATGGTAAAAAAATATCCGAATGAAAATTGTCAAACGTCTATGATATAATTTAGATTAGCAATAATTGCTCAAAAATAAATTTTCTTTGTGTACTAAAATTTCAGCATCTACACTTGGATATACTTTACAGTTAAAATTACAATTACTTACAATTTTAATGTAAATCGGCGCAAAATCAAAATACAAGAAATATTTTTGTGTAAATGGATATGGCTTATTCGATGCCTTATTATAACTACAAAATGTTTTCTTGGTAAAAGTTTATTTTTGAAACCTTTCACACATGGCTGTATTTGGAATTTTTCCATAGGTCTTGTTTCCCGCATCGATAGCCAGAATTGAGATATTTTACTTTCATTATGTTGCAGCTTTCTTATTTTATTGAATTCCACCAAGTAAAGGAGAAAAAAAGTATAATTGAAAATGCTTTAACTCTTTAGACACTTATCTAATTTTATGAAACAAAAAAAAAATTAAATTATGAAATATTATCAAAAAATTTGATATAAAAGAGGTAAGAAAATTAAACTAAAATCACACATTCTAGTAACTCGCATATCAAAAATTTGGCACGTTTAAAAAGCAATAATTTATTTATTTATTTTGTATGATATAAGATTGCTTTTGAGATTGACATATAAATAATTTTATTATTTATCATTTTCGAGTACTTAACCTTACTCGTTTATCTTTTATCTGCTTTTCATCTTATTCCTTTAGTTTTTACTGCATACTTTGCATTTATCTTTTATCTACTTTTCATTTTATTCCTTTAGTTTTTATTGCACTGAGTAGTACAATGGAATAAATCATAATTCAGTTTTGCGGAATTTGTTTCGATGTTTTGTTATTTTTCTCTGTGTATATTTTTTATTTGATGACAGTATGCATGTTTTTTATTTGATGGCAGTGTACCTCATGACAGTGTTTTTTTTTTTTTTTGGAGGGGTAGGCCCACTTTTTAATATTAATTCATGGAAAATTACTCAAGAAAAAAACATTTTGAATATCAACGGAATATTACCCTTTTTGACAATCAATATACCATAATTTCCTGGAACGGGATAACACCGCCTCGAGATGTTTTTTTCCATATATTTTTCTTCTTTAATATGTGCATTTCATTACATGATTATCATATGTTTAATCTTTATACATATATCTCCAGAATTCTTTAGTGTCTATAAACAAATTCAAGAACTGGAAATATGGATAAAGGCATCAGTTCCTATACAATATTAAGGGTTTTCTTCCTTTCTTTCTTTTTTTCTTCTTTAGTTTGAATTTGCACCCCCCCCCCTTCATACCCGAAATTGTTTTTTTCACCGAGTAGCAACTGGGCGAGAGATTATCTTTCACTAAACGCTTCCGCATTTTTTTTTTCTAACAACGCAAAAAAAAAAAAAAAAAAAAGAGGACACGCGCCTTCATTTGCTTTGCAATCCTTTTTTCTGCATCCATATCATGTTTTGCCCAATTCCTGCTTGAACCAACAAATGAACATAGCTCACACCATCTAATAATATGATTAAGACGGAGATGAAATAGCCATCAGGAGATGCAATTTATAAAAACACGAAGCGTATCTCAGCTGGTGAGAAAAAAAAATCTTCTTAATCCAGCTGATTTATCCAGGATCCTCCGGATCATAATGATGGATTAACTTCAGACGCTCAGCACGTGATAAACTGTATCGAGTGTCTTCTCTTTCAATCTCACGAACCTGATAACGTCTTCAGTATGTCAGACGGCGTTAGTCAATATGCCCGTTCTTATATTTTCTCACTGGGTGGAATTAGGTGTTAGAGACTACCAGACGGACGCCAAAAGATTTAAAATGTTTTCTTTTTATATATAAAATTTAGTACTTTAGTAATCTTTTTATAATTAAAATACTCCTTTGCTTTATTTAAGCCTTCAACTCTACGCATAACGCAAATCGGATTATTTAATTGTATTTTTTCCCAGAGAGATAAAAATAAGTCGTTCTAAAAAAGACAAATAATTGAAAATGTCGTCAAACTGAATTGTAAGTCGATGTATTTGTAAGTTTCGCAATATTTTATAGACTTTAAAATTTTATTTCAATAATTTTGGCCGAATATAACATGTAAGAAAAAGTATTTATAGTTTAAAAAAGTTTAATTCTATTTGTATTTTAAATCGATGGAATTTTTTGCTTGTTTTTAGAAACTTTGTTTTGGAATTTATTTTTGAATCTGATTTGATTAATTTAGCTCTAATTTTTTTTTTCAGATGTTTTCATGCATCTGAATGCATTATGCTTTTTCCTCTAGTACTACTACCAAATTTTCCTTCTCTTTCTAGGGCCGCGTTTGCCTGGTGGTAATATCTTGGCTCGTGAGCCATTAGGTTTCAGATTCGAGATCCGATTCCACCTTAAGAACCGTCGTGTAAGGGGGTCTGTTGCACGCTAAATCCGTCAGGCCAAACGTCCTCCCGCTAGTGTGGAGAGGGGGGTGCCAGCTCAGGTGTCTTCCTCGTCATCTGACCGCTGTTCAAAATTACGAGGTCCGTCCCTAAACAGCCCTAGTGTTGCTTTACAACGGGACGTTAATATAACTAAACAAACAAACAAATCCTTTTCTTTCTATCATATAAAATATGTTGCGATTTTTTAAAATTATTTTCAAAGAATTTGCTTAAATGTTTAATGCACCATACGCCCCCTTCTTCCTATATTTGAAATATTCTCCATTTTATATCCATTCGGTCAAAAGGAAGAATATTGTTCCAAAAGTCATATTTTAGTCTCATCTTTCTTTTCTATAAAACTAAACATATAGCATTAGACATAGTCTGTTAAAGGAAAAAAATACTGTTTCAAAATGCATATATGATTCTCTTCTATGAGACTAAACTGAATATTTAAATTTTTTATCTAATGTCTCAAAAAAGATGGTCCAATGTGCATCAGACATTCAAACTGAACGCGTTTCCTAATAACCTATCAAAAGCTATAAATACTGTTCCAAATTTCATTCTTAATTCTCTTCTTTTTCCTATGAAAATAAACCTAAACTTTGGGTCAAATCAATCAAAGAAAATCAATAAATTTCAAATTGCATACTCGATCCCTTTTTGTTTTCTTCTCTATACTATGAAACTAAACATAAGCTTCAGGAACCAATTAGTTAATCACAAGCTGGCTACTTCGACTCACCCAAAAGTACAAGGATAAAACTGAATGATCAGACTACCGCGACAGCAACACTGGTGGGAACGGTAGTTGAATCGTAAAGGCCATCACCGGTCACGGTACAAAATTTCCCTTGGGAAGTTCGCCCCTTCATCGATGAAAGGTAGCCAACCCCCACCTCTTTCTGTACACACCAGGGCAACGAGAACCAACCACCATACCGGTAGCTTCTCATCCTCATTTTTTAGGTGTTTCCCAGTGGGAGGACCCTATTATTTAAAGCAAAAAAAGTTTTGCACCCAAATGTATACATAATTCTCTTTTTTATACTATAAGGCAAAAGACTTACGTCTCAATTGATCGAAGGCAACATATACTATTCCAAAATGCGTGCTCTATTCTCTTCTCTTCTCTATACCATGAAATTAAATAGATAATGCGCAATGCTGTGAAAGTATATGAAAAAGTTGAGAGGAAAACACTCCCTTGATTCATAATATAGAATTTGAAATATATATATATATATATATATATATATATAAAATAGTACGAAATTATAATATTTTTTCCTTACACCTTCATGCTCCCTGATGCATACTCTATTTTTTTTCTCTGTACTATGAAACTAAACATAAGACTATTCCAATATATACTATTCCAAAATGATACTCGATTCTCTTCTCTTCTCCATTCCATGAGATTAAATAGAAAATGCACAACGCTGATAAAGTATACAAAGAACCAGAGGGGAGACCCCCCCCCCTCGATTGATAATATATAATACAAATTTAAATGTAGAAAATAGTATGAAATTATAACATTTCCTTACACCTTCATGCTCCCTGATACATACTCTATTTTTTTTTTCTCTGTACTATGAAACTAAACATAAGACTATTCCAATATATACTATTCCAAAATGATGCTCGATTCTCTTCTCTTCTCCATTCCATGAGATTAAATAGAAAATGCACAACGCTGATAAAGTATACGAAGAACCAGAGGGGAGACCCCCCCCCCCTCGATTGATAATATATAATACAAATTTAAATGTAGAAAATAGTACGAAATTATAATATTTCCTTACACCTTCATGCTCCCTGATGCATACTCTATTTTTTTTTCTCTGTACTATGAAACTAAACATAAGACTATTCCAATATATACTATTCCAAAATGATGCTCGATTCTCTTCTCTTCTCCATTCCATGAGATTAAATAGAAAATGCACAACGCTGATAAAGAATACGAAGAACCAGAGGGGAGACCCCCCCCCTCGATTGATAATATATAATACAAATTTAAATGTAGAAAATAGTACGAAATTATAATATTTCCTTACACCTTCATGCTCCCTGATGCATACTCTATTTTTTTTTCTCTGTACTATGAAACTAAACATAAGACTATTCCAATATATACTATTCCAAAATGATGCTCGATTCTCTTCTCTTCTCCATTCCATGAGATTAAATAGAAAATGCACAACGCTGATAAAGTATACGAAGAACCAGAGGGGAGACCCCCCCCTCGATTGATAATATATAATACAAATTTAAATGTAGAAAATAGTATGAAATTATAACATTTCCTTACACCTTCATGCTCCCTGATGCATACTCTATTTTTTTTTCTCTGTAGTATGAAACTAAACATAAGACTATTCCAATATATACTATTCCAAAATGATGCTCGATTCTCTTCTCTTCTCCATTCCATGAGATTAAATAGAAAATGCACAACGCTGATAAAGTATACGAAGAACCAGAGGGGAGACCCCCCCCCTCGATTGATAATATATAATACAAATTTAAATGTAGAAAATAGTATGAAATTATAACATTTCCTTACACCTTCATGCTCCCTGATGCATACTCTATTTTTTTTTTCTCTGTAGTATGAAACTAAACATAAGACTATTCCAATATATACTATTCCAAAATGATGCTCGATTCTCTTCTCTTTTCCATTCCATGAGATTAAATAGAAAATGCACAACGCTGATAAAGTATACGAAGAACCAGAGGGGAGACCCCCCCCCCTCGATTGATAATATATAATACAAATTTAAATGTAGAAAATAGTATGAAATTATAACATTTCCTTACACCTTCATGCTCCCTGATGCATACTCTATTTTTTTTTCTCTGTAGTATGAAACTAAACATAAGACTATTCCAATATATACTATTCCAAAATGATGCTCGATTCTCTTCTCTTCTCCATTCCATGAGATTAAATAGAAAATGCACAACGCTGATAAAGTATACGAAGAACCAGAGGGGAGACCCCCCCCTCGATTGATAATATATAATACAAATTTAAATGTAGAAAATAGTATGAAATTATAACATTTCCTTACACCTTCATGCTCCCTGATGCATACTCTATTTTTTTTTCTCTGTAGTATGAAACTAAACATAAGACTATTCCAATATATACTATTCCAAAATGATGCTCGATTCTCTTCTCTTCTCCATTCCATGAGATTAAATAGAAAATGCACAACGCTGATAAAGTATACGAAGAACCAGAGGGGAGAACCCCCCCCCCTCGATTGATAATATATAATACAAATTTAAATGTAGAAAATAGTATGAAATTATAACATTTCCTTACACCTTCATGCTCCCTGATGCATACTCTATTTTTTTTTCTCTGTAGTATGAAACTAAACATAAGACTATTCCAATATATACTATTCCAAAATGATGCTCGATTCTCTTCTCTTCTCCATTCCATGAGATTAAATAGAAAATGCACAACGCTGATAAAGTATACGAAGAACCAGAGGGGAGAACCCCCCCCCCTCGATTGATAATATATAATACAAATTTAAATATAGAAAATAGTATGAAATTGTAACATTTCCCTAAAGTTTTCCTTACAAATTCATGTCCAAAAACACGCGCCCGTAGGCACTTAAGTTTATGTTTACTTTAGGATAGCACACACACACATAAACCTAAAAACCGCTTCAGGCTAGATTTAATAATACGACAAGAATTACTATTTTGAAGCACTAAATTATCTTTTCTTCCTCCACCTGGGTAACTAAATGTGTTTCGGATGGAGTGGGTAGACTTAAAAGTTAGAGATAGAGAGCTCAAATACTTGAAGTCCTCGTCCTCAAATTTCCCATAGAAGGAGCATGCCTCCTCTACCTACGTGTTAGTTAGCTATGCTGCTCACTTGGAGCCTTTTCACGACACTCGTAAAAATCTCACTGGGGAACTCATAACTCGCTTGCCCACCTGTTGCCTTGTCAGCCACCGTATGGCTGTAAATAATCTAAGGAACTCACTGTCCGACGCCTACTCATAGCACACGTTTCACCCTATTAAGCCTTTTAAAGTCTCCCAAATGTTGTTTATAGATTCTTTACTAAGCCGAATTACTTAATACCTAGTTCTTTGTGAGAAAATCGAAAGTATTTTGAGTGGTATTGACACTGCATTTACTTTACTGGGAAACTAATGAATCGGTATATGTAAAGTGGTTAGATGCAGGGTCATGTTATCGAGTAGACAAAGTAAATAACAACCTAGATGATAATTTTTGCAATATTTTCAGGGGGCTGGTGTTGTGCTTCCATTCATGAATTCACATGATGATAGAACTTATTCAAATTGAAACAAAGTATCGTTTAAATTTCAGAGAATTATTCTTAGAAAGTTTATCAGGCTTTCAAATATGCTTACACATTATTATGATTCAACTATTTTCGCAGTTGGCTGATTCATTCACTAACCAACCTCTGTCTCAATCGTTGCTATTGTAGTTAACGATAAAATGCTTCGTAATTTTTTTGATTACAATTTGGTTTCAAAAGTACTTTCAAATTAAATTCTTGATATTAATTGTCTTTAAGATAAACACCAATTAAATATTGTATTTGTCAAATTTGTCTTTATATAGATCATATGAAAACTGCTTATATAAAAAGAATGAAATCTGTTTAGTTTACAAGTTAAAAGAGTTGGAGTTAAAAGAGCTACTAAAGTTGTGTAAGAATTCTTAAAAAGTTTAATTCGACCCAGATCAGACACCCTGCATGAATTGGGAGAATTCCGAATTACGACTGTTTATCTAAAAATGTAGATAAACATATCAAATTTAAAGAAGTTAAGCTGATTCAGTTTTTTTTTAAATTAAGACAATAAAAAGTAACAAGAATTCTCATTTCCAATTTTTGACATATATATATATAAAATGACTAAATGCCCGGAATTAGTGATGACAATTCTTGCCTCTATCGCTTTTTGAAAAATTTTCCAGGACTAAAAAATTATCTCATATTTCTATTAATCATCCTAGATTATTATCTTATCTATATTTGTCAATAAAATAACTCATATCTCATAAAAAGAGTGACTAGATTTTTTCTTAAAGACAGCTTTTGGAGAATTTCCCTTTTCATTTTTCACAACACAAAAGAAATAGAGTTTGCTTCATTTTTAAAAGGTAACAACTAATCTATTTATCATTAAGTTTTCAAAAGTAATATTAAACGGCATTTATAGCTTTTTTTCATTCCCATGTGAATTCAATAGATCAAAATCTAGATAAATGAAATTCCATAAGTCGACTAACGGCCTCCCGCTGGTGTGGTGTGGGGAGGTGCATGCTCAGGTGTCGTCCTCGTCATCTGACCGCGTTCAAAATGACGAGGTCCGTCCCAAAATAGCCCTAGTGTCGCTTTACAACGGGACGTTAATATAACTAAACTAAACTAAAACTAAACCATAAGTCGACTTAACATAAAATTATTATATCTATATCAAATTTTGGATTCAAATAACCAATGGAAAGGAATGTAATATGCACATTCCAACAGAAAATTTTCTGTGTTGTAAAATTATATAAGAAAATCTTCAAGAGAACATTCCCACTGGTTTTCAAAGTGAAAGTTGATACATTAATTTTTGTCAACTGTCAGCTTCAGCCTCTTGTTTATTTTCTTATATAAGTCTTCCTGAACCCAAAGACATCTCTCACCACATCTTCCAGTCGCCTCATCACTACCTTCACCTGAACGGTACCAAATCTTTACTGATACCTCGCTCCATATCCTTCCTCCATGTTATTCTTGGAGTATTTTTATTCTGTTATCATCTTCAAAGCCAACATTCCCTTCCTCATCTGAAACATAGCTGATGATGATACTGGGGATAACGATGAAGTGGACCAAAAAAAAAGTCTGCCTTAGCATCGCCCACGAGTTTAGGTGTGTGTTTTCGAATGGCAAAAAAAAAAAAAAAAAAGTCTCAACACACTTCCTGAAGCATTTCCTGATGGATGGCAGAAGGACAGATCGCGATGGATTCGTCGTGGACCTTGTTTTGTTAACTCTTGACACTGACGTCGGATCTTTTTTGATTCGGGACACAATGCACCCAGTTGTGGCCACGATAAGGCTCCCTGTCAACATGCCAGATCCGTATTTTTTATGTGCCAACAAAGCGATCAACCGTTATGAAGGATGGGTTTAGTCATGAACTTAGCTGAAAGAGTATTAGGTCAATGTCGGATGATTTGTTTTAGACCTCATGGGCTGTAAATAGAGTTGATCATATATTAATTGATTCTATTCGTGAAAATGAAATATATCATTAAGGGGACAGCGGACTTTGAAATAAGCAAAAAGTGGACGAATACATGGAATTTTATCGTTTCATCACCAAAATATATGTTTATATTCCACTGAAAGTGTTATAAAGTGTATTGTAAGTGAAAAATAAGTGTTATAAATGTAAATGTAAAATGTTCAATAGAATGAATTTTTGAAGGGCCTAGATGTAAAAGAAGAATATCTTAATGACTTTTCCCGAAATCATATAGTAATTAGATTTCAATATCTTTGAAATGTTCCAGATATCTTAATTTTTGAAGAAATTAAAGTTAGTGTAAGTTACTAACTTTACGTAAGTTTTGAGTTATAATTTACGAATACGTAATCGGTTTTTGCGTAATATTTTTTATTCGAAAGTTATGAGGTACAGAAACCCCGACAATAATTAATGAACACCCTGCATATGCATAAAAATTTTTATAACCTTAAGTGAATAATTCGCAAAAGTGTCAATGAGAATCCATTGTCCCCTCAGAAAATGCTTTTAGAATGGTCCTCTTGTATTTCTAAGTGATAACAGAAATTCATAAACCTTTTTTTATCTTGAAGATAAAAAGAAAAATAATAAATGGAAATTCAGAAAATTATGATTATATACCAATAAAAAAAACTACATAAAAAATCAAATAACTGTAATTAATTTTCTTGAATAAATAAATACCTCCGGAATTTTATGTATAAATTAGTTTTCTTATAATATGAAAACATGTTGCATTATCTGTTTTGGATCTTAAGAGCTGTAAAATGTTGTTGATCATAGATTAATTGATTCTATTCGAGAAAAAAAAAAACCCAAGAACTAATTTATTATAAAAAAATACTTTTAGAATGGTTTTTTTATTATTTTTAAGCGATCACAGAAACTCATAAAATTTTTTATTTAGAAGAAAAAGAGAAAAATAATAAATGGAAATTCAGAGAATTATGGATGCTATATATAAATAAAAAAAATCTAAACAAAAAAGTCAAATAACTATAATTAATTTTCTTGAATAAGTAAATACCTTCGGGATTTTTTGCATAAATTAATTTCCACATATATGAAAACATATCGGATTATCTGTTTGGGATCTTATAAGCCGTAAATGTTGTCGATCGTAGATTAATTAATTCCATTCGTGAAAAAAAAAAGAACTAATTTATCATTAAAAAATGATTTAATAGGGCTTTTCTGTATTTTTTTAAGTGATTACAGCAATTCATAAATTTTTGTATTTTGAAGATAAAGGGAAAAAATATTTAAATGGAAATTCAGAAAATTTTGGATATTATACATAAATAAAAAAATTCTATACAAAATAAAATCAAGCAACTGTAATTAACTTTCTTGGTTAAATAAATATCTTTCTTATTTTATTTTTATTTATTTATTATTTTTTTGCATAAATTAGTTTCCACATTACATAAATATGTCGGATTATTTGCTTTGAACCTCATAAGCTGTAAATGCTGTTGATCATAGATTAATTGATTTTATTTGTGATAAAAAAAACCCGAACAAGAACCAATTCATCACAAAAAAAAAAGAAAGAAAAAGAGAGAGAGAGAGAGAAGGTGAGAGAAAGAAAGAAAAAACATTTTTAGAATGGTTTTTCTGTATTTCTAAGTAATCACAGCAATTCATAATTTATTTTTTTATTTTGAAGATAAAGATAAAATATTAAATAGAAATGCAGAAAATAATGGATATTGTATATAAATAAAAAATTCCATACAAAAAACTCAAATAACTATAATTATCTTTCTTGGATAAACAAATACCTTTGGGATTTTTTTGCGTAAATTAATTTTTTCATAACAATCAGTGTATTAATTTTTTTTATTATTGCATAAATGAAAGAAACCTTGAAATTAATAATTTTATCTGTATAAATAGAAAGTAAGTTAAAAAATCGTTTGCTTGCTGTAGAAATACAAATTACTGAAAAATATTTTCTTAACATTTCCTGCAGAGATAATGAAGTATATGAAAGGTTTTAGTGAAAGTTTCATGACAATTAATTAAATTATTACATTTTTATTAATTAAAAACATGATTTTTTTTCACTAGCAATATCAGCAAGTTCTTAGTAAAATAAATCTATACGAAAACCAAACGATTTTTACTAGAATATGAAAGCATAAAACAACTACTTCGTCTGTGTATGTATATGTTATTATAAACATTTAAAATCCAGTAAAAATGTGTATTTTATAAATAATAATGCATCGAAATATATTTTAGCTATTGGCAGTAACATGATAAAAGCATATTAAATTAGGAGATATTTTATTATGCACATTAACGGTTTTTTTTTAAATTTGCATCTTTGTCTTTCAGAAAATTATCGAACTTTAATGTTAAAAGCAGTTGAATTTTAAAATTCCGAACCAAAAAATAGCATTGAAATCATAGTTAAGATTTTAATTTCTTTTTTCCAAATAACCCATACAGCTATATAAACCCCCATGAGAGGGTATTACATTAAAATCATTTTTAAATCTACTTAAAATGAATGCCTTTCTTCTGCAGATATGCGTCATAGTATCGTCTGCAATTTGCTTCACGTGATAGTTCATGCAACATTCTTTAGTATGCTTCCACTTCCAATTAAAATATTTCTTTAATGAAAATTTTAATTGTTTATTTAGTTTTCAAATAACGGCAGTGTTAAGAAAATGTTTACATTCAAATCATATTTCGTGAAATGTACGAAATAAAGAAAGAAACATAATTTTCATAATCAATTTCTTTTTCACATGATCGTCATAAATTCTGAAAAACGAGGTTAAAACCGGAAATAAGTAAAACATAGTTTTCATTGGATATGTAAATATGCTAAATCTAAGTCAAGATATACGAAAGTACTCTTCTGTCAGAAATATTTAAAATCTTTCGAAAATTTCCTTTATTTTATTTATTTATTTTGGGAAATCTAAATTTGTGGAAACTTTTTATGTGCATTACCGTTTAAAGATGAATTTAATTTTTGTAAATATGATGGCATTCCAAGTGAAACACATATTATGTCTCCACTTTATGGGCAAGTACTTTCTTTTAAAACATTAATCTAAATTTCTCTAAGTGCAGTTGATGAACTGATTATTTTGTGTAATAAAGTTAAAGACGACATTTATTAGTCGAAACCTTCGTTGGCCATTCACTAAATAAATAATTTTTTAGAAGAGTTTTAAATAATTTATTCAAGAGACCTAAAAATAAAATGAATGATTCTATAAATATTTATTAACTTCGTATAATAACTAAGCGCTTTTGGACAGCAATGAATTTGACGGGATTAAAAGTTATTAAAAATTTAACTGAATATTTTGTGTAACTGTGTCTTAATGACTTCTTCAGAAAATATTATTAATTTTCATTTTTTTTTTTCCTGTTTCGATAACTATTTCCATGTGTATCATGGTTCGCCATTGTGGTTCATCTTCTAATAAAAAAGTGTCTGCGTGTGTGTGAATATATTTAAATGTGCGTGCGTGTGTCTGTTGACTTTGTACAGAATGGAGCATTTCATCTAGGACAAACACATTTGGCACAAATATAATTTGGAAAATGGGAATGTTCATCTGGAACGATATTTTGATTTTTTTTACGGGAATTTTAATGAATTAAATTTAAACGAAATTTTGGCACTTTTTTTGCAACAAAAAAATATTATTACACAAAATTTATTTTTCCGCAGTTTGGAAATATAAAAAAATTATCTTTTATTGATGCCAATTTTATTTGATACAATTTCGTTCCTTATTTTCTTAAATTTCAAAAATATTTTAATACAATATTTGCAGCACTTTTTATTTCGATGTTGCAATGAAGTTCAGACCATTTTTATAGTTTTATAAAATAATAATTAATCATATGTTTTTCTTCCCTAATTAAAAGCAACCCTAAAATGAAAATTCTGTCATATATCTTCTTATTCTTTGTTATTAATCTAGCTTTCTATTTCTATTTCTTTCATTTTTTTTATGGAATCTGTAACTATAGACCACAAAATTATTAAGTATACTAGATAGAATGTTAAATGATTGTATCTGCCATTTTTTATTTTATTTTATTTATTTATTTTCATTTTATTTGAATCCAGCTAGATGCTGGTTAGCGCAGATATTAACTGCAGCGAATTTAATTTTACAATCAACATCTCATGGGGAGTAAGAAAGTGAAGTTAGAGAGCAGCTTAGGACAACGTGTAACTAGGCGCTACAAAATGCAGAGAATTATGGTTTTTATGCGATTTTAAAATTTGACTCGACATTATTAAGAAGATTCAAGCAAAGGAAAAAAAACAGATCTGATTTGTAAGGCAGTTAAACTAATGCTATTTAAATTTCTATCTCAATATTAATATTTAAATTAATTTTCTTAAAAAATAAATATCGTTATACATGAATTAATGACAATCAAACGCAATCGATATTCTAAATGAACAGCTGGTTCGAAATAAAACAAGATTTGCTATTTATATAATACTTGCCGCCTTTGACGAACAGCCGGTTCGCAAACCTTAATGTTCGTTAAAATTTTAATAATTAAATATTTTACGCAATTCCTACTTTAATAGCTTCTTCATCAAAATATTGTAAAACTTCAAATTTTGATAGTCATATAATTCACTCATAATATTATAAAGGCCTTCAGTCATAACGTAATATGTATCTCTCTAATTTTCTATTAGCTCCCGTAGAATTTATATTTATACTTTAAATTAAAGTGGAAAGGATTAATCTGCAATTAATATAATAATATTTTTTACAGAAACAAAGTATTTTTTTTGTAATATGATTACTGAAAACAGTCACTGAGCGTTTAAACTTTGTGGGCACTAAAGAATATCTTTCTTAATTTATGTAATATTTCAATAATTTGTAAACAAAATTTTCTCAGATTCATCATGACCAGATCGATTAATTAACAATGTTTCATGCCCAGATCGATTAATTTTAAATGCATCAAACACTAAGAAAATAAAACGAATCGTTTAAAATAATCGGTTGAAAACAGGTTAACAAAACTACTTAAAACTATAAGTATATACAAAAAATATATAACTAACATAAATACAGTTTAATTACAAAAATATGCAACTAACCTAAAAATAATTTAAATCAAGTCCGCATCCGTTGATAATGGTTGTCAATAATCAGAACACAATGCGCATACGTGAATTTTCAACGGCAGTTACGGTAACGCAAATGTGTGAATTTTTCTACGCCAGTTGGGGTAACGCTATGCAGAATAGAAATTTTTAATTTCCTTTATTCTGTTTTATTTTAATTTAAAAGTACTTCAGAATGAATCTGAAAGATCGATTCATTAACAATGTTTAATTTTAAATGCATCAAACATTAAGAATATAAACAGAATCGTTTGAAATAATCAGCCGAAAAATCTTAAGCCTAACCTCATTAGCTTGGGGAAAAAAAGTTTAAGCCTTATTCATTTGGCGGTGGGGAAAATGAAAAGATTTTTTAGACGGGAAAGTTAGTTTTTAATTAATAATTAAAAGTCTAATTAAAAATTCAAAAAAGGGACCCCAGGTGCACATTCACAACTTCCAAGGTATACATGTACCGAATTTGGTAGCTGTAGGTCAAACGGTCTGGCCTGTAGAGCGCCAACACACACACACACACGCACATTGAGCTTTATATAAGTATAGATTTTCACACTTTCATTTTTTTTTCAGGCTTGTGCTCCTAGATACGTCTATTTCTCGATCAATTACCAAAGGCGAGAGCCTGTGGGGACATGCTGGATTGCAAAAAATTCACTGACAACCTTTAATGAATATTCACCATGCAGAACATGTAAGTAAAACGCTTTTATAGTCTGTATTTTCTGTAGGCGGTTCAAGGTCATATTTTCTACCTCGTTATTGGTTGTTTGGTACCAGTAACGCGGTAAAAAATGTGACCTTGAACCACCTACAGAATATACACAGACTATATTATGATAATATTGTTATCCTTGCATACCAGGGCTATTATAAAAATAAAAAAAGCGTTCGTTTCTCAAGACAAGTTTCGCCAATTTTCAATATTTACTAATACATATATCGTTCAAAATACTTTACAGGACATACCATTGTATTTATATTCGTGCAGTTACTTCTAGAGAAGCGTTTTATTGAAATTTAATCAAATTAATTGAAAATTGAATTTTTCTGAATTTTAACAATCTTTTTCAATCACTTTCGAGCATTTTATCGCAAAACACACCCACACACACACACACACACACATATATCAATAGAAAACCTATAACACTAATACGGTCATTATCTTTTCAGTTCACTTCTTTTTCTATTTTAATTTGAAAACAAAAATTTCAAAATTTACTGACCAATAAGTGTTTGTTACAATTATTTGCCAGTCTTTGATTATTAGATACTCAGTAATCGATTTAATTATGGATTCAGGTTTCAGAATGTAACATTTAATTTAAAAATTTGCTAAATCTACTTTCAAAAATATTTAATTTTTATTTCTTCCTTACTTTTGTTTCAAATTTATTGGGGGTACCTTGCATTTTGTTTTATTTTGATTTGATTTTATGTGTATAACATTAACTTTATGAATATAACATTCATAAAATTAAAAATTTCGTATATATGAACACTAAAAAAACACCGATTTATAAAAAATGGCGAAATAATTTTATAAAAAATGATTGCTTAGTTTGCAAAATGAAGCATTGACCCTATATCCTGGGCAAGTTGTAACAAGTCTTTGAAATATATTTCCGTTGTTTATTTCTTCTAATTTATTTATTTATTTTTTCTTAATTATGCATTTAATGAATGGATAGTTGAGTTATAAAAATAGTTATAAGCAAGGAACAATAAATACATTACAAATATAAGCACTTTTCCAAAAAATTTTGCATATTTCCCTGGTTTTTCCAACAATAGTTTAAACCTGTATCTCTTTAGATAAGGAAAGGAAAAAATTGCATCCTTATTTTTGCGTCACTTATCTTTACTGTTATCTTGAAAAACAAAACTTACATCTTTATAAGGTATTAGAGAAAAAGAAATTTCATGATCGAAATATCTCGACCTTCCCATGTAAGGGAAAATACCAAACTTCAAATGACACAAGCTTCCAAAAACCTAATTAACCAGGAAACCTACTTATTTAAGGACTTAAAATTTTCTAGATCAACCAACCACAACAATAAATCAGCTGCCCATCATTTTAATATACGACTCCGCTGCCATTTCAGTTTAGAAATAAAGGAAATTCCACAATAGACCAATTATTCTCTCTTTCCCAAACATAGATATTTTATGACAAACAAAATTTCAAAACCATCTGCCGTCTATTTAGTCTAACCTTAGGCCAAAATTACAAAACAATTCTCATTTATGGATAAAAAAATAAAGTATGTCCCCAGGGTGGAAGTGACGTGTGCCCGTGCCAGTAATGATAACTGGACTGTAAGCGAACTCCTATTCATATACAGATTAATGCGGAGTTGTTGCTGGTGGCAAAGGTCTGCCATTATTATTGTCCTCTCGTTTATCTTCTTAATTGAAAGAGATGGCAGTAATTCAACTCAGCGAAAGGCTTATGTCTGCGGACATTCAAGAACCAACATTACTGGACTGTCGTATTTCACTGCTTTTTTTCTCCCTAAGTCTTCCATCCACTTTTATATTAATTTGTTTTTTGCACTCGAGTGCTTAAAAGCGTTGAATTGATAGGATACTTGTTTTGGCTGGTCGTTTCTCAATATGCTTACGACGCCGCTGGACTTCGTGTTAGGACGGCCTTTTAGGTTTTTAGTGTATGTGTTAACTACATTCCGATGAATGTCCTGCCTTCATGAACGGCTTCTTTGTGATATGGTTCTTGTGTAATAGATTTCGAACGTGAGTAGGTGGATTACAAAAAAGATGTTCACGGATTTCTTCGTGTTAAGGATTTAAATCTTAGTATGTCACTTAAGTAATTCTCTAGGGTCTTGTAAGAGAAAAGTCCATTTAAAGTAAAGCTCTTTAAAAGATTCGTCGCTACAAAGGTAACATTCACAGATGTTTTGGATGAACTGGATTGATATTATTTGTGATATAAAACATAAATTTATATAAAAATCATATTCTTTATTTATTAATAAAAAGACAGTAAATAATACTTTTGATAATTTTTTTTAATAATTTTTATTTATTCGTGTACAAAGTATAAAGTTCTGTAACCATCAAATAATCTGAACTTGAGAATTCGATGAATTTCCAAGTTTCAGATCTCACCGAGTTCGAAAAATACATTTTTGGGCATTAAATCTGTCTACTAACTCAACAACTCAAACAAATTTGAAATTTGATAAATGTACTTTACATTAAATTTGGAGATAAATTCCAAAAGTAAATATCTCAAAATTGAACTAACGACAAGTCACGTTTCCTTTATTTAAACTAAAGTGATAAATAAAATTAGATTAAAAATCATAATCAGCATGAACACAAATAAGCATATTAATAATTCTAAATCTCAATATTTTTGTAATCTAGTCTTAACAGCTTTCTCCGAAAAACAGTTTTAAACTTCAAATTTTGATAGATATATAACTCAGATTAAATTAGAAATCTTACACCATTTCGATTAATGTGCTATGCATTTCTTTAATTTTCTCTCATATTTTATACATCCAGTTACACTAAAAGAAATAGAAGCAATATGGGAAAAATGGATAGACTTTAATAATTTTTCCACATTTCTTGATTATGAAACTAAACTTTAATTGTAAGTAAAATAATGTTTCAAAAATTTAATAAAAGCATGTCTTATACCGAAACCTAATCAACCTGAAGAAATAAGCCAAATCTTCATCAGCAGCAACTGACTGAAATCCAAACCCAAGGTGAAATATGAACGATCAAAACGATTTGAGTTTCATTTCAACAACGAGGTAAATTGTTATAAAGTACACTTAAAATTTTTTCTAAATATTGATTCAAAAATCGGAAAAAAAAAACTATATGGCGAAAAATTAGCAACATTTTTTTAAATATTAAGATGTTATAAAAATTATCTATGTGCCGTAAAAATTTCGGAAGTTATATTAAAAAAGTCGAAACTTTGATTAATTTTAATTAATTAAAATTTTAAAAAATCCGAGTAGTCGAATTCCGAAACGCACATTTGCTCCTTCCGAAATATACAGGTTGTTTATAAAGTCCCGGACCCATTTTGATGTTTAATAACTCATAAAATAATGAAGATATAAACAAACTTATGGCATTTATCGATGGAATAACTCATATATTTTCCTTTTCAGGTTTGAATATTTTTACTTTTGTAAATATCGTCTGCGCGTGTGGTTAACTTCAGATAATTTCATTTTCCAGCCTAAATATCTGTACTTTTCTAAATATCGTCTGCTTATTAATTGCATTTTTCTCTCTTTTGTTTTTGGCAACTATTGCTATGTTATGTTTACTTTTGATGTGTTTGTTCTATGTAGTACTTTTGTATGTGATGTTTTATTCGAGCGGATATTAATGAGAATGCATACACCACAAGAGAAAGCACAGATTTTATGGTGGTTCATAGAAACGAAATCGATAGTGCAAGCACAGAGAAATTTCAGAATTTACCAAAAAGATCCTCCAACGTTTTCAGGAGGAGAGTGTCGAACATTGATGACCTAAAAGCCAGAATTACAACCGCAGTAGGCTCTGTGGATGCCGACATGCTTGCCGCTACCTGGCGTGAAATTCACTATCGACTTGATATTCTCCGTGC